>NW_006767632.1:2049639-2203917 GCF_000300595.1 Phanerochaete carnosa HHB-10118-sp | reverse complement strand
CATAGAGACTCAAGGAAGACACTTGTGCTGCCACCATACCCCACGGTACTTCGGGCCCACCGTATTCACAACGGTCTTTCGACGGTCTTTCTGCTTAAATCTCGTCCTATGAATCCGGATCCGGAGCACCAAGAAATGGAGCGAATTATATGGCTACCGAAGCTATACAATCATGCGCCTGACCGCGCGAAGCTGAGCGAAGAAGCTATCCCTGCCTTCTCACCACTAGCGGGAGGAGTGGCCTGCTAAAATCGGGCGATGCGGGAGGCTGGGATGAAAAGTGATCTGCAAGGCTCTGCTGAGTCGAACTGTGTCGCAGCCAATAGAGACGCTAGACTACCGAAGCTCGCCAGATCCTCAAGTGAACGGAAGTGAGAGTCGAAGGAATAGATCGCGACTGGAGTGGTATTTCATCCCACCACATACATCTCAGGACTTTGGCCGCTCTTAGAAGGGGATATCTGAGACCGCGGGCGGTTGCCTTGTGCGTCCCCGTCGGCCAGTGCGCGACAAGATCGTCTCGCTATGTTCTGGACCGATGGCTAGGCTGTCTTATTTGTCATCTGAGGTGGGCAAAGGAAGCGTCGGCAGGTGCTGTCAATGCATGGCAACTGAACGCAGAAGTACTGCCTGCGACCGGGCGACAGATCCTTCTGCTCACATCGAGACGGTCGGGTCGACGATTGGATGGTCCCCAGCCTCGTGTGACAGCGGGTGAAATTCTGGCAGATGTAGAACATCAAGTCTTCAAGCGTGACCGGGCTGTATGAAATTGGATGCTCACCGCGAATCTAGACTACACAACGGACTTCATGTGGATCGCGTTATTGGTACCGCGTATCCCACTGGCATACGGGCTCTACTCGGCGAGGGCACAGCTGTAAATGGACCCTCAGCTTCACCCTGCAATATGGACAAATAGTTCTATGAGATTGGATAGGTGTTTTGCGCGTCACAAACGCAACGTCCGACTGGAGCTTCGCCGGCGACCCGACCCCGCAGAGACTAGTCTCAATATTTGAGTGTTGCGAGTCGAGGCTTGAAGTTAGCAGCAGCATAAACTATGGTCCAAGAGGCGTACTATATCTGCAGGCAAATCTTTGCATGACGAACCCAGTCGCCGTCGATACACCACACCTTCCAAAGCGGACTGAGCGGCGTTTGTACCACGGAGCCGAAATGGCAAAATCTTGATCCGTGTGATGGCGCATCAAATCAATAGCGCTGGATTTAGATAACTGCCCGGACGCTTTACCCGCGAGACTCCGAAATCAAGAGCTCGGCTCAGAGAATCGAGACCGGTGGGGAGGCGTTGCGGATGGTCACCGCTGATATCACACCTTCAGTAATATCAGTATCACAAAGTGTCACAACTTAGGCGCAGCCGGCGGCAGGGCGCAACAAACAATTGCGAGGCGGGCAGTTGACGGGCAAGCTTAGCCGAGAGTGTAGACAGAGCCCCAATATCGGGTTTCGTGCTGCGATATTGAGGCGATCATGCTCTGAGGAGATTGAGGTGAAGGACACTCGACGTCATCAGTGAGTCAGAGAGCGGGAGGCATCGACGTTCCAGCGGAAGCACAGCGGTTTTGGCGACGCCACCCTGGGCACGGTTCTAGTGCGCCACCAGCAGGGGGTGGCGGAGCTCGCTGAGGTGAGCAACGGGCACTGCAGAATCGAAGATAAATGAATTCTCGGCTCGACGACGCTCTTTTAAATAGCACAGCATCGAAACTTCGACGCTTCCAATCTGCGAGCTGTCGCACCCCCAATGCGGTAGCGTAGGGGTAGCGTGGACGAGGATGCCTCACGAGGCCATATTGTCACGATTAAGAGTGTTACGCCCAAGCTACGTATAGAGACACGAAAAAAATAAAAATAGCGCAGTCCATTTAGATGTAGCAATCTAAAGATTTCAACACAATTAAAAGGTGGTTTGAGGGTACCAACAGTAACCAGTCTACTCGTCCCTAGAACGAGAACGCTGACGCTGGCCTTGGGCAACGGCAGGGCCGTGGGGATGGTTGTTGTGAGGAGGCACGACATCGTAGCCGCTCCGTCCAAGTTCAGAAGGGAGCACGGCCGTCTCGTCGAGGGCCTCGCGAGCCAGGAGGGCACGTCGCTCGTCCAAATCCCCGGGCTCTGCGACGCGAGGCAGCAGAAACTTGGGCGGGTTGACCAGATTGTTAAACAAGAACGTGCCATATCTGCGACATTCATCAACATCTAGAGCGAATAGCAGGCTGGAGTGGGTACGCACACCAACAACGAGAAGCCGGCGACTTGCAGCAGCGAGATAGGGAAGAGGAGTCTTTCCCATCCCAGGCCGAGACTAATGATCCAGATACTGAGCGTCCTGCACGTATCCGTCAGACTGCGGGCCGTGGCGCTGACGTGTCGCGTGACACTGAGCCCGAAGAAGTTGAACAGGCTAATGCTGATAGCGATGGCGACGCCGCTCCAGAGGACAGTTGGCGTGTTGAGCATCTGGCGAAGGCCGCGATCGAGGTCGAAGAACGGCTGCGCGGAAGGCGGAAGAGACGGGCGGAGCATCGGTAGAATGGGCATCACGATGAGGATGCTGAGCGCGCCGAAAAGGCCCTCGTAGCCGACCGCGACAAGCGGAGCGACGGTATATCGCGACATGATCTTCTCTGTACGGGAGCAGCGCAGTCAGCCATGCGTCGGACGGCAAGCACGGAGAATAATATACGAACCTTCTACGACGAACTGCGTTGCCGTACTGAGAACAAGTGGTGAGAAGAACGTCGTGATAAGTCAACATGTCACACGCAAAAAAGGTAGGGGAGAAGAAGCAGTAGCCACATGCATGAGCTTGCACCGAACATGAACGGAAAGGGAAGGAGCCGAGCCTATATGACCCAGTAGCGCGCCTCGTGCTCCTGAGAAGAGTGTCCTCGAAGACACGAGGCAAAAAGGAAGAGCGAATACGGAATAGAACGCGCGCGGAGAAAGCAGGAATGAATGGAGCGAATACCAGGCGGTTACTCACAAGATTTGGGCAAAAAGAACAAAGAATACGCCTGTGACATGCAGCTGAGGATGCTATTTGCAGAGCGGGAAGCGTCGTTACTACTCACCAAGCAGAACTTTCGTAACCTCTGGCTCCTCAATAGGCTCCGGAGGGGGGACCGGTGCGCCCGGTGAAGTCTCATTCATCGCCGAACTCACGAACGAAGAGAGCAACTGGAAGGAACTATCTTTCACGGCGTCCTTGACCATCGAGCCGCTAAATCCCACGAGAGACACGCCGGCCATAACGGTCACCAGCGAAAGCCATCTGCCGAGGGAAAGGATGGGTGAGGTTTACACACTTCACTGCGGGACCGAAATCACGTACTGGTAGAGCCAAAGCCTGCGGCTGAGAAATAATACGCTGAGGACACCCACGAATAACACTAGGGCACCTCGCGTCATTTGGTAGATGGATACGGGTGTATACAGCAAGCCGACATTCATGAGCTATGGGGTCACAAGGGCGTTAGAATCGTGTCAGCGAAAGATGCTAGCACAAGCTATGGTAGGGATGGTTTACGCCGCACATAACGACAATACGAAGTCCTAAGCGGAAAGAGGCAATCGATACAGGGAGAAGCGGCTAGTCTGTGCTTCGTTCGGGGAGCTCGGAAGCGAAACACACGCGCGGCGCTGGAAGGAACCGACCAATGCGATCGAGAAAACACACGCTGCGGTGGCGAACAGGGTAGCAGACTCAATGCGATGCTGGAAGGGACTCTGGAAAGCTGTGCTCCACAACTGGAACAAAAGTCTCAAGCCTGGGCTGAGCTATCGCTTCCGAAGCAGACTTTAGGGCTGAGTGCAGGAGATAGAGCCGCGGAAGAACAATTCATGTGGCTGAAATAGACGACGTCCCGTGCTTCGACCAATTGTGCCGCCGGTAATGCGAAGGGAGCGCGGAGGATGAAACTCACCGTGGTACCGGTGAGGTCACATGCGGCGGGAAGCCACAAGAGTAAATATGCCCAACCGTGCATAGGTTTGGGCTCACCGTCCTTGGATTGAAAGGGGATATCGTCTGCCGGAGCGTCCTCTGTGGACGTCAGAGGCGGTGCATCCAGGAGATCTTGCTGGGCGCTGGCTTCCGTGGGGAGATGGACAGGTGGATGGGCACGTTTGCGGCGGTCATTGATTAGAGCGACTATGACGGGAAGGAAGCCTGTTTGTTGTTAGGGATGGTGATTGCGTGCAATTCGGGAGGCATCCAAGATAGGAATGTAGCATCATATGACATGGGAGATGAGATAAGCGCGAGGCCAGCGGACAGCAAGCGGATACGTACATAACATCTCTCCGACTGCAGCAGGAATGGAGAGGACAAGTTAGTAATCGGCCCGTAGTTCGGAGCACAGCGGAAGGCAAAGACATACGAAACATCTGCAGAGTCTGCCAGACCGGCTGTTCGTACAGGACGTGTTTCCGCGGATTAGGATCACCACAGTTCTCGACGCATTGCATGTCCTAAGGACTGCGGTAAGCGGATGCGAGCTCGCCTGATGGTTGAGGTTGAACTTGCCTGCCACTTGCTCCATAGGGAGTTGCTGGAGCCCTGCGGAATACTCAGCGCCTGTTGGTGGCTTGATGGGCGATATACGCACCGTGATGAGCATCCCAGCGATGAGCACCGGGACATAGAGAGAGGAAGGCATCGTCGCCGTCGGTGGTCGAGTGACGGCGTGAGGTCGGATGTGGAAGCGCACGCAGGGGCGAGTTGGAAGCGGGGGAAGCGGGCGTCTGCGTGGGCATCCCCCAATTGGGACGGGGCGAGGCTATTGGCACCGTGGGAAATACGCCCGGATTGGGGAATGGCCGGATGCAATGCTGCACGCCGGGCTTGGTGGCGCGTACTCGAAGGCCCGTGACCGGGAGAAGCAAAAGCGTGACAGGCTCTGGTTTCATCGTCTGTCCCCGCCAAGCCTGTCCTTGTCCGCCGTGTGCGTGTCTTTCTAGTCGCTGTCTCTGTTCCAGGGTCTCTGTCGCACCTCGCGACCCGGGACCGTGGCAGCGATGTATTCCCCAGAAGACGTCAGTCGAGACCGCAGCGGAACACAAATAATTATGCTCCCTAGGAAGCGGGGCAAGTGATCAGACCCATCATGAGCGGTCGATGCGTCTTCTGAGCTTCTTTCCAACAAACGCTATTCCATATTTTCTCCATACAAAGCTACATCCACATGAACCCTTCCTGCCCATATCCAATCTCCCTCCTCTCTTCTCCACCCCATCCTCCCGGCCCCTGCTGTCGTCCTCCACGTCGCCCGCGTCGTCCGTGTCGCTAACTTCGCATCTCCTCTCGGCGCGACGTACATTTCCCGACCGCTCCGGTCGCTGCCTCCCACCATGGTTCAGCTCTGCCTTACCACCCTCAAGGGCAATGCCGGATCCCGACACTTCCCCTTCCAAGGCTACCTCGGCCTCACACCTGTCCGCATAGAGGGCATTGTACGTACTCGTCTCGACGAGGACCAAAAGCCGATGCAAGCCAAGTCCATCACCGTCTCGGTTCGCGCGTACGAGTCCCGCCAGACTCGCATGGGTGCGACCCACACCCGTCTACTGGTCGACTACAGCCAGACACTCTGGAAGAAGCCTGACGACCAGCCATACGCCGACGTGGGCGAATTCGAATCGCCCTTCCGCATTGTGCTCCCGAGGCGCGTCGCGGGTTTTAGTACAGCCAACTATCAGGATTATAGGACTTACTGGAGGGTCGAAGCTGGTATGTTGCCGTCTCACCTGCCGCGCTCTCTCACTAATCGGCACTCTGATCCATCTGCCCTTCTCGTGCGCTCATCTGTCAATTCAAATCTGACAATCCTTTCCCCGGTGCATGCGACGACGATCGGCCCGCTGCGTACTCTGTGTTTGATCGGCCTCGTTATATGCGCGCTGACGGCATCCAGTTCTCGAACACGTCCCATTAGCTTCGGTCGGCACGAGATTGCTGAAACAGCTCGACATTCTTCTCATCCGACATGACATACCTCCTCCATTGCCGCCGCCGTCTCCGTCACATGCTGCTTTGGTCGCGTCTTCATCCTCGAGCTTGACGCCGGCGCTATTACTTGCGACGAACAAGCCGCGGGCACCCGTCCTGCACTACAACCTCTCCACACCCACCTGTCCAATTGGCCCGTCGGACCTCCTCATTACGTCCCTTTTCATTCGCCCTCTCGATCCATCAGTGACGGTTCGAAGCGCGTCGCTTCTCGTTGAACGGCGAATAGACCTCCATGACCTCGAGCTTCCGCCGTTGACTCCGGGTGGTTCCAGCTACGGTCCGCGGATAGCTACATCCAGCAGCTTGCCGGAACGCGAGCCTATTGAACACGACGGCTTTTGCATATCTTGCACCATTACAGAGTTCATCAACGTTGGACTCGGCAGTGTCTACAAGCACTGTCACGTCTAGGACGCCCCTGATCCCTCAAACCACTTCCGCATCTTCGTCGACGACTTCGAGTCCTCCATCGACACCCGTTTCGCCTTCGCCATTTTCTTATGCCTCTCCTTCTACCCCAGGAGAGAGCTCACATCATCATAAAACTCTCACGTCTGCCGTTGCTCTTGCTGAGGGCACGTCTTTTGCATTCGACAAGGGTACCGGTGTGTGGAACAAGACGATCTCACTGCAATGGCCCGCGGCGCGGAGCCACTCGAGATGGGCAATGGGCGAGACTATGCGGGGGAGTCTCGGGGCTGTGAGCTTCTGGGTCCGGGTCAAGGTATGTTCAACTTGCCGAGATGACTATACGCCGCTAAACTCGAGTAGGTCATCGTAACGTCACCATCCGGGACCGAATCGATAGATCTCGCCCCGAGAGAGCTTGTGGTCGTCTTGACAAACGATGCCGAGCGCCGACATGCACTTGCCGTCTTCGCTGAGGCGCGTTCGGCGTCGAAGGGGAGGAACTCTTCTTCTCGACCCGGTACTTCGACTGACGCCGCGCCGTCGTCGCCAACGCCAGACGGATCAGCTCCCGTCTACACTCCACCGAAGAGTGCCGGGACAACAGCCTCGGGTCGGGCACCCCCCGCAAGCATCTCGACGCGTTCGCCTGTACCCCCGGCGTCGCCTACCGCTGAATATTCTCATCCGCCGTCAGCTGAAAAGGGCCAGAGGAAGACCAAGAAGCCGCGTCGGCCGCATACATCGGCGGGTCCTCGAGACAGTGCCGACGTTCAGGTTGCCGGCGCCATCCCTGTCCCCGTCCCGTTGCCTGTGCCCACCCACGGCTATGCATCGACACCCTCCAGTTCTCCGGACAAGCAAAACGAAAGCGATCGCGGTCCAAGACAGCCTCTCAAAGATGGTCTGCCATTCCTGACTCGTCGCAGCTCTGAAGTCTCGGCAGGGGGCGCGCGGAATAGTGGCGACACCATTCGTTCCAAGCCTGTGTCCCCGCGGATGAGCAGCGTTGTCAGTACAAGCTTTGTGTCCGCATCTCCAGCCGGCCCAGTCAGCCCGCCGCCTCGCAGCTCTTCGATGTCTCACCACGACCGCGACGGTCTGCTCCTGAACACGGAGGTCTGTGCGGGGGTGCGCATGGACAAGGTCCAGCTTAACGGCGTGTCGCCACACCCGTCCCGTGAGGGCGAGAGCGAGCGACGGGGTCGGACAAAGGAAAAGACGGAGCTGATTCGGGTATGGGAGGAGGAGCTTGCCAAGATCGAGAAGGCGACCCGTCGGGGCAGCAACGTGCTCGCCTTCTGGCGTAAACGCGATAAGCCGAAGGAGCAGTTCAAGCGGGAGCGCATCGCGACGTGAAGCGAATGCTTCGAACGTTGCATGCGCCTTCTTGCTCGATGTCCTTGGACACACGTACGCGTCATTCGGCTGGCATGGCGCATCTTCTGTTCACCGCAGCGCATCGCCCGGACGGCGAGCCATGGAGCTTGCTTCCCTCCGCTCTTGATCGGGGCTTCCCAGTGCGACACACGCATGGGGCGAGTGGTGGTGGCGCGTTCTTCTCGGTCTTGCCAGTGGGCGCAAGCGAAGCCCATATTGCGGCTTCTTCGCGTGCTGCGCACACACGAGGATGTGGATCGTGCAGTCCGCCGGGAACTTCCGTGTCTTCTCATATCCTCGCTGTGTTCGCTTCGCTTCCTTCTATTCTCAGCTTTGGGGGAAAGGCCTCGTGCGCTTATCTCCCGTGAAGGCCATATATTTATTATATTCGTACTACCTGCACACGCTCTTATTCGTCTTGTCGCCGTTGTGTTACAGTATGGACAAGCTCTGCACACATCCCACGCTTCATCCTGCAGTCTCATCTCATCTCACGCACCTCGCACCCTGCCATTGTAGCTCTACCACGTAATCCCCACATGCTCATCGAGATATCCAGCTGCCCAGCACAGTCGTCATATTGTAGTCATCGCTTTGTAACCTCGTCTTAGTACAGCATCGCCAGCTGGGATCTAGCCCAGCGAAGACGTCGGCCCGAGCGTGATTCTTCCGGCTTTCCTCCGCTGTTCCCCCACTTCGCGAGGCTGTGCTTTCTTTTTGCGTATGTAATCCCGTTGTCCTCGCAGGCCGGCGTGTCTCGTTGCTGCTACTTTCGCCCGTCGGCGAGCAGGCCGCGCCCGAGGGTCTCGCAGCCCATCCAGCGTTCTAGATCGCATCCGTGCTGCTTGGTTGAAATGTTTCGGACCACGCGACGCGATAATAGACGACGCGCGCGCGATCTTTTGGCGAGCCAGCGTGCCGGCGTCGACGAGATGCAGATTGCGCAGATTGTGCAGATTTTGGGGGAGACCGTCCCGGGTCGAGCCCACAAGCGGTGCTCGAGCGCAATCCCAAAAGCTCGCCGACGGATCTCTCAAAACGTGTCTCGGTGCGGGAGCGTTTTCGCGCGAGTGCACGGGGTGGCTGCTCGCTTGGGCATCTCTTTCTCTTCCCTCCGCGTCGAGCACAGGCGGGCCTTGAGAAGGCTGCTCGGGCACGCCGGGCTCGACATGCTCGGACAGGCGGCATGTGATACCCACGCGCGGGACCCGGCTCGATAATAGATATGCTTGGGCAGCTTTGGCACGGGCGGACGGGGCGCAGCCAGCGGCAGCGGCAGCAAATGCACACATTCACACGCGCGTTTCCCGTCAGCCTTTGTATTCCACTTGGGGCGGGTGCGGTCCAAGCGGGCACAGAATGCGCTCCGTGGGTTCTTTCCACTCGGCTCGGTACCGATAGTAAACATTCAAAGGAAGTGCTGCGCGTCGCGGCGCGGCTCGCGGGGGAAAAGAAGCTTGCTGACGGCGGCCGTCTGTGGTTTTCGGTGCCGATGCTGCAGCGGTAGCAGCACCTCGAGGGTGCGTAGATCCGTGTCTGGGAAAGAACACGCGCGGACCCTTTTCGGCTCAGGGTTCTTTTCGCGGCCTTCTTGTGCATTGAGCGACGACGCCGAGGCTGGGCTTGCGGGTGATCGCCGCCGCCAGTCTTGGCCTCAGGTAGTGCAAGGCTGTTACCGCTGCACATTCGCACAGCGATCTGCGGGAAAGTCGGTGAAGCGGGCGGGGCGCCAGTACTCCCTGAAGTGGTCCAGATGGCACCGCAAGCTGGGACCGCTGCGCTCCACAGCCAAAGGTGTCCGGCGATGTCCGTCGTGCCCATGGTTAGTCTCCGTTGCAGAGCAGCCAGACTCAGCCGGCAAAGCGAGGATCGCCGGTACATAGGGACGAAACAGCCGCGAGATCACGCTCTTCCCGTGGTAAGTGCTTTCCTGGCGACATCTTCGATTGACAAAGGTTGTAGGATATTTTGTGACATGCCTGTAATCCATAGCGCCTCTTTGCAAGGCTGCCCATGCAATCGGGCATGGCGGATGCCGAAGCAAGATAGCCTACTATTCGACTTCGACTTCACCTTCACCTTCACCTTCACCTTCACCTACGTCTTCGTCTTCGTCTTCACCTGCACCTTCGTCTTCGTTTTCACCTTCGTCCCCGTCTTCGTCTTCGTCTTCATCCTCGTTCCCCCAAAGCTCTTCGCACCGGATCCTTTCTGCACGAACTCTGTTCATGAACTCGACGACGGCACCCTTGATACTGTTCCATACTGCCGACGGGATGTCATGTCAGCGGTGTCATCTGCAAATGCGCAGATGGTATGACTGGGGAAACAAACGTACTCCTGTCAGTGAGTGGGAGGAGCTGGTTGACCTCCCGCAGCTGATGAAACTCGTGCAGCGCGACATGCAACATATATCGTAGGCGTAGGCGAGGTTGTGCAGCTTAGCAAGTATCCTATGAACGGACGGCGAGTGAGCCAAAATAACTGGACGCTACGGCGCCCGATGCAGAGAATCGACGCGGCTACTTACGCTTTCTGCCGTTCATTCTGTATCGACCATTTTTCATGTGAGCGAGCGTGTCGTTGGTTCGAGTCCCAATCAAGAAGCTTATTATTGACTTGCTGCATTAGTAGTAGTGGACGTCAGAGACGCGCTCAGACGAGCTTTCGTGTGGCGCGGGATGGCGCGAAAGACGTTACCTTTCTTATGGCATCTAAATGCTTCTTCCGCTCTAATGATCTCGGTGAGCTCCTGTGCGGCATTGGCCTGCCGCAATGCTTTTCTGACATCCCGCCACTCTTCGCGACGGAAAGGACACATGCCGAACCAGAGCATTCCTCTGGAAACAAATTAGCCTCCATAGTCAGCAATAGAAGCTACACATACCGTCAGAAGAACTTTTCGCGAGCACAGGCATGATTCAAAAGAGACTTATTTCACCTATGCCGTCCTCAAAATCCAGCATGGGGAAGTGATCCTTTAGACTGTGGTGGGGGCCAGGTTCAAACGTGAGCTCCTTAAAGTGCAGTCAGTACCTAAGGTGTGCATTCATAGGCATTACTACTTACATTTCCTTCCTGCATGCTGCGCACAGCCGGGTGCGCAACTCCCAGTGCGGGAAGTGGGGCCCCTTTTGAGGCAATTCTAAGAAACAGTGTAGCGTCAGTCAAGGATGCGAACGCGTATAAAGTCAACGACGTACGTGACAGCAATAAGAGAACAGCAAATTAATCATGCCGGCTCAGAAACATCTTCGGGGCACTGGGGCAACTTTCGCTCGTTCTTGATAGCAATTTGCCAGAGCGTCCGAGCGCCGCGCCGCATGAGCAACGCTCTGAACGCTTTGCTTGTCCGAGAGAGATTGAGGAGGTCCGCTGGACGAAGGTGCTGAACGATCTGAGGGGAATGTCAGTCCCGAGCGCCGGGGGGGGGGGCAGGTTGCTGGGATGGGAACGCGCCTCGCATATCACGTCTAGCGGAAACCTGGTGAGGGGAAACGCGTCCTTGCCCTTTTCCCGCTTCGGAGAGGACGCAGTCTGCGCGTCTGAGGCGTCCACGGTCTCGACCTTGCGTGCCATTTATGACCCCGAGGTCTGGTCGAGAGCAGAGAGGCGACTCTGCTGTCGTGCTTCATAAATCGCGTTACGTCACGGGTAGTGTCACTATGTCACTGTCACCGGTAAGCGGCGTGCCGTCCCGACGGCGCATCGCAATTTTTACGAGAGTTCGAGTCGTTCTAACTTAGCTGGCATTTCGCTCATCGTTCGCCCCTTAGATTTGGCATATTCGATGCTTGACATCAATGATAATAACTCTTTTCAATTGTTCCAGCCTCGCGATACTCCTCGGAGTGGCACGAGCGCCCCAACTCCCCCAAATATAAGACCAAGTGGCTCACTACGATCTGTTATGCAAACCGCCATCACTCGACTCAATCTCACCTCTCCTACCACCCGTCTAGTGCACCATGCCACCTCGCCGTTCTAAGAGGATCAAGTTGACGCATCCCTCAGAGGATGCACCTACGGAGGCCGCCGCAGCTAATTCCGCGACTAAGGTCGCTGTGGCAAAAGGCACGAAGCCACGACGAAAGCGCGGAAAACTTTCCGGCCTGACTAGTATGCCTCTCGACGTTGTTATTGAGGTAGTCTATAGTCCTTGCTGCCCTAGACTTGGTTTACATTTCGTTCAGGTTGTCATGCACCTCGAGCCGTACGACTTGCTCAGCCTCGCACGGACGACCAAGATATTCCGGCAGTTCCTCATGAGCAACAGCTCTGCGTTTCTGTGGACGGCGGCACGCGACAACCTCGAGGGCTACCCTCCCTGTCCTGAGGACATGAACGAGCCCGCTCTCGCGAGCTTTCTGTACACAAACTACTGTTCCGTGAGTACCCCTGTCATTGTGTGGCGCGGCGGCACTGGCTCAACGTTGTGTAGCGCTGCCTCAAACCCAACGTCAAGTGGATATACTGGGATCTTCGCGCCCGCTACTGCAAAAGCTGTGCAGTAGAGCTGGGGCCATCGTACGTCTTTTCATTGAAATGTCAATCATGATAACTGACTGTATGTGCCCTAGGCTCGAAGGCATGATGACCCTCCGCTACTTGTTCAAGCAAGCTCTCCCCGATACAATACCAGAGCTTAACGAGAGGCAGCTTGCTCTATGGTTCTTCATTCCTAGCTTCAGTCTGGGCAAAGACTGGATGAAAGGCATGTGATCAGATATCTGGATAGCTTCGTGCATTGACACAAGAATAGACTACAAATTTCGAGAGTCAGAGATAAACGAGCTGCGGGACGCTCTCAGAGAGAGACCTGAAAAGTACAAAGAAGTCCTCGAAGAGCGACTGAAGAGAATGCGGCAGATAAGAGCGGTGCGCCCGCTTTATGAAGCTCTCAAGGCTCCTAAATGTTCACAATGCGCCTTATAGTGCATTTCGGTTATGCAGGGTTGGTACGACCAGAAACTGAAGGCTCGCGAAGAAGAGCTTAGAGCTATAAGAAGCGATAGATACGCCGGGTGAGAAGTGGCGAGGGTTAACAGCTTGGATATAGGTGCTGACCTCCTTCCCGCTCGTCGCCAGCATCATGGACAGGCTTCGCGAACTGGGCTGGGAGGAAGAACTTCGCCGGGTCATGAACTCCGAGACTGCGCATGATATATTCACAAACCTCCCTTGTGTAAAGGAGCCTCGGCTGCTGACCGACAGAAGTGAGCGGTCCATGTTTATTTCTCGATCCCTGTCAAGCTAACAACGTACAGCGTGGGCCAACATCAGGGACACGCTCGTGCAATGGCTGGAGGAGACGAGGGAACAGATGATACAAGAGGAACTTGTGCGCGTCACCCGCGTGCGGCTCAGAGTCTTTGATCGCGCCCTGGGAGCCATATGCCCATATCGTCTTGGCGAGCCCTCACGCGTGGACATTGCACTGGGAATGCCCGAAGTCCGCGAAGTCGTCAACCGTCCGCCCAGGGAGACTATCAATGCGGAGAGCTTTGCCTTCTTGCGCGACGTCCTCCCTGCCTTCCGCACCCAGTGGCGGCGAGAGGCTGAAGCCTACCTTGGGGGCCTGGTGCGGGCGCAAGTGGGCAAGCTTCCCAAGGGCGTCGACCCAATGGAACTCGCGGTCGGAGCTACCTTTCGCTGTCAACTCTGCGACCATGTCGAGAAGTACCCCGAAGTGCTTTCACACGCGTGCGAAAGGCACGCGTTTGGTGATGACGAAGAGAAAGGCGACCTGTACAGACATATCATCCTCCAACAGTTCAAGCCCGAGTCGAGATACCCCAGCAACGGACTCGTTCACTGGGACCCGCGCGTCTTCAAGTTCTCCGCGGATACGAACACGATGAGGCCGCTCGTTGAGCTGCTCGGACTCAATTACCGGCGCGCCACCAGAGCTGACATGGACGCTTCGCCGAAAAGGCTGGCGTGCAAGACGTGTGACACGGACGGCGTAATTCGTGTCCTGAACTGGGCCTCGGCAGTAAGTCTGCATTCCGCTGACTTTAGTGAATGCCATGTAGCTCACCACGGCGTGTCGCAGTACGAGCACTACTCGTTGCTATGGAGCGAACGGATGACAGAAGAAGAGTACAGACAGTGGAAGAGGGAGGGCAGCGACACTTGGAAGGCCAAGGGCTGTTATATCGACGCCCTTTCCGAACACCAGGCCGAAGCAGCACGTTTGCTCGAGCGCACGGCCGAGAAAGACAGTGTGGGCAGTGTGAACGATCGGGATTGGTGGCTCTGCGGGCTCTGTCCGACGCTGGAGAGATGTGGTGATACTTGGTCTGGCCGGTATTCCAAGGCCAGGGTTGTAGAACATGTGCAGCAGAAGTGAGCACCCCCGATGTGCAGCTAGCCTTGCAAAGATGCTGATAGTCTTGTCTCGCAGGCACCAGATTGAAGCTCCCGATGCTGAACGGGACTATTACTGCTTGTCCGCTCGTGCATTCACGGACGGCAGACCCGAGGTGTATCTTGTATCCGAAGCGCTCCGCACCAGCGAGAAGAAGGTTGCAGAGAGTGAGTTTAAGAGGGGTGCTGCCGTGTACATCGATTTGGAGGAGTCGGATGACGAAGCGGAAGCTGAGGCTGAGGCCGAACCGCCTCGCCCTGCCAAGAATAAACAAGGCCGCCAGCATCGAAAGAAGGCTGGCCGGAAATGATGTGTCCTTGTCCTTCATCCTTTTTCGTCGCATATCTAGCTTCAGAACGCCAATAGAAGATGGCCCCACATTGATAAACGACGAACGAAGAGGAACTAGGTTGACATAAATTAATAGTGTGCAGGCCTGGGCAGCCAACACTGTCCAAACAACAATATTTGTTATCACTTTCAGCTGCCAGACGGGGGGAATAAAACTACCTTCTCGCCCCTCGCCCGCGTATCAGGTTGCTGTCTATCAGTCTTACCCCGACGTACCTGACTATCGACGTAGATCGTCTACCGACTTTCACAGTACCTACAAGGCATCACGCCACATACACACACAAAAGGGTTCACGGGGTATTGACCACGTACATACAAAAGGCTTGTACGCGAGAGGGCGAAGATAGGACAGGAATGGATAAACTGTAAGCTCGGCGAAAAAATCATATAACTGTCTAGTTAAGAAGGGTATACGCTGCTGGCCCAAATAAGTAAGGCTTTGGAAACAGAGTTCAAGTGTCAAGTGAAGCCAAAGCCTAGCGAGTGGACTAGTTTACTGAGCGGCATCACCGGCACCGGCCCCGGCGACAAGCAGACCAGTGAGGCCGAGGAAGGCCTGATTGGCGGCGTTGATCGTATCGAGTGTGGGCGTGGGCGCAGCGCTGCTCGACGGCGAAGGAGCGGCAGAAGACGACAGCTCGGCACTGCCAGAGGACGAGGAGGGCGAGGGTATAGCGCTGGAACTCGAGCTCGAGGACCAGACTGAGCTGGAACTCCAGGTGCTGGAGGTCGAAGGAGGCGGCGGAGGCGGCGGACTCGACGTGGTGGGGCTGGGAGCAGGTGTTGAGACGCTGATCTGGACTGGCGGAGTCCAGGAAGTTGTCGGGGGCGGCGGCGGGGGCGGCGGCGGAGGGGGTGGAGGAGAAGGAGATGGGGGCGGAGGCGGCGGCGGCGGCGGAGGGGGTGGTGGGGTAGGACTCGGTGGCGGAGGTGGCGGCGCGGCGGTCGTGGTAGGAGCCGGAGAGCCGTCATTGAACCACCATTCGGCGGTGAGGACACCGACAGACTCAGGTGCGAAGTACGTGAAAAGACCAGTGGACAAGTCAAGTCCACCGTATGGGCATCCGGGACACTGTTACCGGTCAATATTATCCAACACCACGATATGCAGGTACTCGTACCTCGTCCATGATGGTTGCCTGGGCAGTCATGCCGTTATAAGAAATCGTAATGGTCTCGAAGCAATAAGGGCCAGGATAGCCACTACCGAATTGCTAAGAAAAGGCGCATGAGTCTCGACGCGCTTTCACGAAGACGCTGATCGCAACGCACCGGTGTGTTCAAAGCGACGATCTAAAGCGAGACGAATAAGTACGCATCCCTTGTATATCAACGCGTATAGAAACCCACAAAATCACTAGGAACATTCTGCTGGCCACAGGCTCCCCTACAAGATATCGTTAGCTGGGGGGATTGAAACACCGGTACCACTCACAGGCCAACAGCGTAGAAGGTGAGGCGCGCGTTACTGAACGTGTCCCGTTTTTGGAAGATATCGATGTCGCCACGAGCGCGGCGCGCAAGATCGTTGTGGCGACGACCGGGCTCGCCGTGGGAGGCAGCTTGAGCGACAAAGGGCGCGCTCAGACCGAGCAGGGAGAGGCCTATGGCCGAAGAAAGGCGCATGGCCGATTATTGGCAAATTACGGAGGAAATAGAGTCGTTTTCGGAGGAAACGAAGGGGGGGACTGCAAGGAGTGTGAAGGGGCAGAGAGCGACGCTGGCAGCAGTGGGCCCAGTATGCACGAGGACAGAGGCGACGATGGGGAAAGAAAAAAAGCCGGCGACGACCAGCCGTGCCCCGAACTCGTTTTGTTTGTCGCAGCCTAACAACGCGCCAGACCGAAGTTCCATACAAGGCAGGTGTCCAAGAACAGCATGTTGGCGACCAACAATCACGACGATATCAATATTTTCGACCACATCTGTCCCTTCGTGTTCGAGCAGCGCAGGTGACAAAAAGCGTGAATGTAACACTCCAGAATGACAGACAGATCGACACGATGGTAACATGGTCCGTAAGGCAATGAACAGGCACGTCTAAGTACGACAAACTAATTTAAGTAGCAAAGGTTTGCATTCGGAGAACGTGCGATCATTCGTCTAAAGATATGCGCAAAGGTATATTATACGATCTGTACCATGAAGATGCGTAAGGAGAGGGTATCTCGTCCTTGAAAAACATGTGCAGGATAGAGACAGTGCGATTCTATTGCGATTGCTCGGCAGCTGCCGCGAGCGCAGCCAGCCTGAGGATGACACTGTTCAGCTGGTTGATGTTGCCACTGGGCGCGGCCGCCACGGCTGAGCTAGTGCTCGATGCCATGGACGATGCCGCGCTTGATGAGCTCGACGGGGGAGCAGAGCTGGCACTCGACGTCGAAGACGTCGAAGGCGTCGGCGTAGACGAGGTGGCGGAGGACGACTTCTGCGCCTCGGTGGACGACGAAGTCGTCGGCGGGGGCGGGGGCGGAGACGACGTAGAGGACGAAGTCGTAACCACAATCACCGGTGGCGTCCATACCGAGGTGGGCGTTGGAGTTGGCGTAGGCGTGGGCGCGGGTGTTGGCGACGGCGACGGCGACGGAGCAGCGCCGCTACCGAAATTCCAGGTGCCGTATATGATACCTGCGTCCTCTGATGCAAAAAACGAGAACAGGCCCGGTGTAAGATCAAGGCCACCATATGGACAGCCTGGACACTACAACGCGCGTAGTCAACGACCGTGTTCAGCCACGGGAGCGAGCTGTATGTACACACCTCGTCCGTGATCTGCGCTTGTGTGCTCTTGCCATTGTACGAAATAGTGATCATTTGGAAACAATTAGAGCCTCCGGCAAATTGCTAGCGTGAATGACGCGTTAATACCGACCACGGCGCGAGATTGGACGTAACACCCACCGCAGAGTTCAGCGCGACGATCTAATAGGCATGTCAGCTTCAACTGATGCAGTTCACAACTAGAAGACTTACAGAGTCCGAGTCACTGTTAGTTGCACCACAAGCGCCCTGGCCAGCTTCGTAGTAAGAGAAGCGGGCATCGTCGAACCGCTTAGATAGCGTGTGGTTCTGGCCGAGGAAATTAGTGCCAGGGTGACGACGACGCGGAGTCTCATGAGAGCCAACGGCAGCAGCTGTAAAGAGTGAAAGCGAGAGGACGAGAGCCGACAAGAAAGAGAGGCTTGCAAAGGCGACCATACTGGTTACGGATTATTTACGAGGATGGGAGTAGAGACAGAGGGGGAGCGAGCGAGGTAACGAGAGCAGATCCAAAGGAAAGGAAGAGACCCGCAGGGAGGACAAGCGGGGAGAACTTGCGCTTGCTGGCGAAGAAAAGAGGGTCGTTCACCGCAGGACACAAGACGAGACAGCCGCCGAAGAGCCCAGATCCAGTCCCGCCGCCCAGGCGCCAATCAGACCAATCGTATTACCCGATATTACCTCATTGGGCTCATCGTCACGGTACTCGCGTGCTTCTTCTGATCCGCCCTCGAGCGCATTCTTGACCCACTCCAAGAAAAAATTCAACATGATACATCCCCGAGCTATCTAACTACTACACTCTAACAAGTGTCTCTACTTCAGTCGACCTTGATTTTAGACGGCGGTGCAACAAAAGTCGCCTAGAAGTAGAACGGGTTAGACACCTGCAGCACACGGAACGCAATGCCAAGACAAAAAGACACGCACAGTAACAAATTTCAGCACCTCGTCGATTAAGATGACAGGCACGCTGAAGTACAATACAGCCTTCCATTCCGTCCAGTTGAGCGGAGTGATCGCAAAGAGTGTCTGCAGTACAGTGAGTCAGCATCGGTCACCAAACCCCTGCAACGTGAGACGCACCGTGAAGAACGGGATGTAAAGAATAGCAAAGTGGAGCGCCATACTCAACGCGACGGCGCCAACCAGGAACGGGTTTTTCCACACCGGCAGCCGGAGCAAGCTCTCGTTCTCAGAGAGTGAATTCATCGCGTTGAACATCTCGATGGTCACCAGGATGGAGAGACTCATTGTTGTTGCGCGATGTGCCATGACGTTCGTGAACATCTCGCACCCAACACTGGGGAACAGCTGGTTGCACTGGTGGAAGTGCGTCTGCAAAAAACTGTCATCAGCACACGTCATTGCTCAACTACGCCAATACACGCACCAGCTGCCAGAAAGTAATCTGCGGGCCGCCCTCATAGTAGATGAACCACCAAGCATAGCCAGCGACTGTCGCAACGCCGACATACGTGCCGATCACCATGTATCGGAAGAAAAGCCACTTGCCGACGAGGGGCTCACGACTGTTACGGGGCGGCGTACGCATGATGCTGTGGTCCGGTGGGTTGAAACCGAGGGCAGTCGCAGGGAGCGAATCCGTGACGAGGTTGACCCAAAGAAGTTGCACCGGGATGAGAGCCTCGGGCATGCCCAAGAGGACCGTCAAGAAGATACTGACTACTTCACCGATGTTCGAGGAGACTGCAAATAGTGAGTCATGAATGCCAGATTAAAATGTAAGGGGACTTACTGAGGTAGCGAATGAACTGCTTTGTGTTGTTGTAAATCAGACGCCCTTCCTCAACAGCCTGCTCGATAGTTGCAAAGTTGGAGTCGGCGAGGACCATGTCCGCCGCGAGCTTTGCGACGTCAGTTCCACTGCCCATCGCAACACCGATATCAGCCTTCTTGAGCGCAGGTGCATCATTGACGCCGTCACCAGTCTATGCACAGGACGTTAAATGACCTGCAAAAGTATTGACGTGGGATACAACTTACCATAGCGACAACTAATCCTTGGCTTTGCAGTAGATCAACGAGCTGACTCTTGTGTCCAGGCTCAGTGCGACTGAACAAGCTTGCGCGCATAACTGCCTGAAGCTTCTCTTCTTGGCTGAGTGCATCGAGTTCACGTCCGGTGTAGCTCTTGCCCTCCAGGTCCTCGTTATCACCAAAGATGCCAATTTGCCTGCAGATCGTCTCCGCCGTGCGCTTGTTGTCGCCCGTGATGCAGATAACGCGGATGCCAGCAGCCCTGCAGTTCGCAACTGCCTCGCGCACCTCAGGGCGCGGTGGGTCGAGCATACCGACCAGCGACACGAAAGTCAAGTCGCGCTCAAAGCGCGCGTAGTCTGCCGTACTCTCCGTCTGGTAGTGCGATGGGTCGACGTCGGCCTGTTCGGAGTACGCCAATGCGAGCGTGCGAAGGCCTTGCGAACCGTATGCCAGAGTTTTTTGAAGGAGAGCCGAGCGGAGCTCCGCGGAGAGCGGGATGGTAGAACCATCGACCAAGACAGAGTTGCAGCGTTCGAGGACAGACTCGGGGGCACCCTTAGCAAACAAAGCTCCGATACCGTTACGGCGGATGAGAACAGACATCATCTTGCGGTCACGAGAAAATTCAAAGGTCATCAGTCTTGGGAGTGTACGTTCGTAATGCTCGTTGACGGCATTGGCACGGACGGCCGGGGCAAGAGTAGATAACGTCTTGGCAAGTTCAGGATCAGGACATGGGAGCTTCTCCGCAAGGACTTTGAGAGCCGCCTCCGTCGGTTCGCCAACATTAGAATACATGCCCTTATCCTGCGAAAAATTAGTCGTATAAAGTCTGTAACCAAAGCAAAGTCGACGTACCGCATGATACACGATACGAGAGTCGTTGCAGATAGAGCTAATCTCAGCCAAGCGCAAGAGCGGCTCTGAACGAAGTTCAGCAGAGGCGTCTTTGCCATCAGCAGACCTGACCGACCCAATAGGCGAGAAGGTGGTGCCTTCAACAAGGTACTCCTTGGGGACACCAGAAGGGTCGACGGTGAAGAACTATAGTTGAAGATGAGTTTAAATTGCTCTCGGCGTATCTTTGTGCTACTTGCCTTCGAAACGCTCATCTGGTTGGTAGTGAGCGTTCCAGTCTTGTCCGAGCAGATCACGTTGGTGCAACCCAGGGTCTCTACACTCGGGAGGTTCCTGACAATCGCGTTCTTCTGCGCCATCTTCTTCGTACCCAAAGCCAAACATGCAGTGATGACTGCGGCCAGACCCTCGGGAATGGCAGCAACAGCGAGCGCAACGGCAATCTTGAAGTAGTATATAGCGCCCTTGAGGGCTCCGTGATGCGCAGGGTCCCAGAAGTGTCGAATGTTGACAAGCCAGACTAAGACACAGATGACGGTGATGACCTTAGCGAGCATGTCACCAAAGTCGTCGAGCTTCCGCTTGAGTGGAGTCTTCTCGCTGATTTGGGAGGTAATGGACTTGTGAATATCACCAATGGCGGTGCGTTCACCAGTGAAGATCACAATCGCGCGCGCACTACCGTTGACAACGCTAGTTCCCTGTGCAATACAGTTAGCAAACCTCCAGCGAGCACGGAAGTCTTTCTTACAGAGAAGAGCATGTTCGTCATATCCTGCTTAACCGCCTTCAAGTCTTGTACGACGTTGACGGACTTGTGCACACTGATACTCTCGCCGGTGAGGATAGCTTGGTCAATTCGGAAGCTGCTCGACGAGACGGAAACGATCCTGCAGTCGGCTGGGATCTTGTCTCCTACCGAGACAGTAATAATATCTCCAGGGACCAGTTCTGAAGCGTGAATACGAGCGATTTGGCCATTGCGCAGAACTTTGGCCTCGTCTGGGGAGTATTCCTTCAAAGCCTGCAAGCAAGTTAGTAGCTGCGTGCGTCGGAGGGTGAGGTCACACACGTCTATTGCCTTCTCCGCGCTAGTTTCTTGAATGACACCGACAGCAGCATTCGCGACCAGAATGAGGAGAATGACCAAGGGCTCTACAAATGCGCTCCACCAACTTGCACCTGAGTTGTCTTCCAACAGTGCAAGCACGAAGGATATGACCGCAGAAGCGAGTAGTATGAGGACTAGCTGGTCCTTGAACTGCTCGAGGATGAGTTCCCACAGTGGAGTCGGCGGGTCTTCCGGCAGTTCTGATGTACGACGTCAGAGAGTCAAGCATTGACAAGACGGCCCATGGAGGTGCGAACCATTCTTTCCATACAGCTCAGCATGTTTTGCAGCGAGGTCGGAGGTAAGTCCACGTGTTGAGTCAACGGAGAAGTGCTGGAAGATCTCCTCCGGAGTTTTTGTCCAGGGTTCCCCCAGGATCGACATTGCGTCGTCGTTGCGAGGAAGTAGAAATATACAATCCCAGACCGAGGTGGTGGTGGAGAGGATACAGCAGAATACAAAAGTGTCGCCCGCGGGGCAAAAACAAGTCGAGCGCGCGTGTATATGTACGATCACTCGAACTTTTTGCCCGAGAAGCTGACGTGGCAAATTCCCGGCCTTGGGTGCCTGAGGGCACATCCGGTGCACATGTTCTCACGTTGGCGGGAGCGTTGCAGGCGGGGCAATGAGAACAGTGTTTGATAGTGGTACGAACGACGACGTCGAGTGCAAAGGAGGCATGCGGACAAAGACAGGAACGCTCCAGTAAACGAACGCTGTGGTCAGTTTTCGAACGACGTCAAGAAGATCACGCAATTCATTCGTACGCTTAGCCCGTCCTCGACTATGCGAGTACTTGTTCTCACTGCTGCACTGGTCTTTTCTCTAGACCGTGGGATACCCGTACAACCGACTGACATACTGTGAAAAACGTCTTGGACCACGACGGTATTGATCCTAGCTGATCAGTGCCGAAGGTGAGAAACCACGCCCGGGACACACCCAACGTCGCGCAGCGAAAAATTGTTGGACAGCTTCTTAGCTGTAACGGCACGTAGCATTGATACAGACACCAAGCAGAATCGAAGTTTGGAAGACTCATACACCACTGGTAGAGGTGAGCATGGGACTGACTTTACAACGTATTGTTATATATATACTAGCGTTGATCCTACGGTAGCACAGAGTCAAAAATATAGCCAGACCTAGCCGAATACGACAGTGATATGCAACAATGCGCGCTGAAAGAATCTCCGCCACCTTCAGCTTAGCATTTGCGTCGCCACTGAGCAGGCAGCTCTTATTGATTTTACTGTCGTCACGGGTGACTAGATGCAGCGTGCAAACAACCGCTGTTCGTCCAGTCAACAGGTCCCGGGTCTACTTCTGCGGCCCCCTGCACGACAACAACATCCATCTAAAGTACGTTAAAGCTAATGCCATAGCGTTGAAGAAGAGCGGGCAAACCAACGAACAGTTACAGAGGATCTTGCAAGCAACATAGGGAAGAAAACCAGTACCTTGAAGTCTTCGTCCCCTAAAGACAGGCTTGAAGCTAACGTTCCACGAGTGATCCTGGTTCGCCATTAATTCAACGCTGAGCCGGAAGGAGCGCATGCGACGAGTGAAGGGTGAACAGCACGTCCCGAGCGTCAGCGACCAGTTAGGGAGGTTAAACTTATGGGCCGCGCTTTCTTGGTTTCCCGCCAGGTACATATATGCATCGAGAGCATGACGTATAGTTCACGTAGCAACTCGAAAACCTGGCTCATTGTGCTCGGTCTCTCCGGAGCTGGACTTTAGTTCGCTCCAAACCTTTTGGCTCCCCGGGACCTGTAGATATGTATATATAGCTGTGCGGTATCTTATGCTACATAAAACGGTCGAAAGCTAAGCGCAAAAAGCGCAGGGATGAGTGAGCCGACGGCGGGAGTAAAGTGACGACAATCGGTCGGAGGGAGAGCCGCAGTGCCGTAAGCGCCGGCGTGCCCGAGGTGTTTGCGCTCGTCCAACGGTGACGCTCTTGTACTTGACTCAGAACCACATCCTTGGACGTCGCTAATCGCAATCTGAGGCAATCATGGGCAATGCTTCGTCGTCGGGACGAAGCCACCACGATGAGACCGTCGACTTCGGCTACCTCACCCCTCAGGGCATCTACACCGGGCCTAGGGACTGGAACCAGGCTGTCGTCACCCAACTCATCATTGACAGGAAGCTAGCGCCATTTTACAGACCGCTTGAAGATTACGATGAATCCTGGGATGACGAGCAAATTCTTGCGGCTATGAAAGAACCGCCCCAGGCTGAGGGTGCCGACGGCAGCGAATCCAGCACGCGAGCGGACTCAGGCTCACTTCATTCTACTACGTCCCGCACGCACCATAAACGACCAAGTGCTACTGCGAAAGAGCAGCAAGCCCGTCATTTGGAAGCTGGTGTTTACCGTGGAGCGATCGAATGCCCTATTTGTTTCCTGGTATGTCGCCATGCCCTTCCATCGTGTAATACCTGCCTGAACGATACGATGTGCTCAGTACTATCCTCCTAATATCAACCACTCTCGTTGTTGTGACCAAGCTATCTGCACAGAATGCTTTGTGCAGATAAAGCGTGCAGACCCGACCACCACACATCTTGTCTCGGAACCCGCATCATGTCCGTACTGCGTGCAGGAGAACTTTGGTATCGTTTACATCCTACCGTCTTGGCGCGCTGGCATGAACAGTGAAGGCTGGGTTAGTTGTCTTGACAGCTTCTCTTAGAATAATTTGATAATGATCACACTTCTGACGCATCCGCCGTACAGCCGCCTCCACCGTGGTCGATGTCTGGCGGTCAGCAACAACAAGCGCAGGAATCCCCTCATACCTCCATGAAACGGCGACGCAAGAGTTTAGGCGCAGACAGTCCAGAAGTCGTCACAATCGGTCAGTGGACATCACTCGGTATCTTACTCTCGCTGACGCACCCCACAGATCAAATTCGCCCAGACTGGGAGGCGAAATTGGCGGCTGTGCGGGCAGCGGTAGCCCGTCGCGCGAACCGGAGGATCATCATGCGCCAAGTTGGGGATAGACTCATTCCTGTCGGAATCAGCAGTGGGCGTATACACGCCCTCAATCCCGAAGAAGTTGCCGGAGCGGAGGGAGAAGGCGGAAATAATGAGCGCGGTGGCAGGCGGTCTAGGCGGCGGAATCAAAATCCAGATCTTAACCAATATCTCGGTCAAATGGGCCTCGCTGGTCAGGATCTTGAAGAGGTACGCTTGGAAATATCTGTCTACTTTCTCCAATTTAGCTCAACCTTGTTGAATTTAGCTCATGGTTATGGAAGCGATGAGGTTGTCACTTCTTGAAGAAGAGGAGCGACAACGTAAACAGAGGGAAGAGGAAGAAAAGAAGCGTAGAGAGCAGGGCGGTACAGCTGAGCTGACGACAGAAGGCTCTGGACTGGGCTCATCATCCACAGCCGCATCTACTACTAGTACTACACCACCAGCGCAAACCTCGCCTGGATTACTCTTGCCAACGTCTGGTGGCCCAATCAGTCGTCCTCGTTCTTCCTCATCTGATTCGCGCCGCTCAGGGGAACCATCCTCTGGGCCAGGCAGCCAGCGATCACATTCCCCCGCGAGCGCAATTGGTGCCGCTATTCGGAGTGCAACGAATACTGCCAGTGCCGTTAGTTCTCCGCCCAGAGAGCATGAAGTCCCCGGGCTGGTTGCGTCCCAAGTCTCATCACCGGAGGTCGCGTCCCCTGATTTGGCGAGGCTTGAGCTTCCGGCTAACCATACAAACGACTCGGCAGCGATCTTTACGATTACACCTCCGGAGGGCAACACAATTGACCTGCCCGTAACCACGCCAGAGGACGATGGTGCACGACCAGAAGACACACCGACAAGATCAACCCAACCGTTGCCAGTTCAGCGGAACATGTCCTTCACATCGTCCATTGACCCACGGACGGACGGCGAATCGTATGATTATCTGCCATCCTCGCCGGGTTCATCTACGTCCTCACTAGCACAGAAGCCCCTACTAGACTCACCATCGATGCCTCCGCACGCTTCCGGCGCCATCGAGCGCAGCGCGAGCACGAGCTCCTCGTAGGCATAATAAACAGAACGGGCTTGTTCGCGTGTATAATATTCTTTGAGCCGCTGTCTCACAGGACTTGATGAGTTCGTATGATTTCTACCTCCTTTGTTGGCGACGCTCTCCTACCTCATTCCTGTCTGTATTTTATACTTAGAATCTCTGCTTTCCACCTCTAGCACACTCACTCTCCTGCTGTTTGTTTGCGCCCTGCAGTGTTCGGCCTGCCTACCGCCGCAGAACTATAAGTGTCGCTCCATTTTAGCAGTGTACGCAATGTACAATCATCTATGCTACTGGTTAACGTTGCATACTTACATTGACTTATTGGCGTATACTGAGTGTGGTCATTGCCTGTTCCTTTCGACTGCCCCTATTTCGTCATTCTCCTTGATTGGGCCCAATCGTTGCTTCCGCTCTCCTTTGCTTACGCCGCGCGCAGCGCGGCTATGCTGCAGCCCTATCTATTCATCGCAGCGAGTAAAATCGAACATAGTTTGAGCTTAAATTTCCCGCCCGCAGAACCACATCCACGAGGACAGCAGTCGCGGAGCGCAGCGAAGCGGCCTCTTGTATACACGATCTATAGCTACCGAAGGCTCCTCGAACTCGCCACCATGACAGCTGGCCTCAGGGCAAGAGGGCTCTCCCTTTCGAGGCGTCGAGATCGAAATAATGGCTGTATCACCAGAACGAGCGAGTCCACGCAGCTGTCATGAACCCAATATCAGGGTGCTAGCAGTCTTTCACTGCAGTGCATCTAGAACGGACACGGTGACGGATGGGAAAGGCTTCGGAGTCCAGTGATCATATAGGCCCGCCGCACTTCCATTTTAGGCTTTCAACATCTTTTGTTATCACAGAAAACCCATTTTTCTTAGTACATGATACACCTCATATGCAACCGTTGCGAAGCAAGCAAAGCTAACGGACAACATACAATACAGCATGGCCGACAAAGGCCCATTTACAGCTTCTGGCCGTGGTTAATCGTAACAGCTTTGACGCTGGTGTAGCTATCGTAGACGATCAGGTCAGGATATAGCATTCTTGCTTAAACGACATTACGCACTCCTCGAGAGCGTACTCGCCAAGGTCTTTGCCAAAGCCGGATTGCTTGTAACCACCCGACGACACTTGAGAGAAAGCTATAGAGGTTATGTTGACCTGATCATGTTCAGCATGATGAGTGCCATCTCCGCCCGAAAGATGAATGACATCGTACGCGAACGCTTCTTGTTTCAAGAGCAGAAACAAAGCGCGCCGCTCGGTCTACATCCTTGGTGTAGATACACGCCGACAGGCCGTACGCGGAGTCGTTCGCCGCTCGCAAGACTTCCTCTTCAATCTTGAACTTGATCACAACGCCAACCGGTCCGAAGATCTCTTCCTTGACAATCTTCATGTCTGGCTTGACGTCCGTGAACAGTGTCGGCTCGATGAAATAGCCTTCCTTGCCGAGCCTGCCACCGCCCACGGCGATCTTGGCTCCTTGGTCCTTGCCAGAGCTGATGTAGCCCAAGAGACGCTGAGTTGGAATTGAATGATTGTGTACGACATGTAGAGATAGCAAAGAGCTTACATCGAGCTGTGTCTGTGAGACGACAGGGTCAAGCTGCGGGGTAAGGTCGAATCCGGTGCCGGGATTGGCAGAGGCCTTGGCGGCCGCGACGAGTTGCTCCATGACCTTGTCGTAAACTCCCTCCTGAATATAGATTCTGGTCCCAGCCGTGCACATTTGTCCGGCATGGAAGCTGGCAGTGTAGTGCTTTAGCAACAAATCGTTACGGCTACCATTAGGCGTACCCACAAGAGGCCAATATCAGTCCATTTGACAGCCTGCTCAATATCAGCATCATCGAAGATAATGTTGGGCGTTTTGCCACCAAGCTCGAGCGTGATACGCTTCAGATTACTGTTCCCCGACGATTGCATGATCTTGCGACCCGTGAGAGTCGACCCGGTGAAGGCGATCGTGCCAACGTCGGGATGTTCTGCGAGGGCCTGGCCAGCGACAGAGCCGAGACCGGGGACAATGTTCACCACACCAGGAGGGAAGCCTGCCTCTTGGATAAGCTCAGCCAATTTGAGTGTCCCAAGCGGCGCCACTTCCGACGGCTTGAGGACAACGCAATTTCCGGTGGCGAGCGCAGGGCCGAGTTTCCGACAAGCAAGCAGCACTGTTTATCATACCGTCAGCCAGACGGGGCGGCTCGCAGACTGAGACTATTCACAAGGGAAGTTCCAGGGAGTGATCACACCCACGACACCAATCGGCTCGTGAATCGTATACACAAATTTGGTAGGGTCGGTCTGTAGTGCGATAAGTGAGTGTGATATGGTCTCGGAGTGCTGGTAGCCCGACGTACCTCGATTGTCTTACCGCCCAGCTTGTCAGCCCAGCCAGCATAGTACTTCAGATCGCTGATGGTTTGCGCAGGGTCTGCTGTCTTCACGTGAATGTAATGTTTGCCTATCACATCCCTCAGTACTCTCATGGCACGAAGGTACCGACCAAACGCACCACTGTCCAGCGTCTCGAGTGCCGCCAGCTCATCGCTATGCTTCTCCATGAGTTCGCCAAGTTTGAAAAGAAGATGCGAACGTTGCGTCCCGGAGACATTCTTGCCCCAGGTCGTTCGGGCCGCCTCGATAGCCCTGTCGATATCCTTCTTGCCACCCGCCGCTATAGTGGTGATGACCCTGCCGGTGGCTAGATGAGCAGCTGATCAGATCAATCATCTGTATCGAGTCTGAAAATCCCGACTTGGGTCGGTGACTCTATGGCATCATCAGCAGCATTCAGGTGATAAGAATTACAAGCCTACTCTATGTCGTGCCGCTCCAGAGGGTCAACGAACTCGCCATCGATGAACAGGTTGGTGTTCACAGAGACTGAGCCATTGAAGAGGGAGTTGTCGAATTGCTGTGTATGGATGGTCATGGTGGATACCGCGCAGACTGTCACTATTTCGAGGATGTCAAGACTAAGTAAGGCCTGAGGGGCGATGGGTTATCTGTCTCCAGACGAGTCCCTTCTTATATTGGTATGGAAACCTCCTTCCCGTGCAGGCTAAAACATTCTATACTCGCCGTCTTCGCCTAGTCTTCTGATGACAGCGGGGTCAGATACTGCTCAGACTTAGCGAATGTTTGAGGGATCTGGCCGGCAACGTCACGTACGCCACCTGCCGCTTGCATGACGCACACGTTTGCGAAACGGCTCGTTGGCAGGAAGGGGTGTCGCAACAATGCTGCTAAGAGCCCAGGGATAATATGGCTCGACAGCCGAGGTTGTTCTCGTGTGCAAGCGTCTTCATGGTCGGGATCTGTGACGGTTTACGGAATGGATTTCAGACCAGAACCTGTTAGGCATGCCACGGACTGAAAGGGAGTCGACGTGATGTATCACCAGAAGTTTTTACTTTCCATTTTGGGCAGGCTGAAACTCGAGATGGAGTGATGGCACGTTAAGTACCCCCAGCCACTCCTCTGGTGCAGAAGAACGATGATGCACCTTTCAGTCGCTCAGATGGCACAGGCTACTGCGAGCAATGCCTATCACGCCAACCGTACTGCAATCAACGAAATCTTCGAGATCCTTATGAAGATTCTCGATTTCGTCGGGTGCTAAGTACACCACCACCATTTCTGAAAGGCTGTGATCCTCTTAAATTTACATCGGTTTTAGCGTCTGGCGCGGTCTTACGGCCCAAGATCGCCAATGCCTCTACGTTGTAATCCGTATAATGGACAAGACGCTGAACGCTTCCGTCACCAAGCTTGCACTCTCGACAGCGAAGGACTCGACCGAGATGGCCCAACGTCTGGAGATTGCGAAGACAAATATTCTATTGTTTGCAAGACCGTTCCCGATGAAGTATTTGACTGTAGCTGAGGCCCTATTGTCGAGAACGGCAGGGGAACTCATAGTTTGCGTCGGACGGCACCCCCTAGAAGTACGTGTCGTAAATTTGAACGCCAGATGTATGTGGTTTAATGCCCTTCATGCAGAGATGATTTTTTGCCTCACAGGATACTCCTGAGCTCCTCGCACAGCTTACTGTGCAAATTGCTGCAGTGCATGTGGTGCATGCAAAGCCGACCAAGTATTAGAGTAGTGCGGCACCTCAAACCAGAACATGCGAGTCGTCTCCGAACATTCACAGTGACGCGCCATGCCCTCGAGGCATTTTTTCCGCTGCGTGAGATCTCCCAAACGGCAATACTTTATGGCATTGTGCTGACAAGCTAGGCTGTGCCATACTTGAGCTAAGTACACGCTTTGTGTCACTGACAACGCCGCTATGGGCATCATGAGATTAGACCGCAGCATATGTAAGACTACAAACTGATATAATATCACATGCACCAAATGCAACACAGTGTTGCAGATAATCTGTAGCGCAGAACCGCACACGGCGCGATACAGCACGGTCAATGGTACACAGGGTCCTGACCGAGCGCGATCCGTGCTAAGACGTACCTCTTATGCTTCTAGCTTTTGATTGCATCTACAGATGAATCTACACCAGCATTTGATGCAGATGGCGTACCCAGCAAGTATTAACTGAATTGGTGCAAACACATACTTAATGACAGCGACGTCCATCTGGGTGCGTTGTGCCCTCACCTTCTCATCGCATTAGGAAACAGGACTTGGGTCCATAGTGCTCCAAAATGCTCCTGTAGCACTCTGTAGCATTGTAGACCTAAGTCTTTTTCCTGATGCGCATCCCGCCATGTCCCGCCCAGCATTCAAAATTGTGAAGACCGTCGCTTTCGATGTCCATCTGGCTGACTGGACCATCATCATAGAGGTTGCCGCTTTTTAGCCAAGATGTGGAGATGGCTGAGTCCTGACCTTCGCCTACATGTACTAACCCCTTCAGCAGGACCTGATAGGGTCTCGGCATTTAGGAGCTAAGGTATAGCCAATATCCAGGAGCCAAAATACCTTTGGCTCGCCATAGGTGAGCTGCTCCTAGCACATCTCGCAAGCTTTAGATCCCCTCTGAAGCACAGGAGACACATAGACTCGTGGTGGCAGACAAAGAACAGTGCCCCGCTCTGCACTTCAGACTTGCCAAGGTTGCCAGAGCTCATTCTCATGTGCCGGGTCCAGCTCTCAAGCGATTTACTTAGGACGTCCACCGCGCCCGCAACCGAGTTCGTTATTTGAACATTCAAGGAGTTTACGAACCGCGCACAGCTCCAGCTGGCAGCCGTGAAATTCACCGGTCGGCTCCTGCAAGAGGTCCGAGCGGTGAGGTACTCAAGAGCGGCTAGAGCGCAGTCGTTGAGGACGAGAGGAAGTTCGTCGGCGAGGTTGGCTGGCATGGCGTTGAGGCAAGCCTGCGTTTCTCAGCCTGTTGCTTACTCACCCGTGTCATGCATAGCGCTGCGAGTCCGCGATCTTTGCTGTCTCGTGCTGAATTGGCTGGCGACCTATCGAATGCCAAATGCATATCTCTCGCTCGCTCTGGCTTCGAGCTGTGAGGTGACTTGTGGGTTCATGTCAGCCGAGCAAACGACAGGGCCCGAGACGCGAAGCGACATATATTGCGTGTAAGTTGATGCTTGAGCGCAAGATGCAAGTAGATTACTTCAAAGTCTTGCGTCCAAGGGCATGTGGAAAAGTCAATCTCAACAATTTGAACCTCGTTGACTTGCAAATTTTTGACAGCGAAATGAAACCAATTTTTGCTGGAGTATCAGCTACCGGTTCTGAGCACAGCTCAGGAGTGGCTTGAGCCGCTGCTAGTAGCAAGAGCGGCTTGAAGAAGACTCCAGGTGGGGTCAGGAGAGGTCATCAGCTGTCCAAAGTTGTTGACGACAACGTTGTCTGTCAACCTTGAGTCGACCTCGAGAGTAATACTATACAGACGAGGTCAGGTGATTGTCATACGTGTCTATAAGTTAGCTTTTCACCAGCCTCTGTTTTCAGACTACGTCTTGCATGATACACTACTGGATTTGAGTCCGCGGCATACAAAGATGAGGCGGTGTGCTGAGTTGCTGAACATGGGGTGGGGAGGTAAAGTGTCAAGAGTGGGGCGTTGCGAACGGAAGCATAATTTAGAATATAACTACAACTGCAACAGTTAATGGCCTACATGAGAATCAATGACATATGTAGGTGAACAAGCTGAGCCGGGGGGGAGCACGCGATGGCACGGAACAGCGGTAAATTATAGCTGGCGAAAATTGAAGGTACCAACAAATGAGCACGGGGATACTGGTCAAGATATGGCAAGAGGTAGATCTGTGCAGCTTATTTAAGATCGTGAGCCAAACCGGGAAAGGTAGCTCACCATATCCAGCAAACGGTGCTACACCTTGGCATCAGGAAGAGAGATAGGCGTCTGCTCAGCGGGTGCCGGACTCTGGTCTTGTTCAAGTAGCTGCGCTCTGTACTTAGACCAGACCCACTTGTCCATCAAGGCTTCGGACAAGATGAGTCCCAGTACAGAGCAGGAGACAGAGCGCACGGGATTGGAGATGACGGTGTCGATATGATCATTGCCATACCACTGTGAGACAAGCATCCCGAGAGACATCTGGGCGGCGGTTGTGGAGATGTTCCAGGAGAGCTTGATGATGAGTGGCCGGTCCGAGTCCTTCGCAAGATGTTTGGCCTTTGCCCGGTCTATGTAGTCGCGGACGTGTTTGCGACAGCGAGACGATGCTAGCAGCGCTGCCGTGCCCATCAGCATAGAGGTCACAGAGCCGACCGCTATCCCTATCAGAGCAGCGCCTATCGCGGACACTCGAAGGAAGGCGACGATGCTGCCTCCGAAGAGGTTGAGAGAAATAGGAAAGAAGGTGCTGGTTTGAAAGGACTGCCATCCGGCGACAAAAAAGAGAGTAAGCGGCAGCGCTTTAATGGTGCGGAAGACAAGCAGGATGGCGGCAGTGGATGAGATGAATGTGAACGTAAGCGTCGCCGCCAGAATACAGGCAACAATTCGGCGATAGATCCTGATGGCGAGCGGAACTGAGGGACTACACGGTGACACCTCTGGTGCGGTAGGAGCTGCCACGCTCGTGGGCTCTGCCATAGTATCTAGAGTTATCTCTAGCACTGTACTACTTAAGACAATGCTCAAGACTTATCCTGAAAGCTAGGAGTGGCACAGCTCACCGCCGGTAAACGTTTGCCAGAACGGCTGGATGTATGAAGTGCTGAGGCGATTATGGTCGGTACAAGGGAGAAGCAAGAAGTTGAACACGTATGCACACACGCGTCTGTCGCTCTTGTTGCGCTGTGTAGGATCTCGCCGCAGCTGTTGCATCAGATATTGAGGCAGTGATCTCGTGTCTGTCGCCACCTTAAGGCCCTAGGGCCCAACAGCGAAGCTGCGGCGTAGGAGTACGGAGACAGGGAAGAGGCCAGGGGATCGCAGCATCAGGCGACCGTGCGACTGAACGGAGGTGCCTGGCTCTGCCGCTGCTGCCAGAATGACTGAGTCTCTCGCCGGCGCCAGGCGGACACGCTGCATCCGCAACTTGAAAGGTTCGTGGGTTCTCTCGGCCCGAGTCAAGAGCAAAGCTTATTCGGAACCTTGAGAATATGGCCGTCATTAGGGCAGGCTGCGTAATACAGTACTAGCACCCTAAACTGATGTCTTACTGACGTGGCAGAGAGCCAAGGACGCCTGCACAACTTGAACGGGACCATAACGATGCTTCGCCTGATTTGCCCTGCGTGACTGGTGAAGTGGTCGGGCCACATCCTTCCCGCCCTCGACCGCTAGAGCGGATGTGGTGACGGTCAAGAGAAGAGTCTGATGGGTGGGCGTCAGTCGAAGAGCACAAAAGGCAGAGTCCAGTGATAGGCCCGCCTCACTTCTATCTTTTGAGGTCTTCTGTTACCACGGAATATCCAAATTTCTATTGCATAGTACATGATACACCTCATATGTAACCTCTGTGAAGCAGCTAAACATACAAACAACATATAGTGCCAGTGCAAAATATGGTGGACAAAGGCCCGTTTACAACTTCTGGCCGTGGTTGATTGTAACAGCTTTGACGTTGGTGTAGCTGTAGCATACGATCAGGTCAGAATGCAACAGTATTCCACGTCCAGTATTACGTACCCCTCGAGAGCGTACTCGCCAAGGTCTTTGCCAAAGCCGGATTGCTTGTAACCACCCGTCGGCACTCGATAGTCAGGCATACTGACAACGTTGACCTGACATTGTCAATATAATATAATGAGTTCCAGCCAGGCCTGAAAGATGAATGACATCGTACGTAAACGTTTCCTGTTTCAAGAGCAGAAACAAAGCGCGCCACTCGGTCTACATCCTTGGTGTAGATACACGCCGACAGGCCGTACGTAGAGTCGGTCGCCGCTCGCAAGACTTCCTCTTCAGTCTTGAACTTGATCACAACGCCAACCGGTCCGAAGATCTCTTCCTTGACAATCTTCATGTCTGGCTTGACGTCCGTGAACAGTGTCGGCTCGATGAAATAGCCTTCCTTGCCGAGCCTGCCGCCACCCACGGCGATCTTGGCTCCTTGGTCCTTGCCAGAGCTGATGTAACCCAGAACACGCTGAGTTGGAATTGAATGATTGTGTACGACATGTAGAGATAGCAAAGAGCTTACATCGAGCTGTGTCTGTGAGACGACAGGGTCAAGCTGCGGGGTAAGGTCGAATCCGGTGCCGGGATTGGCAGAGGCCTTGGCGGCCGCGACGAGTTGCTCCATGACCTTATCGTAAACTCCCTCCTGAATATAGATTCTGGTCCCAGCCGTGCACATTTGTCCGGCATGGAAGCTGGCAGTGTAGTGCTTTAGCAACAACCGCTATGGCTACCGCTAAGTGTACCCACGTAAAACCAGCGAAAGTCCACCTGACGGCCTGCTCAATATCAGCATCATCGAAGATAATGTTGGGCGTTTTGCCACCAAGCTCGAGCGTGATACGCTTTAGATTGCTGTTGCCCGACGATTGCATGATCTTGCGACCCGTGAGAGTCGACCCGGTGAAAGAGACCTTGCCAACGTCGAGATGTTCTGCGAGGGCCTGGCCAGCGACAGAGCCGAGACCGGGGACAACGTTCACCACACCGGGAGGGAAGCCTGCCTCTTGGATAAGCTCGGCCAATTTGAGCGCCGCAAGAGGCGTCACTTCCGACGGCTTGAGGACAACGCAATTTCCGGTGGCGAGCGCAGGGCCGAGTTTCCAAGACGCGGTCATCACTGTTTACCACATCATCAGCCAGACGGGCAGCTCGCAGACTGAGACTATTCACAAGGGAAGTTCCAGGGAATGATCCCCCCCACAACGCCAATCGGCTCGTGAATCGTATACACAAATTTGGTAGGGTCGGTCTGTGTTGTGATAAGTGAGTATGACATGGACTCGGAGTGCTGGCAGTCCGACGTACCTCGATTGTCTTACCGCCCAGCTTGTCAGCCCAGCCAGCATAGTACTTTACGGTGTTGATAGCATTCGCAAGATCCATTGTCTTTATGTTAACGTATTGCTTGCCTATCACATCCCTCAGTACTCTCATAGCACGAAGGCCCTACGACCAAACGCACCACTGTCCAGCGCCTCAAGTGCCGCCAGCTCATCGCTATGCTTCTCCATGAGTTCGCCAAGTTTGAAAAGAAGATGCGAACGTTGCGTCCCGGAGACATTCTTGCCCCAGGTCGTTTGGGCTGCCTTTTGGGCAGCCTCGACAGCCCTGTCGATATCCTTCTTGCCACCCGCCGCTATAGTGGTGATGACCCTGCCGGTGGCTACATGAACAGCTGGTCAGATCGATCATTTGTACCGAGTCTAAAAATTCTAACTTGGGTCGGTGACTCTATGGCCCGAGCATCATCAGCAACATTCAGGTGATAAGAATTACAAGCCTACTCTATGTCGTGCCGCTCCAGAGGGTCAACGAACTCGCCATCGATGAACAGGTTGGTGTTCACAGAGACTGAGCCATTGAAGAGGGAGTTGTCGAACTGCTGTGTATGGATGGTCATGGTGGATACCGCGCAGACTGTCACTATTTCGAGGATGTCAAGACTAAGGCCCAAGGGGCGATGGGTTATCTGTCTCCAGACGAGTCCCTTCTTATATTGGTGTGGAAACCTCCTTCCTGTGCAGGCTGAAACATTCTATACTCGCCGTCCTCACTTAGTCTTCTGATGGCGGCGAGGTTAGACACTACTTCCACGACTTAGCGAACGTTTGGGGGCACCCAGTGGGCGCTGCGAGTGGCCGGCAACGTCGTGTACGCCACCTGCCGCTTGCATGACGCACACGTTTGTGTTTCGGCTCGTAGGAGAGGGATATCGTGACCTGTCATGACGCGTTCATCATCAGCTACATTATTCTCGATAAGAAAGCGGCACAGTGAGATGTTGGTCGGCTTGAACTGCAGCAGAATGCTGCCCGAGGATAGCTTGATGCTGGATTTGAACGTTGATGTCGTGTGCAAATGCCTTCATCATTAGGTATATTAATCAGCTACATGCAAGGCACTGCTGCTATAGAATAGTGAGACTGACGGCGAAGATCAATCCACATACGATTTGTAGACGACAAACCCGAATAGTCCCACTGAATACGCCCGAAGGGCGGGTGTCCGGTGTGCCCGTCATAAAAATATCCCATGTATGGTGAACAGCTGGTAATATGGTTCAATGTCTCAGCACAGGGGATGGTTGGCCCTCGTACATCTCTGTTTCTAATCTTCGAGTCGTGTCAGAGCGCGCTGTATGGCTGCAGCTGTGGCGCCAGGCTCGAGTCGCCAAAAGCCGATCAGAAGTCAGGACCTATTGGGCTTTGCAGACAAGCCTGTACTCTGCTTATATCCCCCACGAAAAGCCAAGCCAGCACCATGTAACGCAGCCATCCCTGCGAATGCAATCGTAACGATGTCCCAGGCTGTGGTGTCCGGGATAGGTGCTGGGAGATGCAGGATGGCACATGCCCAGCGCTGTGCGGCGAGGCCTGTCGGGACCATGAAGCCCACTGTGGTGAGGTCGAGAAGCATGGGCTTTATGGGCTGGATGCGCGCATCCATCGAGGCCAGCATTATCATCGCGTCGGGCTCACGCCCGCATGCAAGGCGGTAAATGGTGTGTCCGATGACCAGCGCATTGAGGGCGTGGGCCATCGCAGCTCTGGTGACCGCCCCTCCAAGCGCGGCAATTGCAAGACGAGAGAGAAGAGCGGGTACAAAGGAGGATGAACTTCGAATGGAATCGGATGCTGCGAAATGATAAAACGGGGCCAGGACGGATAGTGTCATGTTGGGCGATGCGAATAGAAGCTTCATTGTGGAGTGAACTGCAAGGCCGGTGAGCAGGATTTGCACCGAGCGCCTGGCAAAGCTGAGGCCCGTGGGTAACATAAGTGGGATGAGAATGAGCGACTGCACGAGGAGGATGTTGGCGGAGAGAATGTACTCCAACGGAGAAGGCCCTGTGGGGGGCGTGTCCACAGAGACATTCTTCTTGCCCTCTCTTTCCCTCCGAGTCGAAGGCGCTTCCGAGGAAGGGTCCAACGCAGACTTGGCCTTAGACAGGTTGCTCGCATGCGCGTGCGTAACCTCTGGAAGGACAGGTGTCTTCGGGAGTGTTCTGACTTCAAAGTCGCCGTGGTTGAGGTATGCCTGCAATGGCGGGTAGTGGCTTAGCAGGGGTGGAACAATCCCCTCGTCTGAGGAATACTTTACGAGAGGGATGGTGTGGCGCATCTAGCATAGACAACGGTCAGACGCGGCTGTGTCCCAGACCACCTCAACACAAACCTCAACGCGCATGATGTCTTGTTGTGCTTAACAGCTGCAGGACTGTAAACCGTTGTTTGGATGCAGCGACCGAGTTCAAGGTCCGCTGAAATTGCATTAGATGATTTTCTTTTTGTCACAGCGTGCAGAAATACCTGGATCTCTCAAAGAGGGCAAGGCCAGGGGTACACTGCGATGTCTCGCAGACATTGTGCGAGCTCTGCAGTATATGAAGAGCACCCAGAACTTGAGTTAGCCCGGAGACGAGTGAGCGCATGAACCGGCAGCATGCAAGAATGTATGAGGGCGAGGACGGGGTAAATGAGCAAGAGTTTGGTACCCTGAAGGTCCGTCACACAATCCCGCCATACGCCCAGATCAGAAATGATGCATTGATGCGCTACCCCGCTCTCTTTTGGTGGGCGTCTCGGCACTCAATCGTCACTGTCATTTGGTACTCACAATCACCTCACAAGACCATGGCATGAGTACTTATAGCCATTCACAGTACGGCCAGAAGATTCCGGATCTCGTTCGGGAGCGTTCGCATCTTGATTCATCCACGCCCTCACCACCAGCTCACACTCCCAAAGCCTTTGTGAGGCCCACCCAAGATGCCACGTCTCCGTACTCTGGTTATCGGCACAGGCCTAGCAGCCATGCCAGCGTTATACATCAGATCTCGAATCCTCGCGCTCGAACGCGACTATCCGCTTCTTCCGCCTGAAGACACATCGACACCCGAACTGCGTACACCGAAGACTCCGGACCTCCGCACAGCGTATGTCGACGTCTACGCCACCCGCGTGCCCCTGGGTGCCATGTGTCGGTTGCGTAGGCCCGACGCGATAGGCCGGACGCCGCTCGAGGAGATGTGGCCTAGAGCATTTTTCCTGTCGCCCACTATGAAGCTGGAAGCTAAGCTCATTGGCTTCGGTGACGAGGGCGATCTGGGCGAGCAGGGGTTCAATCAGGGGCAGCGTCTTCTGGCGAATGTCATGCACGTCGTCCGCGCCCCGACGGCCAAGTACGTACCCCTGCTTGTCGAATGGGAGAACCCGCCACACGTCGTACGGTTCTTCGAGAAGCTCGCAGCATGGGGCTATCCATGGAGGCTTATGGAAGGAGGCCGGCATGAATGGAGTATTGGGCCTCTGAGCCAATATCCGGGCGAGGATGAGACTATGGTCGAGGTTCGCTTTGCCGTCGCGCACGACTACAAGATTATCAAAGGAGAGAAGGAGCCAGGGAAGGTTGTCCCACAGTGGGTATTGAGGGCGCACCGCGCATATGCGAGGTACTTGCTTGACGAAGCAGCTAGGGAGATTCGGAAGGAGTATAGCTAAATCGTAGGGGCCCACCACAAATACGCACAACGTTCGATAATTGACCATGGAGCGGTCTATTATTCTTCCTCTTCCTCCTCCTCTTCCCCCTGTCCAGACTCCGAACCTTCGATATCTTCTTCATCTTCGTCATCATCGTGCTCGTTCTCATCATTCTCCGAGTCCTCTTCATCGTCTTCCTCATCTGTATCTGCATTCGCTACGGGCACGGCAGGCGCAGGGGCCGGGTGTGGAGGGTGCTGCGATGCTCCACTCGCCATCTTTCTAGCTTGGGCAGCTCGCTCGGCCTCTTCCTTCTCCTCATCGACTGGGAGCAATGTGTCGAGGGCGAGGTCCTTCCACCTGAGAGCACCGTTGACGCCGCCACCCGCATAGCCCATGTCTTCAAACAGAGCTCGGGACGCTGGGTCATATGGCCTTCGTGGAAGAGAAGCAGGGTGTTTGGTGGATGTTGGGTTCCCATATGGGTATGACGGGTGCACTTGAGAAGGCAAGACTACAGAGATCGTCGTAAGTGGAGTCGTCCCTCGGCGTGGACATGCACGCACCATCCGAGTCGTCCGGGTTCGGAGGCACCATGTGTGGTGGTATATCTACCTCTAAATGTTGGAAAACATCTTTAGCATGGGGCCGTCGCCGAAGTGGCTGAGCGCATACCGTCATCTGAGAGCTCTCCGTTGAGGTAGTCAGAGGTGCCTATGGTGTCTATAACGTCGAAATCATGGTCGTTCATATGCAGATAGCAGAATGTGAGATCCTATTGGGTAAGCTATGAGCACGGCCTCGGGGTGTGGCCTGATTTCTTACGGTCATCGTTGTTGTACTTGGCAGAGAGGAACTTAACGCTTGAGACGCGACGCGTGCGGCAACCCCAACGCGACGGTCGCGGAGCCCTGAAATCCTATCTTCCTTTATTGGCTAGGCTGTCAGCACCTTGACTTCCCACTGCACAGACGGGGAAACTGGTAAGAAACGCGATATACGTGCAAGGTTTTGTTTCCTCATGGTCGCAAGCTTAAGCAGACACGCCCGTGGTCACCGGTCAACCGTCGTCTTCAATAATGCCCAGCTATCCCATCCTTACTGCGCTCAGTCTGCCTGCGGTCTCTACATTTCCTTCAGCAGGCTGCATACAATGGTCTGCTGACGGGCAAGCAATATTGCTTAGCAAATCTGCAATCTATATTCTCGTATACGCTCGACTTTATCTCTCCATGTGCGCGACTCATTCATGTGCTAGACACCAGAGCCCGGAATCGCTGTCGACGAGTCGTCTGTTATTAAGCAGACTCTGGATAGAACCTTGACAATAGGTGGTCAAAAACCTATTGGCTGGCTGCGCACCATGCTTGGGAACGGAAAGGAGTCTGATCTGCACGTTTGGGCTGAAGTGACCAAAGGTGATGTAAACTGGACTGAGCTGTCCCATGTCGCTAACATGCCGCAGACTGGTGGGGATCCGTGTCGCTGGGGTCCACGGACCCGTCCTTTCGTGCTGTGACGTGTTCACCGAGCAATATCTACGCAGATGCTGGGTGCATATATGCGGTCTTGGATTCCAATGCAGAAATCTTTCTGTTCAGGCCTGTAAAGGATCCGTTGACTGGACAGTGGCTTAAGGTAGGAGTTTATCACTACAAGAGTCAATAGTTCTGACTTCTTGTACACAGTTCGCCGATTTGCATCAGGTTCTTACAGACGCTAGTGAGACATTGATACCGGACGACGACGAAAAGAAGGTCCTTTGCCAGACACTTCACAGACAATCCACATGTATGCTGCTCATACGAAGTACCCTGCAAACGTCCTGACACTGCTTTGCCGTGTAGGCATTGCATGGTCACCGTCAGTAGACTTTGGCATGTCCCCTGCACCGGATGTGGATGGTTCTCTTCTCGCCATCGGAAACAGAGCTGGCCGCGTTCATATTTTACGGTCAGTGACGAGTGCGCAACACGTACTCGCGAATTATAACCGTTTACCTCAGCATTCAGGTACAACCAAGGGCTTAACTCGTCACATCTTATGCGGCGTGTAACAAGCGTAGTCATCGGGGAACGATGGGTAACTCATCTTGCCTGGTCCACCGCGATATGCACGCGTCCTGAGACTTGTACGTCCGTCATGGTCACGCACTTCTGCGCTGGTACGGCGGCTTACACTATGTGTAGCACAGACATACCTAGCTTGCGCACTTGCTGACGGTTCGGTGACTGTCGTGGCTGTTGTTCAAACACTCGCAGCGTGCTCTAATATGCCGGCTTTCCATCCTGAGTATGATCTCATCACCTCTACAGAAGATGTGAAGGAAGAGGTGATTCATGGGGACAAAAGAGCGACAACATCTCTGCGCTGGATCAACACTTCTCGTGCTGAGGTTAGTCTTGTGGTTATGATTACTCGCTATGTACTTACGGATGAAGTCCAGCCCATCCTTGTATTCACCAAGTCTGGCGTCCTTCATCTCTGGTCCAAGCCTTCGGCGTTCACGGCGTGGTCAGGTCTCCGTACGATACTTTTACACAGGCAGAATCTATCAGTCGGTTCTACGCCACTCGCAACAGTTACTGGCGTCACATATTCACCACGATGCGACGCACTTGTCGTGAGCCTAGCAGATGGATCCTTGCATATTGTGCGAAAAGTCACTTCCGATCCGACGCTGGCCTTAGGAATCCCGGAAGACAATTTGACCTCAGAATCGATCTCGAAGACGGCGCGTTCAGCGTTCATAAAGGTCGAAGAGGATGATGTAGACAAACAACAGGTGAACGCGATACATGGGATGACATCTTACGATGGTGATTCCTTTTACATCTGGATACATGAGTGGGTTGTTCTTCGTTACTTTCTGAGAGGTGGATGCTCACTGTATACTTCAGAGGTCTTCGACCGACAGATTTCAGTTACAAGCACGATGCCAAACATACGAGCATGATACTCGCCGCGCAGCTCTGGGACGGCAAGAGCGATGATCATGTCATGCAAGATGTAGCGGATGTATTCTCGCGGTGCAAAGCATGTTCGCACATCTCCCTGAGCTCATCCCCATTTTCTAAGCTGATTGCTTCTGTACGCTTTTGTAGCTTCCGGCGAATCTCCCATAGCCACCCTTCGACCTCTCTTCCTAGAGCTCCGTGATCCCGACCGTCTCCGCCGCCTGCACCCCCGCATTCTCCCCCTCGTGCGCCTGCAGCATCTTCCTGACGATTTCCCCAACACCGTGCTTTCCGCCTGGACTGGTCCACTGACCCCAGCTTTCCGGGCGCAGTTTCGGCGATCACTGCGGACGCACCTCTTTGGCCGCAACAGCTTCCTATCGCAACGCCTGTGCGTCATGCTGGCGAGTTTCTGCGAGGTGCGTGGTCCGCGCGAGGCGACCCCAGGATCAATAAACGTAGCTGACGTGTCGGTGGCTATTGCAATTTAGCATGAGAGCGAAGATGAGGCGATACGAGAAGCCTTCCGTAAGGCTGTTGCGGACACGGTCGGTACGCTCTGGCCCAGGCTTTTACGTATTGTCCTCCGGCACATCGCCGCGGTGCTTTCCCTCCTTACTGGTAGTCCTGTATATTCATACTATGCCACTTTCATAGCTGATTCCGGCGAACAGAGCCCGACGTGCCCTTCGTCCTCCGCGTCATCGTGCAGGCTCTATTGCCGGATATCCCGAACGATCTCCAGCAAGAGGCACACGAACTCTCGACGCAGATCCAGGCCACGGTGCCCTCGACGATTACAGATGCGACGAGCCTGGGGCTTGATGAACAGTGTCCTGCGTGCCGTGGCAAGGTGTCGTTGCAGGACATTAACACCGCTACGTGTCCGAACGGACACATCTGGCGTACGTCTCGTTCCAGCTTAATCTACTGAGAAATGAGAGCTGACACGACGACTGATGGACCCTGGCAGCGCGCTGCTCAATCACATCCTTCATCCTCAGTACACCAATGGTGCGCACGTGCATGGGCTGCAGCCGCAAGGCCCTCCTCCCACCGCCCACCTCGGTCATGCGTTGGTTGCCCCCCTCGGCGCGCAGCTGGCTCGTCGAGGATCTTCTCAGTGCAGTTCGCCGGTGTTTCTTCTGCGGATGCGGTTTCGCCACGCTTCTCTGAGAGTCTCCTGTGGCCAAGGGTCATGAGGAGGTGTGATGCATCTCGTGACCACCACAGCCGTGTTCACTAGGCTTCGCGGGTGAAATGCGTACGACTAATTCACGTCGCGTAATGGCCCGCATTGAAATTAAAGCTACCAGGAACTTGGCGGGCGACTTATCGCGATGTGCACATATCAGACCGTTAGGAAAAGAGCATATACTTGGGAATGGTCGAGAATCGGCTACGAGATGATACAGTACCCATGGAAATTATATACGGCATGGGCAGCAAGAGGAAGTTTCCACAGCATGATAATACAATTATATACGAAAGTGGTGGTCATCGAGAGTTAGATAGAAGGCAAGTGGGTTGACAGACGACCAAGAAAGATGAGCGGTCGAACATCGTACATAAAAATATTTAAGTGACGAAAGCCAAAGAGGCGAGGAGATTAATATACAAGGACCAAGAGCAGCGAAATCTTACTATTGGTACCCAGGAATCAAGGAGTGCCTACGAGTAGCACGTCACAAGCAGTACACCGAGGCCAGTGTTCTTCACGAAGTCGCGGGGTACCTTCCGGCAGCCTTTACCACGACTAAGATCCTTCACGAGAGCCTTGCGGCTAGGGTGCATGACCTTGCGGAGCGCATCAAGGCCGTTGTCGCGTTGCTCGAGGTAGTCGCGCACATTAAGAAATGCACTTGACTTGAGGAGCGCTTTCGCAGCCTTGATGCTCCGCGGGAGGCTCGGGAGCGTGTAGAAGTACTGTTCCGACGTAGACGTCGTCGCAGAACAGAGACCGAGCTCGACGATCAGAGCCTGCAGGAACGTGAGGTTACCCCTCTCTTTGACTTCGGTGGAGGGAGACGAGAGGAAGCTGTATAGATCATCCTTGTTAATTTAAGTAGAGTCATAAGAGTATGAAAGACTCACGAAGAGATGTATTGGACGGCATCGTCATAAAGCGAAACCGTCTTTACGTCTCCCGCCTCCGAGACATCGTCGACAATAGGCCGTGCGCCCAGACCGGCCTCTGTAGCAGGCTGAACCTTTTTCGCCTTGGCCTTCTTCCTGCTCTTCTTCGGCACGACCTCCTTTGCAGCGGGAGCGGGCGCGGCTTTGACCTTCCTCTTGCGCTTCGGTGTGACCGGCGCGGTAGGCATCTGTGCGGGCGACGGTGCTGCTGATACAGTTGCCGCGGCTCGCGCTTTAGGCCTCCTGCTCCGCTTAGAAGGGGTCGCTGCCTGTGACGCAGGCCTCGAAGAGCTGAAGTTGCTACTTGCGTCCAAGGAATCCTCGATCGTGAGGTCGTTGAACACGTCCGAGAGGCCGTCCGCAGATACGCTCGGGGCGTCCGAGCTACGCGGGCTGGTGGGTGCATCGGCACGGCTTGGCTGGCCGAGCACGATGAAGTCGTCTTCGGAGAAGATGGACGGCGAGCGGGGGTCGCGCTGACTCGAGATGAACGACGCAGAGAGGTCCGAAACAGACCAGACGATCTCGTCGTCGGACGAACTATCCTCGGAGAGGCTCTCGAAGGAGTCATCAGAGCTGAGTGCAAGATCATTGGCGTGCATGGCGTTCGGTGACGCGATGAAGTTGAAGGATGAAGCGAGGGAGGATGGCGAACGGACGCGCGACATGGCGGCGGAACTGGGGGCGGTCGCCATGGCTGGGCGAAACCTGCTTGGGCTCAGCTGGGTGACGACGACTAAGGATAGATATATTGTGCGGACTAAGGACTAGAGTAGTAGAGAGAGGTACGGAGAGGAGGAGAGAGAAAGGGCGGCCTGTACGGCGGTTGTGACGCAGGGTGGCAATAAAGCACAGGATGGGTACCGAGAGCTCCCTTGGACAAGATCGTCGCACCCCTGTCAGTCTCCACTTTGGGTAGAACTTATCCTCTCTTCCGACTTTGTGTATAGCGATGGCAGGTGATGTCAACCACAATAAAGACAAGTCCACCATGAGGTGTCCACGAGCCTGATGTCCAACGCTCTTCGTCACTCCGACAAGTTCGCTGAGTGGTGATTTTGACACAGTAGATTACACGGAATAATGAGCATTGAGAACATGATGAGAAACCGGCGGAGCGGTGAGAATCTTCCGTCGTGGGATGCAGCGACCTCCCGTTTGAGGCAGAAATAAACGCGAGCACTACCAAACAATCTCACCGGCATATCCTCCAGTACACAACACTGTTGCCCCAACCAGCGACTGCGCATTGCTCAACCTGCACGCCCTTCTTCCAGACCTTGCCCTTCATGTCCCTGATATCTGCCCTGCGCTTGCCCAAGATAACGCGCTCACCATTAAGGGCATGCAGGGCCGTTGGAACGGCAAGGCTTCCACGCTTGCCATTCCCAAGCTGAAACTCCTGGTTTGCACCCCACACGAGTAAGTCTCGGCCTGCGCCGCCTGGACCTCCTCGCGAGAGCGTCTCGAGGGTCAGTAGGACGTGTCCATCCGGTGACACAGATATTTGGTGCGGGTATATCGGCTGCAAGTTCTTTGAGCCTTCGTCATCTGGCGTGTAGTAGTTAATATCGACTAAGGCGGATCACGACGAGATGGAGACTGGACGTACACTCCATTAGTCCGCTGACGTTCCTGGCACGGACAGGTGTACCTTGACCATTACTGAACAGGTTGTTACCGAGCCCACCCCACTGTCCGTTACCGCAGGCGAGGACGTCGACAAACGGCATGGCCGTACCATCCACTCGCTCAACTTTGAAAAAAGCCAGATCACCACCTACTTTATCGTGTAAGGTGATATCCACATTCTGGGTCTGGAGGAAACTGCGCACCGGCATAGATGTCCAGACACGTTGTCTTCGTCGTGCGGGGTGTGGTCCTCCACAGGATAACCTCAGTGGGCACAGTGATTACCGCCAGAGTGACGTTGCCTCCTAGTCCAATCTGCCTGCAACCACCACTTATCAGCATGCTAAGAACACGAAGCATGAAACGCACACGTACCCAAACTCATTAGCCCCCCAGCCTAGAACGCGGCCTCCTGATAGAACAAAACTACTTCGCGCGCCCGCTGCAATACGATCTACCTTCACGCCTTCCAGGGCGGGCACCTCAAATAACCGATCGGAGAAATGGATACTTGAGTCGTTAACAGCTAGCTCTAGGCTTTTCGACTCCGTAGGTTCTGTAGCTCGGCGAACCGCAGGCGTGGACTTTGCGTACGGGTCGGCGATTGCCTTGGGGGTCAGATCAAGCTGTTTACGAATGTGGTGCAGGTGGGGGTGCCCATCGTGTGAGTGGTCGGGAACGTCCACCTTCCGCATACCCAGTTGTCCGTAAGCATTAGCCTGAAGGTTGATGGGATGGGCAAATGTACGCCCGGTATTAGTCAATGCCAGTATGTGATCTTTACCAGCAGAGATTGAAACAAATCTGTTGTGTATAGTTCTAGCATTCGTCTTCCGTCGGCTCGATTATGACTGACCTTTCGTTCCAGCCTAACTTTTCTTGTGGCATAATCTCCGCAAAGTCAATGATTTCTTCTTCTCCCCAGAACCATCCTGTTCCCCACCACGGGTTGCTCGAAGGGATGGGCTGGCCCGCGGAGAGTTCTTGCTTGACCTGGTTCGCTGCTAGGGCGTAAATCCTACCGGATGCTGACAAAGCGAAAACCCGGTCTGCGGTCGCCTGAAGGCACATAACATTCTGTAGCACACAGAATCATCAAGCTCGCTTTCAACTGTGGGCACATGCGGTATGGGTGCACACCTTTCCCCGAAGAGTCAAGACAGGCTTGCCAGAAGATGAACTTGCTGAACCGGAGGACCCAAAGAAGCCGTCTCCCCACTGATATACGTCCCCATTGGCGTCGATACAGGCGGCATGCTTCTCTTGTAGTGCAATGTCACGAAGCGCGATGTCCTGGAGCCAGTCTACAGCGGCGGGAGTTCGCACGGAGTCTGGTATTTGGCTGTCTGCAGAAAGGAGATGATTCCTATCTTGCGTTCAGAGGTGAGGAAATCGTACGCAGATGTAGACGCACTTGTTTGACCCCCAAACGAGCGTGGCAAGAGAGCCGTCTTGACGAGAAACACCCGTGACGGTAGTTTTTTTGCCCGCAGCCGCAGCGGTAGGAGCTATGACAGCGTCGTTGTGGATTTCTTCGCGCGTCACGTACCACAAACCTCCAGCCGCTGCAATCGCAGAGGCTGAAGTTAGGGCTGCGCGCCCCTGCAAGGGCTTGCGAGCACAGATTGAGGATGTTGATGCCTGGGAGAATAACCGCTTCCGAGACAGAGGGGCGGACTGCGTAAGGGTGCGGGACGAACGCAGCATCATGGACTCTTGTCCGAGAGCAGAGAGGAACGCTGGCAATAGTATAGAGGAGCACTGGCGATGGTATAGAGAGAAGATACAGTGCGCTTGGGTCTCCTGAAGTAGAACGTCGGACGCGAATCGCGGATGTACAGATGGGCGTCTCCAATCGGAACTCCGTTACCTCATATCTTCATCACCACTCTGGACGGCCTCGAAGATGGGTTCGGCATCATCAAAGGCTGCACGTCAACTACCCAAGACGACAACGAAGCCCAAGCCATCATGGGCGGGGGCACGTACACCTGGTTATGGAGAAAACCCGGAGCCGCCGGGGCCAGGTTCGATAGCAAGACCATCGGAGGCTAGCGATACTAGGACTGCAGGTACGCCCTTTTGTCGCCCCGAGTATTGTGACTGGGCCAACACCCACACGTCCGGCGCGGGTCGCGCGGAAGTTAGCCATTGAACAAGACGCACGGGACCCGCACTTCCTCCAGAAACTGAGCCAACTCGGCCCTGTTAAGGTCGACCACCACATGCAGACCATACGACCTGTAAGCCTTCAAGGACATCTATCGCAGTAATCCACGTCGGGCTCATTTCTGTCAGGCCGTTGACCATGCAAACCGTGTATACCAAGCGCGACTCCAATCAGAGTTGGAGGCGCGTACCTCTCAGCCTGCAAAGGGCCATCTCTTCGCTGGGGCCCTTAGTGATCTGCTGGAAGAGCGTAAATCTGTGAAAAGCCAAGAGCAACTCGAGAAATTGGCAAAGCGGTATGACATCGACGTTAGTAAGCTTGAAGGTCTTGCTCGCTATGTGAATACGCCCACCGTGGACCCCGCTTCTGTGAAGAGGATACTCAAGGATGATGGCTCTGAAGTCACCACGATGAAGGTGGGTCAAGCAGATGTAGCAGTCATACCGAATTTTCACTAGACGTTTAGGCGATGTGGCGTGGGCCCGGGCTGCAATCGTGAAAGGTTCGACTGAGCCAAGTCACGTATCCTTGAGTACCACTTCTCAGCGCAAACGTTCCTACTGTGTCCCTTCCGAAGGGCTGCTCGTGGTCCCGAACACGCTGACGACCATTCTATCTTGGGCTATTCGACCTGTTAGGGATGTTGCACGACAGGAAATCCTCTATACATTTCTTAGGCTTGGCTGATACGTAGTCATCCCATATTATACATTGTCATAGCAGACATTGAAAGGAGAGAGGACGGAAAACGTTCAGAGACGAGAAACAAAAAGACATTGTGGAATAATCTCAGAAAATGTCATCAACAGATATAACCCAGCCATCCACCCCGCGCAATCCTGCAAGACAAACGATGGTCGTTCGATCGCACAGTAACCGATAGGGGTCTCCAACCGTGCGTGTAAATCATGTTTGCGACTTTTAGTGGTAAGAAAGGCGTGAGCGTGAGCTTGCAAGTTACGATCGTCCCTGCCTAACGTAACGATGGAGGTGTGCGCTGCGAGCATAGGAGGGGATATTGAGGCCGAGAGTGAGTAACAGAGGGTATAATGTAGGTGCTTCTGAGCACCGCGGGTTAACCCACACGGAGGAAGAACACGCAAAGAGACAGACAGAGATCGAGGATGGAAGCGAGCGGAGCCAGTTGGATCGGAAGTGATGATTGATGCCTGCGAAGGAAAGTTCGTGTTATTTCATGACCAAATCCCAGGAATGATCCGTGAAGATGTGCGACGACGTTATGTGTGATAGGTACCCAGGTTGGGAGAATTCTGTTGGTACATTTGATACAAATAGGCCTGGTAGAGCTGAGGAGGAACCGACTGCGGGGTTGGCAGCGCGTTGTACGATGTAGCCGGGGTCATGTTCAGCATATTCGCAGCCTGTGTGAGGCTAGGCGACTGTGCACCGAATGGCATCGCGTTGTTCGCCTGTGCAGGAGCAGACGCGTTGCGGCGCCCCGCCCCGTTCCTTGGGGTGCCAGGATCAGGAGAGCGCATGGCAAAGGGGTTGAAAGGATCAGTAGAAGGCGAGAATGCCGTCGAGGGGTTGGAGCTACGAGCGCGATTGCCGTTTTGAGGCTGCGCTTGGCCATATGCAGGGTCAATCTGGAGGCGAGGGGGAGCCGCAGCCGCATTTTGACCACCCATTTGCAGCGCAGCCATCATGGAAGCTAATCCCTGATCGGTCGAAGGATAACCGGCAGGCAAGCCAGGAACACCAAAGTTATTCTGGTTGTTGTACTTCGTCTTCGTAGGTTGGGGCACGTTCGTAGAATACGTGGGCTGCAGGTTGGGCACAGGAAGGCCGACTTCCTCGATGAGACGGCGGTACGCCTGAGTTGCAATCACCTTCAACTCGATGAGCACACGCTTGGTGGCTTCGACATAAGCAGGACGCTGCTCCGGGCTGACGAAAGGGCTTGTCAAGATCTTGTGAACAACAGCGACACCGTTGACTTGGTCGCCGAGGACGTCGGTGAGGACATGGTCGTTCAGAGACTGGAAGAGTGCCTCCACAACCTGAGCAGATGCCTCGGGTTCCACCTTTTGGTTGACGATCCTGAGGACAGTCAAGGAAGCCAGCTTGTGCGTGCAGAGGTGTGACAGATGGGGTGTAAAACGGGGCGCCAGCAGGCTATAACGCGACGGGAAGTTGGAGGTATCGAGCAACCAAGTCAATAGGAGAGCGCCATTTGGGTTGGTCGCGAGTGGGATCGAATTGAGGATGACAGCGGTCGCGGTCTTGCGTTGCTGGCTCACAGTGATGTGAGAGCTTTCCAAACAAGCTCTCATACTGCGAGCACCAAAACGTCCCTGTGCGACCTCCCATAGACGGTCAACCATAGCCTCGAACAAGAAATCGGTCGCAGGGGAGCCAAAGCGAAGGCAACATCTAGCGTGTGTACAGGTTAGCAAGCTCAAGAGGCTGGGACAGACTAGCACCTACTGTACAACATAGTTACCAAATTGGTCCAACAACAACGGCGGTACGTACGGCCGGAGGTTTTGTGTAATAAGGGCCACCTCCTCCGGTGTCTGCACGCATTCTATAATCTTTTGGGCCGCCCAAGTACCGTTCTTATGGATACCGATCATTGCGAGATGAGGGGAGAGGCGCTCCAGCATGGCAAGACGAGTCCCGGCAGAACACTTCTCGAATAACTTTTGAACGACCTGGAGACAAACACGTCAGCTGGTGCAGTCTTCAAGGTCCTTCGGAAGTATTTACCGTGTTACCCAGCCAATCCGAGGCAAGATCCACTATCTCGCCATCGAGAAAATCAGCCGCGACGTTGTCTATCTCCTCCACGGTGATGTTGCTGGCGTCCAGACGCTTGCGGAGCTCGCGCAGTTTGGATGCATCCCAACGCCTGTTGTGCGACCTCTCCGAGACCAACGGGATAGTAGTATAGTACATGGTGGGCGGGCGGAACTCTACGTGGCGTCAGCCCACAGCCACTCCACAAGAAGGAATGACACTCGCCTGCAAGTGCTTGGACGTCGGGCTCGGCGTCCGCTGCACCTCCACTCAACTCTCTCATAATCATCTGCTGTTCGGTGACGGAGGCCTGCCAGCCCGCAGCCTTGTTCACGGCATCAAGCTGAGTATTGTGCAAACCGGATCCAATCATGCTCAAAAGAAGGTTAGAGCGGTAGTTCTCAATGTTGCCACTCAAAACTTGCTGATCAACCGGTATTGTGGACGCGCCCTTGATATTGCGAAGCGCATGAATAGTCGCCCCAACGCTTAGATCGCCGACGCCTTGGACGTTGGGTGCAGCGCCCTCCTCTTGACCGGTTCCCTCTTGGCCGTTCTTGACCGGGACCTTCGCGAAACCGATACGGATGGCACCGACATCGCTACCCAAAACATCGCGACCATTGAGTGCCTTCCTAGCTCTAACAGCATCGTCCAAACGCTCGAAGTTGACTGGGAACGTTAGTTAGCTTCAACCGCCGAGCGATCAAAGCAGGAACGTACTGAAACCGCAGTTCTTGTGGGTGAGCACACGCGCAGATTCGATCGGGCCGAAAGGACTGAAAACGCTAAGGATAGTCGCGGGAGTCGTCGTAGACGGAATGGAACCGATCCAAAGCGCACGAGTCGGGGTGGATTGGAGTTGTGCGTCCATGCCGGCGAGGCCTGCGTTGCTCGCGTTTTTGCTGACGTTACCACCGGGAGAGGTGGCAACGGGGCTGTTGAGATTCGTTCCCTTAGCAGGCGCAACGGGAGCGCTGTCTGCTTTACCGAAGCCGATGCGGACAGTTTGACCGTTGGGCATACCAATATCGCCGCCAAGGCGGTTAAGGACATCATCCTTTGCGCGAATAGCATCGGCTTGGTCGACAAAGTTGACGAATCCACACTCCTAAGTTTTTTTGTTAGAGTGACAGCGCGAGGCAAGTGCTGGTGCCCACCTTCTCTGGTAGTAAGCGCAAACTCTCTATAGCTCCGTAGGGAGCGAACACATGGATAAGCTGCTCGCTAGTTACCGAGCTATCAAGATTGCCGATCCATAGCGAGCGCGTCGGTGTTTGCATCTGCGTCGCCGCATTGTCCGAGCTCTTGGGGGAGATCGAGCGACCCTGGCTATTCGGTGCAGCCAAATATGGCGATGCACGGCTACTGGGAATGTCGCCAGCATTAAAATGAACGGAAGGTCCTGCTCCAGCACGCATATTCAGCTGCTCGGAACGTAAAATGCCAGGAGTGAGGCTACCAGAACCAAGCGCGGCGGACGACAAATCCGACGCATACGGCGATGGGCTGAGATCACCACCAGCGACGCGGCGATGCAAAGCACGTGAGGGGTCGTCGAGATTGCCTACTGAAATGGCACGAGGACGGGAGTTAAGTCCAGCGCTGAGATGCTCAGAACTTTTGAAACCTTTGGCTACGTAGCCGGCGGAAAGGTAGTTGGCAGAGCCACCATCGTCATACTGATCGAGACTCTGACTATGGTACAACTCCTGGTTGTACATGTCCTGCTCTTCTTCGGCATCGGGGGTAGAAAGGAGCGATGCCCCGGCGGAAGATCCCAAACGATACGGATGAGAGACGGTAGTGGCACGAAGGCGAGACGGGTTTGTGGCAAGATTGCCCGCGATAGCAGCTTGGGCTTGCGTGCGCAACTCTGTGATGGTAGCGGCCGGGGGCGGGCGGAGGGTATCATCCAAGCCAAGATAGTCGAGCGTGTGGACATCAAAATCGTCGTTGCCAGACTCCATCGACGCGATCGAGTGCACATCATCGAGGACGGGCAGGCCGTTGGCGTTCCGGGAGGACAGCCATGATGATGAGAATATGGAAGGCCCGAATGCGTTGGACAATCCGCCAGTGGGAAGTGTCAATGACCCAGATCTGAGACGACTGTTGCGCTCCGTGAGAGCTGACGAAGCAGCAGAAGACGCGACTGAGGCTGAGTGACGCAGACTGGGTCGTACCGGTGCGGTGGAACCAATGCCTTGCCCTCTCTGCTGCAATTGCTCGGAGAAAGACTCGGTGGATGGAGCAGCACTGCTGAGATTGCCGGACGCAGCCGCGAATCGCTGGGCAGCAAGCTGGACGTTAGAGGGTAAGGTCCCAGCCCTGGCCCTCCTGAATCCCGTGGGGAAATTGGTTGGGGGAAGAGTAGAAGCATCTCCTGGAGTAGTACTGGAAGGTGGGGGTTCATTAGAAGGGTCGCCGCCTGAAGCCAAGGCGCGCAGCGCAGGGGGCCGATATCTGGCACCAATCCGTTCCTCTGCCTCCATCTCGCGAGCTCTGCTGGGAGTGTCAGATGATTTAAGCAGCGGTAACATGGTAGCGCACCTCTTCGCATAAGCAGCAGAAGGGGCTGGAGGGGGCGTCTTCCCAGATGAGACTCTGGAAAAGGAGCCGTTGTTATCCGAGGCGGAGAGTGACATTATAGGCTTTGAAGAGATGGGTGCGATTAGGTATTACTGAATGTTGGATAGCAGCACCGTGCCAACTGCGAAAGCGAACCGAGCGGTGTGAACCAAAGGCCGGGAGTCCGATTGAGAGCGACGTGGGTAACTATGAGCAGGACGGTCGTGAACTATGCAGGATTTTCAGCAAAAAAAGCAACGAATTTTGAAGGGCGTAGGAAAGAGACTGCCCAGGACTACTACAGTAGGGTGGACTCCAGTAAATAGTGGACTAAGTAGAGTGGTGGTCGGGAGCAAGCTCGAATGCAAGCACCTGAGGGGTTTCTCAGACGCATCCAAACTCCGCCGCTGCGAAGTCATGCCTTGTTCTTGCTCAAACGTATATCAACCACTCCCAACTCTGCCACATATATCCCGCGACACATACTCAATTTTTCAAGGCCCTCGTTTCGCCGTGCCAGGCCTGGTGCCAGCGAGCACACCACAAGCGAGAGGAGCGTTCAGACTCACACGTATCACTCCAGGCGCTTCGCAAATCGCTCGGTAATGGCATGAACTAGTCGTTTATTCTGTACACGATTGTTCAGACGATATCCTACGCTACCTACTAAGCAGGCTGACTATTGGCATACGCATATGTATAGCATACGGATTTATGCTACGATTTACAACTGCAACATGAGGACGACAGCACCGTTCGCCATTGCATGCGATGCCATCGCGTGAAACAGGGGTATCAGCGCGTCGGAATCCGCCAGACTGCAAATTGCATGCGTTGTCCATCGTAGAGCAAGTCAAAGGAATGATGTCTGAGCCTCGACGGGCATGGCCAGTCCAGCGGCGGGTTGGAGTACCAAGAAATACACCATACTTAATACTAGGTCTATCGAAGAGTCGTGAGTTTGTCATGAAGATCGAAAGTACGTGCGTGAGTGATGCAAAATGTAACACCTTGTTTCGAGGTTCAGGCGTTCTTGGATTTAGAAGTCTTCGCCACTGAACGTGTGCGGGGCCGATTGACGACGCCGGGGATCACCCGTCTAGATCGCCGCAATGGACGTTCTCGACAAGGGACGGCTTCGGTACGAGGCGTCTCGATGGGTTGTGGGGGGGAAAGCAATGGTTGGAGAGGTAAGGAAGCTGGAGGCGGCGGCGGTGGAGACGCTGGGCTCTCAGAGTCTTCCCAGTCGGGTATGGAGCACAGCACATGGAACATCTCCTCTTCGGCAGGGCTCAAAGGGGTCTCCGGCACCTCCTGAGCTTCTTCTGGCGCTGGAAGGGGGGTGTCCTGCAGATGCAGAAGATGCCAGTGTGCGTCCCACGGCGACTCTGGAATAGGATCCTCTTCCTCACCCGCTAAATTGTACACGGGACGTGCGGGAAGCTCCACGCGGAAAGAGCCAAGGAACTGCTTTTTCGCCTCCTGCGTAGATTGAAAGTTGGGGCCAAAGCGCACGAGCGAGCGTTCATGTGAGCTGGACGTGTGGAAATCCTGGAGCGCTGGTGGGAATCGTTGATGCAGATCGTCGGAAAGGAACACGCTGAGCGAGTCTTGATCGCGGAATAGCGTCTGTGCAGACGCGAGCGGGACCCACGTCCCACATACTGCAAGGCTGCCTCTGTTAACCAAGACTGGCCATTGTGTTGCCGACATGTCTGGGGCGGACATGTCGAAGAAGCACAGCATGGGACTGATGTTGACAAAATCCGTGTCCACTCTGCGGAGGAACACCGATGAGCCGAGGGTGATCTCGTACACAGGTATGCCTAGGGGGAATACCATGTCAGCAAAACGTGTTTCGGGCGAGGCGATCAGCACAACCGTACCTTCAAGCTCCGTGGCACATACAGACGGATTACATGGCTCACATGTGCGCACAACCACAGGCCGAGAAGACGTGGACGCTGAGCAGCTATCCCCAGCTTTCGCTTGGGACGCGCTTGAGCTTATAGAGGCGACGGAATCCCTGGAGTTTTCCCTTTCGGATGAGGATTCTGAGGCATCAGTAGGGGGCGTTTGAGATCGCGTGATGATAACCAATCTCTCGTGTATCTTATGAGGCTCTACTGGTTGTGCCGGACGCAGGCAAGGCGCAGGAGCATCCGACTTCACAACGTCTGCACGTGACTTTCGGTCTTGCTTGGAGCTCTCGATCTGCCAAATTCCGTCGTCCAAATCTTTAAGCTTGACGCTATCAGGCCCGAGCAACTCGACATCCTGCCATGGTGGCTCAGTGAAGTATCGTGATGGCGTACAGCTCTCGACCACCGGAGAATCATACGGGGTAGAAGACGCAGGTAGGGAAGAGTAGGCCGTTGCTGGGGATAAGATGGGGGATGTTGGGTCGTATTCCATCGGCGGTAACATGATCTCCTCCTCCTCCTGTTTGATGCGCATGGTATCCCCATCCACGGTATAGACAAACTCATCGCAAGGACTGCGGAAGTTGTGCCAGAGCCACGATTCATCCTCTTCGGTCTTGACCTCGGGAGGGACATATTGGCTGGCACAAGCCTTCGCGACGATATCTAATACATGCGCCTGAGTAGCAAGATTCTCCTCATGTTCCCACGCAGCGAGAATGCTACCAACGTCTTGCGGCTCCTGTTTGACTTGGATATCATCTTCGAAATGTGCAGGCGGAGATGTCGGTCCAGGACTTTCACCCCACTGAGTGTCGTAGTCGTCATCCAGGTCGAGGTCGTCCTCATCTTCCCAAGCTGGCGAGTCGTATCCGGCAGGGTCGTGTGTGAATGAAGAACTCTCCATTGCGGTCATGTCAACGTCTTCGTCATCATTTTCCTGTTCTAGCTCCGCTTCTTCAGCCTCCTCCTCGTCCTCGTCCTCGTCCTCCTCTTCCTCTTCCTCCATTTCCGAGTCAGGCGGGGGTGACGCCGAGGTTGCACTACACGGAATGGAAGGCGAACGCCACGACCGGTCGCTATACGGAGATGCCGCGCAGAAAGGGACTGGTGGGAATGAAGGTGAGGCATCACCGATAGAAGCACAGGTGCCTGGCGGTGGCCGGGGATAGACAGGGTACGGCAACGAAACCGCTTGCGTAGGCTCTTCATCATCCAAAGAGGAATCAGATGTAATTTCGTCGTCCAAGTCAGGCTCCGTCGACAAGTCCACGATATCGGAAGGCGACGACGACTGCGCCAGGGAAGGAGAAGCGCTCGAGCTATACGCAAGGGATGGTTTGAGTCGCAACATAAGCTTGACTTTCGGCGGAGGTTGTTCTTCCTCTTCAGAGGATTCTGAATCTGAGCCTGGTCTCGCGGCGCAGGCTCTTGGAAGGCGCTTGCGCTTTTGTCCAGACTGTTCTGCCCGTCGCATACGATCTCGCTCGCGCTTCCTCTCCTTTCCAGGATTGACAGTGATGCCGACCTTACCATTCTCAGTGTAGTCGCATAGGCGAATACCCGCACGTGAGAAGGGGCAAGGTATGCCAGTCGCTCTGCTCAAGTACCATACAACGGTACCACGACGGAAGTTGGTGACGCGTTTCTCGCCAGGAGATAGAGAACAATGAGCGCCGCCAGAGCGGGAATACAGAGCGGATACAAGGTCGTCGTCAGAAGGGGTCCCAGAAAGAACGTGGCGCAAGAGCAGCGGGTGGTCCTTCTGGATTTCACACCGCTGGAGGTGATTGCGAATGTACGTCGTGATGGCCTGGCCAGCAGCAGACACACTGGAGTAATGATATATCACACTCAGATCGTGCTCACAAAGGATTGATACGTACTTTTGGCACACGAGACCAAACTTCATGGTCATCTCTGCAAGGTCCTTGATAGTCATTGCTTTATTATCCTGAGGAAAGCGTTAAGCGCAGTTCGTTAGACGACCAAAACGACCAAGACATACGACTGAGACGAAGGAACGACCGATAGCCAAAAACACCTTGCTGGTTGCATCGTCTGAGTGCAGCATGACGTTGGCAGGCGGGAACATAGGCATCTGTACGGGTGTGGGCTCTTTCGACATCACCGAAGCCTTGGCCTTCGCGACGGGAGCGGGCTTGATACGTCGTGGAAGAGGATCTGGTGACTGGCGGAGACGTGGGGAAGGTTTTATTACAGAGTTGGATCGTATTCTAGTCCCATACTGATGCTGGGAGGGAGCCTGATGGTTTGAGCCAGATTCGGGGAGGGCTGGAGTGGCGACGACAGAGAGCATGCGGCGCAGATCATTAAGAAGGGGTAGTGTCGTGTTCGAGGTCGTCGTCCAGCGATAAGAATGTTCGTCGTGTGTGAGTATTAGTTGGCAGTAGACAGAGGATGGGCAAGCGGATGGGCGGACAGAGAGGGGGCAGGTGCAGTTGGTAGGAGAGGGCAAGAAGGGGAAAGAGACGCGAGACTTTGTGACATTGGTAACCGCGCGGCGAGCCTGGCGGTGCCTAAAATGAACTAAGCTGATGGCCGCAGTCAAGGATCTAGATGACGCAACCTAAAACGCACCAGTCCCCCTTTTTTCCCCATCCAAGCTCCGAACTGCCCAACGCGGCAGTCCCGACCTTCGGCGAGCCCTGATTGGGACATTCCCGCCGGCGACGCCCACCAACCACGTTGTCGGCGACGAACTCGGCGGGGACGCCGTCGATGGCCCCGGACGCCCGCACAACACGTCTCGGAGCTTGTGCGCTGTCAGATCACCGGACGGCGCCGGCAGCCTTCCAGAATTGGAAGGGTTGCCTAAGACGAACCGCGTGCGTAATCGCCGTCCCCAACTCCGTTCGAAAAAGCTTGCCCCCGCTTCCAGTCGCCGTCTACTCACACTTCCGGCGAAGTCCACTCTCAGCGGGACGGGCATGTCTCGCTTCGCGTGCAGACTGCCTGTCGGCTCACCCGAACCTTAGCCTGGGAGTCACCTGTCCGGCATAGCCTCACGACAAATACACGTACACTCACTTTTCGTCACGGCACACTCTCCGTCATCAGCCATCCAGTTCGAACCTGCGTAGCTTAAATATCTTCGACCTTGCGTAGCCTGTCGCTGGCTCACAACGTCAGCAGGGCAAGGGACGGTGAAACACTTCGAGGACTCATCTCGAGTTACGTGAAAACTCATATCTAGAGCGCGTCATCATATGTCCAGATCCGTCATCCTATGTCCAGATCCGTCCAGGGCTGGCAAGGGTGCTGATAGGGATTTGTCCTTGCAAAACTTTGAGGTGTTTTAACCAGGGAAAGCGGGCTACCGGCCACGAGTGCTGTCTTCGTGGGGAGTACCTTCGTTGAGACGAGCGCAACCAGGATCACCAAATCGCTGAAGTACGGTCTTGCTTTATGTGCCCCGGCTGTGCTGCTACCATACGTGCTTACGCCGTTCATGTACGAGCGATATTCAGATCGTATCGCACAGAGGGCTGTGCCTAGTATCAAATGAGCTTCAGTCAGTATTTGAACATAAGTCTGGAGCGATGATCTCTACCTGTGGGATTTGTACTGTCTGGCTGAGTTCTTCCACATTGCTCTTGTAACAAATGGTCAACGGCGATGTGAGGACGGCTGTACAGATCCCATGTAAAATTGCAATACAGCTCAGGACGACCTCGTTGAAAGTGCTATCGTGCTCAGAGAGCTGATCTGCCCAGTGAGTACTCATCTCCGGGTATGCAGACGGCAGGGAGCGGAAGTGGAGGCCGAAGCGAGCGGCTTATGCGGCGCACAACAGCCAAGAAGTAGACAACACTCAGCAGTGCTCGTACGTCGACTTCGCACTCGACATATGGCGTACGATACCACGTTCTGAAGTACAAATGTTGCCGAGGGTGAGCACTGGAAACAAGGTGGACAGTGCTGGAACGAACGACTTACTCAGTGGGATGCTTCCGGTTGTCATGGCCAGCAGGTCTCCGGCCTTTCCCCCCTCACCCTCCCGGGGTCAGGAATGTTGCCTATACTATATATCGCGCCTGCGTCCCCCTCAAGCGTGAGCATAGGTATAACTTATGAAGTCAGCAGTTATGGAGGCGACAACAGCCAACTCGGGAGGACCAAGTTCACCCGCAGAGGATGGTTTTGCCAAATGAGTATCGAAAATCTGCGCTTACTCGCCGTATACGTCGCGTCTGGCAGTGGTCAAAGTCGTCCGCAGGTCGCGGAGAGGCAGCCCGGCTGGCGTTGTCGAAGTCAACCGCCGCCGCTCATCGAGAGCATGAACGGATCAAATTTAACAAAATTTTGCCTAGCAGATGCTTTGACTATCCGTATCGGCTGAAAGCGAGACAGATGACATGAAAGAGAAGTGGTTGGATTATGAGGAAGTCGTCGATGTGGGGGACGAGCGCAAGACAAGCTAGGCCCAGGGAGACTAGAGACTGGGAGATGTGTCACATGACTACCGGCCGACAGCAGCCAATGGCCATCGTTGAGAGCACTTCATTCGTCCTTGAGGCGGTGCACGACCCGCGAAGTTCATAGCGCAAAGTAGGAACGCAGACAAAATGCTACATTGGAGTCTTAGCATTCAGCGAAGATATACTACAAGCGCGATATCAGACACCGAAGGGTAGGTTCTGGATACACGATACACCACGGTACCGCGGAAGCAACATGGGTAGATGAAGCGAAGAGTCTACTTATGCGAAACACCAAGAGTAACATAGTACAATAAGATACGGAATCAGGAACTAAGAAACCCGGACATGGAGACAGACATCGGTCAGATTACGACTGGTTTGTCGAGACCGACATTCCCTTCGATAAGGACTTAGGTTTGGACGTGGGCTTCTTGGGCGCGGGCTTGGAAGCTGACTTGGAGGCCGGCTTCTCCTTAGTAGCCTTTTTTGCGGGTGTCCTCTTGGCCTTCACGGCGGCAGCCTTAGCCACGGTCTGCGGAAGATTAGTTAGCACAGGTAGACGAGGCAGCACGCATATACAAACCTTCTTCTTCTCCGTCTTCGTTGACGAGGTCTTCTTCGTAGAAGGCTTGACAGCAGCGGCTCTCTTCTTGGGCGTAGTCTTGGTGGCCGCAGACTTATCAGAGGACTTGAGGACAGGCTTCTTTGTAGCTCTCTTAGCTGACTTCTCAGTCTTTTCCTCTTCCTCGATATCTTCCTTATCAGCTGCGGCAGGTTTCTTCTCGGCCGCCTTCTTGGCAGGGGGCTTAGTATTCTGCATGCCGGACATCAAGACAATGCCATGTGGTGTAGATGACGGTGTGAACTAACCTCCTTGGTGGAGGTCTTCTTTGATGCGAGCTTGACTTTGCCAGACAGGCCCTTGGGGAGGTTGAACATGCCCTCCTCGGCGCCGTGGGCAATAGCACGGTTGAGCTGAGAGGTCTGGAGACCGTTCATTTTGATGATATACTTCTCTTCAACGAACTGGTGGCGGAGATCAGATGTCGAAAGGTCAATGTGGCGTGCAACGAGAACAAACCTTCTTGATGAGTGAACGGGAAACGCCCTGACGAGATTCTTCCTTGTGAGCAACGATACATTCCTGGGTAAAGACATGAGCGTTTGGCTGGGGGATGACGACGCTGACGAGGCGCACCTTAATCATGTCCTTCCAGGATGGATGGGTGGCAGCAGGCTTGGTAACCTTAGTAGAGACGGCCTTCTTAGTCGCAGGCTTGATAGTCTTCGACTTCGCAGCGGGCTTCTTTGTTGCCGTCTTTCTTGTGTCCTTGGCGATGTTGGACTTACCAGCGTTAGCGACCCTACGAGAGCGAGGAGTGGTGGTAGATGCGGGGGCGTCGGCGGCCATCGCTAGAACTGACTTGAGGAATTCGACCTTAATGGTGGCGAGAAGAAAGGGGTGCTGGGGCGAGAGAGGGGTAACTAGAGCTTATAGCGGGGGCAGCGTTCGGTGGAGTGCAGTTGAAAACCCGCCCGATTATATACCTCCGAAACGCGTAGCGATCACGTGAACAGGGCAACGCGTTTGTTGAATGAACTCTATTTCTCCGTCTTCTTGCGCCATTGTCTCGGGTCGCTGGCTTATGTAATAGGCCTGGATCGCTTGGCAAGTGCACAGTGGAAGGTCAATGATCACTCGTCCTCAGCGCTGAAACAACCCATGTCCCTTAGAATAAACACTGATTCTTCCACCCTCATTTCGAGCACCGTAAGTTTCTCTCGCTTCTTCTCCCACTGCGCCAGAAGTTCCCGCTCGCTGCGAGTCAATAGTCGCTCCTCGTCCTGCATAACATCAGTCCGCTGCCGCTTCTCCAGCACCGCCTTCAACAGTGGTTCTTCCTGTTCCGATTTCCGTCTTGTTATGACATTGTATAACGTCTTGTACAGACTTCCCACGAGGACGGTGTACGCTTTTTGCAGGTCCACGTACCTATGAGAGGAATGAGCACGCTCTACGCCAAGATGAACGAGGCCGACTGACCAGAGAAAGAACGTTCGTGCAGGATTTCGATCAGCACTTTTCGGGACCTCCTGAAGGCTGATCAACGAGTCAGCGGCCATGGCAGACAATAGCGGTCGGACATCTTTTGGCGCCATCATGCCAGTTTTGGATATCTGTACTCAAGCCACTCAGCCAAGAAGCAAACGAGCACATCACCCAGTGCGTACCTGCTTCTCATCCAGTTTGCCGGTACTGAGTAGCAAGCTAATGATCCTCACGCCATCGTCTCCGTAGCGTTCACGAGTAACAGCCTCAAGGATTCGTCGCCGCAGACGGTTGTCTATGATTTCGAATTCGACCTGGACTTTCGATCCATTCAGCGACACGAACGAAGCAGCTTTTCCGGCCGGCGTCGGATTGTCTGCGGCAGCAAGGATACCGCAGTAATCCTTCAGCATGGCCATCTGCGATGGCCTCTTGCCAATAGCAAGACCAATTGAAAGATCCTCGTCTTCCGAGATATGCGTGGCGATATTTGCCAGAGATGTTGGGTCTAGCACAAGCTCGAGTGAGCCGACGGAGCAAGTAAGAGAGGAGCCGGCGCCAACGTACCTGAACGGACGTCTGTTAACTTCAGCTGCTTTGCTTCGGTCGACTTTAACGCAGCGCGCATGACTAAGGCCGCCGAATCGTTGTAACGTTCCCTCACGGCGTCCTCGATAATCTGGCCTCGGTTGAGCAGGAGGCTAATTGCGGACGTATCAATAGCACATACCTTGTTCCGGACGTGGATGTTGAACCTTTCACAGTTTATACGGAAATACACGTCGTCCTAGAGGATTTATCAAGGCAGATTCCCACACAAACGAGAAAGTTCGACCTACATCGACTACATCTTCCTCGGTCGTCTTCCGCTGCCAAAAAAAAAAAGTTAGACAGAGCAAGAAAAAATTGCACAACAGTAGTTACTTTCTTGAGCCTGTGGCTCCTCTGCTCTCTCGCTTTGCGTTTCTACGGGTAACTGAATGTAATATCGGTTTCCCAAGCTAATGGATGCTCTTACCGTTCCAATTTTTTCCGCTTCCTCCTCCTCTCTGCGTAGTCGCGCTTCTGCCACCTCTTTTGCCTGGCGTAGCTCCTTCGCAGTAGGAAAGCCAGATAATTTCGCCTTCTCTTCCGCTCCGTATTGTATGCGCTTGTCTCTCGGAGATTGGTGTGATAGTACGGTGGAAGGCTTGAGGTAGGATGCTTCGACCAACTTGTGAAAGGCCTGAGAGTATAGGGAGTGCGCTATGCAATATTTAACAAGTTGGTCGTTTACGGACAAGATTTTGTACACCTTTGACTGGGTCGTATATAGACAGCCGCGAAATGACATCTGGACGACGAAGCTTGCCATTATCCAGAATTAGCTGAACAATCTCCGCTCCCTGTGATAAGAAAGGTAGATTACCAATGCGTCAACAGTCTTTCTTCGCGGCCTCATGAGATCCAAATCCGCACCACTTTCCCGAACAACTGCTCCGCCTGCCAGGCGTAGCGTCCGTATCTTAGCCTCATGAGACACTCGTCTGTGTTGAATTCGAGCACCTCGCCATCGGTATCGGTCTGCGCATGCCAAAGCACATTGTGCTGCACGAGCACAATGACGCACGTGCGCGCCGTCCGAGGCCTCAGTCCTGAGAAGCGGATGATTTGAGCTAGCGGGAGACGGCCTCGATGTAGCAGTACCGCGGCAGCTTTCTGAGCGTATACAGTCAGGCATAGAGTGGCATCAACGCTATTCTAGCGTACACACCGCAGTCAGTGGCCCAAACTCTCTCGTGATGATCTGCTCGCAGAGGTTTGCTGTATTAGTGTCTGTCATCTTGAGCCGATCCAGCTCTGGCGGGTATATGTTGGCCTTTCTTTTGTATGGCGGATTCTTGCAAGAATTGTCTATCTTCGCATCATTCGCGCGCACCGGGCGCGTGTCTGGAAATCGAGGTCGAGGTGGGATGTACTAGCTTTACGAAAGCCGCACGCTTGTGTCCCGCGCGCCTCGGGGGATTGGCGTGGTCGACCCTAACCTCAGCTTTGTCCTCACGACATCAGCGCCACGGCTCACTGTGACTTGGACCGGTCAAATCATTTATTTGTCTGGCACTCCTGACTAGCTGTAATCTGAACATTAGGGCTGTGCCTCTTTTCCGCTTACACTCTACGTTACCGAGCAAGCTTCGGGTTCATTGGTCCGCCGAATTGTGCCTGCTCTCAGCTTGAAATACGAGTCTGTTGCCGATGACGACCCGTCTTAACCATGCACGTCACCTATCAAGTTCGTCCAAGGTCCAGTTGGAACGAGCATGGTGGGCGAGCAGGTATATGACCACGCGCACTAGTCACTCCCAGAGACGTGGCTTCCAGTCATCTACGTCTTGGTGCACACACTATGACACACTATCCTTGCCTCAGAACGCGTCAAGGAATCAGATCAAGGTCAGACCACTGTACCATTTGTAACCGACTTGATTACTTATCAGAGCCCAGTCCAGTTATTACAAGGTATTACACTGGTCATATACCTCATAAATGAACAGGCTCAAGCAAGATGCAGCTCAGTAAGATGTATCATCCCGACATGAACAAGGATCCTGCATCTAAGGAGAAGTTTCATAGGGTTGGTGAAGCGTATGTCATCTTAGGAGACGAACGTAAACGGTGCGTACGTCTCAGCTTCTCAGGCGATCTCAACTTCACGTCACGACTTCGCAGGCGAGCCTACGACCGCATGCTAGAGGAAAGCTCGTCACGTAACCGACACCATGCTGCAGTACAACCGACCTCATCCGCCTACTGGGCGTACGAGACGCGACGGCACCCTGGTGCGACACACGCATGGCAGCGACAAGGTTCCGCGTCTTCAGGATGGAGCCACTCCAGACATGTGCCTCCGCATTCTCACCCACGATCCTCACCATATACCCACTCGCAGGCAGGACCCCAATATCACCAAGATCCATTCTTGTCCCCAAACGCGAGGAGAGCGACGGGTTTCTCGAGACAACACAAACATACGGAGTCGGACCATGTCTCTAGAGTTTCCACGTTCTGGCGAGCAGCGCAAGTTATTGGTGTGGTGATGCTGGTTGCGACAATTGGAGGCGGGCTGAGCGCACATGCGTAAAGTGTGGAGTCTGTCTTTGTTGTAGATTAATTCACAACTTGTAACAGTACTGCATCAATGCCAAGCACTCTCGAGGACGGACCCCCGAAGCTAATCTGCATTGACACCTACATCTGAGTCTTTGTCTCTATTAAGCCGGCCCTTCCCTCGCTCTCTCTCGACCTTGGCCCACTGCGCTCGAGCCTCGTCAAAGACCACAAATCGCTCGTCGTACTCCTCGAGAAACCTTTTGGCTGCTTCCTGAAAGCGGAGTTTCCCGTTGTGTTCGGAGAGAACCTTGCGAATGTCCGCAAAGAATCTGTCCACGACGGTGAGGTTGTGCATAGCAAGTAGCGTGTGCGAGGACATCTCATGCGTATGCAGCAGGTGATGAACGTAAGCACGGGTATAGGGCAAGTTCGGCGACGGCGAGTTGGCTGGTCCGAGGCTGTCGACTGAGCTGTGCGCGACGCACTCCGGAGTAGTGGTAGGAGAACAGGCCATGCATGTACAGACAAGGCTATTGGCCTCGTGTCCATCGGGTAGCCGGGACGTAAACGCGGCATCCAAGAATGACGAGGCGAACCGCGAGTGGTCATGAGCATATGCGCTGCTAAAGAGATTGTGTCCGATATCTCGTCCGCTCCCTTCTCTCTGCACTGGGGGAGAACAAGCCTGGGCGAGTTCCGGAATAAGCGGCGACACGGGGAAGCGGAAGTCGAGAGCAATTCCTAAATCTGCAGCTTGTTGGGCCCAAGGCGCATCCAGGAGATCTATTCCAACATTTTCAATGAGCCGAAGAGCCTCATGCGGGGATGTTGGAGTGTGTGCGATGCGTAGCTTCTGCACGGGAAGAGGCGTTAATGAAGCTTTGCATAGCTCGAACATCACTTCGTGGGGGTCGGGAGTGCCAGAACCAGCGAGAGAGGCCTTGAGATGTGCGAGATCGAGAATATACCCCGAAAGCCCTTCGTCCAAAGTCTTCAAGGGCACTACAAGTTCGGCATCCTTTCCATACATCTTTTCTACAAGCCCTTCAGAGAATGCTTGCCTGGCTCTTGCATCGTGAGCGCCAGCAAGATGAACAAGGACATTGAGACGGTCTTGGTCGGGGTCGCCTTGCAAGCGCAAAATTTCCGCCAACCAAGCAGTTGACCGCTCGAGGCTTTTCGTAATTCGTTTCTGCGAATACGGCGGCCGCGTGAAGGGTACATCTGACAACGCTGCCACGACATCTGGCGCGCAGGCCTGCATGTATGCTTTCCACTGCACGGGGGTGACCTGCGGGGCTATTCAATGTCTACTTCCAGTACTTCCGATAATGGCGTGACACACCTTGCGAACGCCTCTGACAGTCATCGCCGCTACGTAATCCTTGCCATTCGTTGGCATCTCTCGCCCATCCGAGGGATCCCGCAGAGTGAGCGACAGTAGATGCTGTCGGTTTTGTACCCAAGGAATTTGTGCAGGGCATATGATCCACCTTGTAATATGGGGACGGGAGGGCTGCGTTCAAGGCTGGAAAAATCGGTGAGTGTTGAGGTAAAGCAGGATGATGGTGAAGGCAGACACAGCACTTACAAGGATTCGAAGGGTAGCTGTACCCATCTCACCGCTTCTGTGAAACTCGTGTGGTCGCGAGAGAGGTGAGGGACAACACCTCTGGAAGTAGTTGTGATTAGGCCCGGCGTCTTGATCTCCACCGTACCGTCGACGTCTTTGCGTTGCACTGAGACAGTACCGAGTCGTGGTCCAAAAGGAGCTGCCTTTTCGGCTGTGCTGAGCAAATTGAACCTTAGCGTGGTCATCGCCCTGCGCAGGATCGATGAGGTTGTGTAGAGACCCTGTCGGCGTGGCATGCAAGTCGAGCAGACATGTCGATGGAAGAGTGGCAAGTGCAGATTACGTTGGCGCTCTGGCTCGCTTCGACCAGTAGATCGACTGGTTAAACTGACAGTAATCTCGGCGAGGCAAAGCGAGTCAGCTCTCTCGCAAGATATTTATAGTAGGGCACCGGGGTACCAACATTAAGTATAAAGAGATACAACAGGATACTGAGAGTACAATAGATCAGTCATCGTCACCCTGTGAGCTAGCCACGTCGCTGCCGGGATCGTCTGCGTCTGCTTCGCCCACAGCTTTGCCCTGCGAGTCGTTTGATGAACCACTCGCCTGCTCCCCCTCCTGAGTGTTGCCAGATGGTGCCAAAGGCAAGACAGTGGATGGGGCAGCGCCTGATTTCTTGGCCTGGGCCCACTGATGCGCGAATTGCAGGAACTTGAACGTAGCGGGGTTGGATTCCCTTTCATCGTCGGCAAAAACCATATCCCAGTCTACAGCAGTGTTAGTAAACGTTTTTGAGAGTATGACTTTTGTTGATTTACCTTCCACAACTTGGCCGGTCTCGTCCACCCTACGTTTCTTGCTGACGATTGGGAACATCTTCTGCACCTTGTCTACGTCGTCCGATGTACCATTCGTCTCTTCAAAAGCTTTCCAACTCTCAAGCAGTGCCACACGCTAACTCGAGTTAGAGTCGAATTACTGCATCGGATGTGGAAAGCCTTACCTCTGCCTTTAGGCCCTTGCTCTTCAGGTCTCTGTATGCCCGGTCGAACACCCGCCTTGCAAGCTCGACATCCCCTTCCATCATTGGAATGTCTTCAGTCTCCTCATCAAGTTCTTCGCGCTCGGTACGGGGAATAGGAAGAGGAGTTGCCTCGAAGAGAGCATACGAGATCCAGACTTTGACATGCCCGCTGAGGTTGAGCAGTCGCTCGTACAGGCTACGCGCCTTCTCACGTTCCCCTTCCTCGGTCTCGAAGTCAATGTACGCCTTCCAAAGAAGCTCAGGCATAGACAACTGTGATTGTGAGATGCCGAGCTCGAGAATGGCTCGTGTCCGACTGAAATCCTCCAGTTGAGTCTCGAGCTCAGCATACTTGATCCAGGCCGACGAGTTCGTCGGGTCGTACTAGCACCTTGTTAGGACATACATTGCTATGGAACATCGCAAACATACCTCAATATACTTCTCATAGAGCGTCCGGACACGATCAAATTCTCGCAGCTAAATCGGGTGTGTCAGCGAAAAAAAAAGAACGTTGCAAGTGCGAACATGACCTACGTCGAACTCTAGTTGGATATACCCGTTGAACAGCTTTTCTTTCGGGCACATGCCGATAGCAACACCGAGAGCCTTTCTTGCGGCAGGTAGATCCAAGCGCCTCAGCTCGAACTGTGAATACATCAGCCAGAGCTTTGCGAATGTGAACTGTTTGTGGGGGATGAGCTTGAGGGCGGTCTGATAAATCTGTCGAGCCCTGTCGTAATCCTTGGATTATTCAACATCGCGAAGCACATCTCGACACAGTGAACACCTACTTTCGTCTCAATCTCTTCAAATAGCGCATAGTTGAGCCAAAGGAAGATGTATCGCCGCCAATACCGCTTTTCATTTCCAGGAGGTACCTGAGCGACGGCACGTTCATGGACCTCGCGTACCCGATTAATCGTGGCTTCCTCCTCTCCAGAGGTAATACCTTCCTCCTGAAGATCCTTGAGGGCACCTTCTTCCAGACGAGTATAGTCGAACCACACGTCATAGCTCCTGCCGTCTTGTGCCAATTCGTCTTCGTACTGGATGCGTCTCTTGCCGAGGACCGTGGATTCGAGCGTGGTTTTCGTGCCATGCTGCTTCTCAAATTTGGTATATGCAGCGTAGAGGGCGGCAGATTTCGACCTTGGCAAACGGGAGAGCGCAAACTAGTAACGGGCTCAGCAGGAGTAAGATACACCAACATCGACTTCACGCACCTTATAAATGACGCGCGCACGCTCATACTCTTTTAGGCGGGTCTCCATCTTTGCGAAGGCGTTGAACACGGCTTGCGCCTTTTCGACCTGCTCCTCATCGTCCCCAAAGAACTCAAGGGCTGTCCGGAAGACTTCACGAGCCTTGTCCAAACGACTACGCTCCTCCTCATATTTGCCCCACTTCACCCATACTCGAGGTTCAGGGCGAACGGCGACCCATCGCTCATAGATAGCGCTAGCTCGGTCCAACTCGTCATATCGCTGTTCCATCTTGATGTACGCCTGCCAAGCCTTGTCGTCCGGCTCCCACTGCATCCACCGCTCGAAGACCTGACGAGCACCAGGAACGTTCTGCAGAAGTTCTTCAAGGTATACGTACTTGTACCAGAGCTGATCGACCCGTGGAAGAAGTGTGACGGCACGGTCGAACAGGTTTCTTGCGTGCTGGACATTTCGCCCCTTCAGCTCCATTTCTGTATAGCTGAGCCATAGCTGAACGCTGCGAGGGTCCACGTCTAACGCTCGCTCGAAGACGGATCGAGAGCGTGCGTATTCGCCTTGGCTTGCCTGTGAACAGTTGAGGCAATGCAGTAGCAGGCACAGTAGCAGCCACGTACCTCCCAATTAGCATATTGAAGCCATTCTTTACTGTATAATGCGGTTAGTACAAAGTGAAGGCCAGGGTATTTATGAGACTCACATGCTCCCCCTTGTCTGCCTAATACGCTTCTCAAACTCCTCACGCTTCCGGCCTCTATACTCATGAAGCTCTTCGAAGTCCTCTACTCGCTGCTTGGGTGCGCGGAACTGCGATTCTTGGCGCTCTTGAGCCTGTATCAACGGTAAGCGAAATCACAATAGAGACTTTAAAGCATGCATACATCTCGCAAGAGCTGCTCTGCAGTGACCTGTGGTTGAAGTTGTAGATGAGTATCGGGCCCCTACGATGCCGCAACGCATACCTGAATAGCAGCCGGGGCACGGTTTTTAATACTAGGTTATCACTAAGCACCGAATGAATATTCTCGAGTCGTATGACCTAACATACCGAGGAGCCCTGCCGTCTTGCATAGTTGGGATAACACAGAACTAGGCTGAACCAGGGCGCGCATGGGATCAGTGCACTTACGTAAGCAGCCAACCCACCCTAATGCGGGCACAAAACTCGACCTGCAGTGGGAACGGCCAAAAAATCAGAACGGCATCGACCATCGAGACAGAGAGAGGCATCGAGTAGTTAGATATTCAGGCATGGGACGCAGCATTCCTATCTGCCTGGTTGTCTTCGGTTTTGTGCGGAGACGCCGTCAGGGCCACCAAATTCCATATCTCTATTTTTCACAGTATAAATGACCTATTCAGACACAAATCGGGCTTTTTTGGAGCTCTTGGTTATAAACCTGGGCAAAAGTAGGGGTTGGACGATGGGTGCAGCCTTTCGCGTGCAAGATCAGCAAAAAGCTGGTTGAACAAGAAGCCTCTGAAAAAATCGGGGGCAAAGTTTCTTTTCCCGCTGGTTTTACCGCATTTTAACCTCTTTCGGTCGTTTTTGCACATTTTGGCCTCAATTCCCTAATTTGTTCTTGTTTTTCCAGTTTTGGCCAAGTTTCCTCACAAAAAAGCGCTTATCATCCTGTCCCACACTCGTGCTAGGACACAGCTCGACGTGCGTTTGTACAATGGCATTGTATTCCCAGGAGTAGCCTCCAGTGCAATGTACACAACTATGTTAGTACATTCCATAGCAAGAACGAAGGTAATCCACCGGAATAACTGCGAAAAAAAAGTTAGTGATAAACAGGGCTCGCAGTTTCAATGAGATCTGAAGCAAAGAACGGTCAGTCAACACAACATAACAGATACTTAGCCTATCATCTTGAGCTCTTGGTGACAGGCATATAAATTCTATCGCATCATGTCGAGATGCGAGGAGGGACGCAAGGAGGCAATGGTGTTGCCGGATATGGCTTTCGACGAGAAAGGCAAGCGAAGTTATTGGTGACGACAATGCCGCCTTCACCCCACTCGCACTCGTTTAGAGTCTGCAAAAGGGAACGGTCAGCAAGGTTAAAATTCAGTGCTCCCGAAAGAAAACTACATACCTGAAGAGCCCGGCGGGTGGCTATCAGCGTCATCCTCATCACCCTCGTCTTCCTCCCGAGAACGTTTTGACAGGGTGGATAACGTCTCAGAAGAGCCCTTCGATAAGGCATCTTCTGCGACGTGGGCGGTCTGCTCAGTCTCATCAAACTCGCCCCAATCTTCAAACTCTTCCTGCGGGTGTGTTGATTCTTCTCCTTGCCGGTCTTCGCCTTCAGCATCATACTCTGAACCCCATGGGTCAACCATAGACGTTGATTCATGGGAAAATGCAATTTTTACCTTCAAGACTCTCGAGTTCGCCCAATTCTGTATGCGAGGCAATGTTAGCAAACGGCTGGCCCGTAAAGGTAGCGTCCGGATCGCGGTTAACCAGCTCTGTGAATACAACGTCAGGAACAGAAGGTAAATCCAGATAAGCACTAGCAAGTACCATCATCATCTGTCTGTGCATCTTCAATAACACTCGTGTGATTACCAGTAGACAGTTCAGGGCCTGCAGAAATAGGTGTCAATGTTATTTCGGGGCGCCAAAATCAAAGCAGACGTACCGTCAGAACTCGCAGCCTCAGAAGTGGCGCCCAGTTCGTTTCCTGGTGCATTGGCTTCGAGACCAGCAGCGTCAGTCGAAGATTCTCTGTACAGGTCTGCAAGTACTTCGTAGCGACCGTCGGCCACATCTGAGCCTGCACCACTGTCTTCCGGCGGCGTCTCACCGAACTGTCCGTCGTCATCCGGGTTCTCAACATAATCAGTGTAATCGCCCCCATCCCCCACATCAGCCTCCTGGTGCACCTCATCAGCGTCGAAATGTTGCGCTGCCTCTCCTGCCGTGAGTTCGGCCTCGTAGTCGGTAGCCGCATCTTCAGGTGCTTCGGAACCAGTCTCCACGGCGCGGTTTGGTTCCTCCTGCTCGACGCCGCTTAGCGGCTCACGTTGCCCAGATTCAGTCGTGCCTGGCTCGTCATTAGTTGCTAGTGCAGATGCCTTAGCTTCGGATTCCGCCGTCTCGATTGTTATGCGCCCATTGACTTCTTCATCGTATGCTTGCTCGGTCGCTCCCGAGTGTTCGACCTCAGATATGCTCACTGGAACAGGAAGGGCATCGTGACGAACTATAAAAACGATAAATCGCCGCTTCATAGTGCGCAATAGGTAGATTGAAGACCCACCAGCTTCTTCGGCAGCTTCCTCAGGTTCAGCCGCATCGAACTGAGATTGGGGCACAATTTCTGATCCGGCCTCTAAGCTGAGCTGCGCCACTTGGTCTCGAAGAGCGCGGTACCGTGTTATAAAACGAGGAGTAGCAGAAAGGCGCAGACGGAGAGGGCCTGTCAGGTCGATACCGTCATGCAAAATGTTCAGTTCATGAATCGTCACTTCTCCCACGTGGATATTGTCCTAGTCATAGTGTTAGCATAACTATCAAAGAACGTAGAGGAGACACCTACTTCAGTTATTCTCAGGTCTAAGTCGTACGCTTCAAGGACCAGCTCCCCATCCGCAAGCTCTGCTACGCCACTGATAACTTCTTCTTGGCGAAGCGCCTCAAACACGTTGTTGAGCGGCTCATAGTAGAGCGTTGGCTTTTGAGACAGTAGCAACGCAAATTCTGTTGCGGTACTAGCGGACGCATGTGTATCAGGGCTTTGAGACCTTGATCCTGCATAAGGTTGGTTGAACAGACAACATTCTACTCGTTGAGACGAGGTCGAGAGAGAAAGGAGCACTGGGGGTGGCGGATCGATATAGACACCGTCCGAGATCTCGTGCGGATCATTGTTAGAAGTTTCTTCGTACGCCTCTCCATACGCTACTGGATGAGCCACATCGTCGGAGGAACGCGCCAACTCCGTAAGCGGCTTTGCCCCCCCAAGGGACCCTTCTTCAGCGCCTGGTGCTTCAGCGGGTTCGCTACCAGTAGCCTTACTGCTCGCCCCGTCTTCTTCATGTTCGAAGAAAGACGGCTGCGACTCGGGCTCAGGGTATGCAGCGGGGTCCGCTAGAGTTGGTCTGGCGGGCGAGGCGGGGCGTCCAGTAGCACGAGATTCCTCGCTATCATCGGTGTTTTCGCCTGTCGGCAATGCAAATAGTTCCACGGGCGGTTCGTGAGGTTGCTCTGTAGTGTCGAGAGGCGCTGGATGGACTAGAGTTTCGACATCGGAAATATGATGCTCAGGTACACTGGGAAGTGCACCGTGATGGAAGCCATATGTTTCTAGATGAGCTGTCGGGGAAGGTAGAGATTGCGGAGGTGCAATAGAAGATGTAGCGTCCACCAACGCTGTACTGTCGATAGCACTCACTCCCGAAGGCGAGGCTGCTTGCGATGGTTCGGCGAAGTCAACGTCCTGGATCTCCACAGCACCTTCATGGACGTAGTCAACACCGTCTGTCATCTCGTATTCTGTCATTTCCTCATCTTCGTTCTGTTCCATGTCGATTTCGATGGTCTCTGAGTATTCTGTGGCAGAGGGGATGTGGTCGTCGCTCATAGTCGCTTCCACCGATGGCCATTCGGAAGAGTGACCAGTAGCGTGCATAGTGTAGTCACTGTCGGTTGAATAGTCAAGCATCTGTGTATCAGTGAGCTCCATAGCTGACGTAGTAGACATATTTTGAGGAGGCTAAGCGGGCTGGTGGTCGTTCAGGGAGGAGTCACCCACACAGCTCGCAGCAAAATGCGCGCTCGGCGAACTCCGTAATGTTAATATTCCCACGAATAGCCATAGCGGCACGTACAACACAGGCAGACATCTCTACATATTTACGCTAGGAACAGCAGTCTAAATGGGGAGTCAAGAATATACACCACAGAAGACAAGAAATTTTCGCGTAAAGGGGGTAAGCAATATGTATGGCTATTTCTTGACAGGAACCACTTTGAATGAGCCGTTAGGAAAGACTTTCGCTCTCTCTCCACTGTCGATCCAACCCTTATCGAGCTCCTCTTCCTCAGGCTCTGCATCCAGTACCAGGCCTACGCTCGACCCACGAAGGAAGAGGTTGCCGACAGGATCACCGCCATTCTCGACCAGATTATCATCCACGCCCTTCAGCTTGACCTCCATGTTGATGGAAGGAGCACCAACAGTCGCGAGATACGAGAACGTGTAATTATCCGCAGCAGATGACCCGGAGGAATCTGTATCTGCAGGGAAAGTCTGCACATCCAGAGAATGCGTGGCAAACACGGGACCAGAGACTTGAGGATGAGAATGGGCGAACACAAGAGGTACCGAGAGAGCAACGCGAGCCGGAGTGAGAGCCTGATTTTCAACCGGACCTACTACAGTGTGAGATGACGTGCTTGAAATAATGATAGAAAGATTTACCTTCGCTGACGACAACCGCCCGAACTGTTCCCGCACCCTTACTCATAACTTGCATTCGAGCACCGTCAAAGATAAGTCTATCCCAGAGGCTTTGCTTCGTGAAGAAGCCCTCCAAGATGCCGGCCAGTTTGTGACGCCACGCAAGTGAATATAATATGATAGACGCCTTCTTGGTGTTGTCGATGATTGCACTCGTCAAAGTCGTGAGATGCGGTGGTGTGATGAAGAGAATAGTAGGGGACGGAATAGGATACCGCTCAACGGACGTAACATCGCTGAGATCTTGACGTTGGGCTGTACAAAACTAAGTTCACAATGTTGCATTTATTTATAAGAGCTACTCACCGTTCTCGGTCTGGACAATCTTCGAACTCGACGTGGTCACGAAATTGGCTCCTTCAAAGATGGCAGTGTAAGCCACAGCCCGACCGTATCCAGAAGACAAGGAATGCGCTGAAACCACTGTGTCGAGAGGAGAGACAGGCCCAGAAGACGGCATCATTGCTCGCAATGCAGTGACACCGGAAGTAATATTCTCGTGGGTAAATTGAACTCCACGCAGATCTCCCGACGGTGCTTGATGGAACGAGACAGTGAAAACTTGGAGAGGGTCTGTATAATGATTGTTGAGCCATCATCTTTCCTTTGGAGGGCGTCTCATACCTGTGGCCGATGGTGCAGCCTGCTCGAGCAGCGCTCCTTGCCTCTCCAACTCTGAAAATTTCAGGACGCGGACTTGATTGAGGCCTTGAGCGCGCTTGACATCAGGTTCACCGATCACGATGATGGTATGATGAGACCCCTCATTGGTGTCATAGATGAGTTCCAGCAGATGTGGGAGGAACTCAGCCTCCGTGATGATGGCGGATGGCGGATGGCTGTCCAAGACGGGCGAAAGGAGCGATATAGATGTCAATGTGAAGGACGGGATCGACTGAGATGCCAGTGCCAAGTCCGAGAGTAAAAACTCTACCAACGAACGTCATTGACACACGCGGTGAACTACATTCACAGACGTACCTAAGCCATCATTGAGCAGCAGCAGCACGTTGGACTCTCCTGGAGTCAGACTAGCGACCTTGAGAAGACCAGTACCAATCGCAGAGACACGTCGCCTGAGCTCGGGGTTTGTAAGCTATTTCAGCGGGGTTTAGTAGGTCCATGGCAGAAGTAACATAACGGACACGGAGGCTGACCTTGGTGTTCCACAGAGTCCTAGGAGTATCCAAGTCGGGTTTCACAAGGTCCAGCAGCATCCGTTGATCCTTGGAGGGCCTGGCTGGGAACTAATGATCGCTTAGCTAGAAGTCGTGAGAGGGAGCATACTTCGCCCTTACCCTTCCCATCATGCCAGTGCCGTAGTTCCTATAAACTGCACTTTCGCCCGGGTGGCGCATGCGAGCTACATCGCTCTGCCTCCCCAGAAGAATCGGATGGACGAGGGAATGAGGTTTGTAGAGGTTATGAAGGAGAAAGAGACCGGCGGCGACTAGGCCGAGAATGATAGTTAAGTCGTCAGTTACCAGATATTCTGACAGAGCCGTGGCCATGGTTGACAGTGAACCGCCCCAGTCGAGCAGGTTCGGAACGCGACTTTATGGTAAAGTTTGAGGAGACAGTAGAGAGTCGGCTGAACGGATGTTGGAAGTATGCGACAGTGTACTCGAGGTCGTTCCTCATAAGCGCACGTCTCGGGCTCCCATTGGGCGACCTTAACCCTGAGGAAAATACCACGTGATGCGCGTCCAATTGGCGCGTTCTGCACGCCTAGTCGACAGCCCTTCTTTCCTCTTACCACTATCTTCTCCTTTTCTCCTGTAATGTCGGGGCAGAACCAAGTACAGCTCAATTTTTCGCAGTTCAACTCACGTCTCAAACTCATTCTTGACTCCTGGAGCGTATGTAACCACTCCTTGTTCACTGACATAACCTGACTACTAACGACTCCTACGATTTGTTTGACTAGAACGCGGGCAAAAATGATGACTTTAGCTCGGTAGCAGATGCTGACGCTCTTCTGCTACTTGCGGGAGACCCTGCGAATGAAGATGAGCCTACCAGGAAAGGGACGGCGTTCCAGGTGCGAGCTGTTGCTTCTAACTCAATCTGTTTCAAGACGGGTTGGAATGACGTGGCCTGCTTTCAGACATGGCTTCTCGGTTATGAATTCCCTTCAACCTTCATTCTCTTTGAAAAGGGACGAGTACTTATACTCTGTTCGGCATCCAAGGGTATGTCTTGCACTCCTCGATGCGTTTTAGACCTGAGACTCATTATTCAAACCAGCTAAAATCCTGGCTCAAATCAAGAATGGGAACCCTCCTGTCACTATCGAGATCTACGGTCAAGCAAAAGCAAAGGATCCTCCTACTGATGCAGTGCCGAGGTTCCTGGAAGCCTACGTCGCTCATTCGCGCGTAGCCACGCTGACAAAGGAGTCGCATAGCGGGAAGCTCGTAGACGATTGGAACAAGCTACTCAGTGAAGCGGAGCAAAGGCCCGAGCTTGTGGACATGGCGCCTGCAGTGTCGTCCTTTATAGCGGCCAAGGATGAGGAAGAGCTCGTGAGTATTCTCATGATCAGACAGGGACACTATGCTAACACGCTGACCACAGAAAGCTATTCGAACCGCTGCTAATCTTACTTCCACACTGCTGGCCCATCACGTCGCTGTGAAGCTGGAGACAATTCTCGATCGGGAAGCCAAGATCTCCCATGAAGCTTTCGCAGGACAAATTGAGGCTAGATTAGGATACGGCGAGGGAACTGACGCGAAAGGCCCCGATATGAGAGTCTGGAGCAAAGGGCGTGGACTCACTGATGCAAGCAACCATTTCTCATCGCATGTTGTGGATTTATTAACAATCAAACAGGTCGACTGGTCATCAACAGAGTTTTGCTACTCTCCAATCGTCCAATCTCAGTCTACAAGCACCGGCTATGATTTGAGATTTAGTGCAGAATCGACAACCGATGACATGGCGCACAAAGGCGTACTCCTCGTATCGCTTGGCATGCGTTACAAGGGCTATTGCGCCAATCTCGGCCGCACATTCATTGTTGATCCCAGCAAGGTTGGAGACTTCTACACAGCAAAACTCCCTCCAACTTATTAGCGCTATTTCTTAGGAGCAAGAAGCTATCTATGCGCTGCTGCTGTCTTTGCAGAATGACCTTCTCTCGTTCATGAAAGATGGCGTGACTGCCCGGGATGTGTACCAGCATGCGCTCACCTATGTCAAGGAGAAGAAGCCTGAGCTGGAAAAACACTTCGTGAAGAACGTCGGTCATGGGGTAGGTTCTACATCTTTGGATGTCCTCTGCGGCGTGGCTCATAAAATGGCATTAGATGGGCTTGGAGTTCCGTGACTCCGTGTATCTTCTTTCCGCTAAGAACGGTCGCAAGCTCAAGGCCGGCATGGTATTCAATCTGGCGCTTGGCTTCCAAGATCTTGAGGAGGGTGGAAAGAAGTAGGTGCTGCGAAGCTTTTGTGTAGAGTATTTGGTTAACGCTTTTTGAACAGGTATGCGCTCCATCTTGTGGACACTGTCCAGATTTTGGGAGAGAAAGCCACTTGCTTTACGATCGGCGTCAAATCCGTCAAAGACACCATGTTCTTCCTCAATCCCGAGGCTGAGGTCGAGTCGAAGCCAGCCAAAAAGGCTCCTACTTCAACGAAGCTAACTGCTACCGGTGGTGCGTCCCCCGCGAAAAACAAGACCGCTGGTGGCAAAGTGCTTCGCAATAAGACACGTAGCGCGGCTCAAGAGGAACTCATCCAGTCGACGGCAGCAAAGATAGCGGAACATCAGCGCGAACTACATCAGAGACTACAGGTGGAGGGATTGGCTAGGTTCTCTGAGGGGGGTGGTGGTCTTGCTGGCGAGAAAGGCAAAACTTGGAAGCGCTTCCAGAGTTACAAGGGCGAGGCCGGCCTTCCAAAGGACGTCGAGAATTTGCGCGTAGGTCATTTCATCCTACGAAGTACGCAAACAGCTTTTTAACAGTGAGGGGGTAGATCTTTGTTGACCGCAAAGCTCAGACCATAGTCTTTCCAATCCACGGTTTTGCAGTGCCGTTTCATATCAATACTATCAAGAACGTCAGCAAAAACGACGAGGGCGAGTTTACTTACCTCCGAGTGAACTTCCAGACTCCCGGACAACTGGCCGGCAAGAAGGAAGATACAGTATGCGCTATCTCTCTGTGTTGACGTGCTACGCTGACTCTTACGCTTAAAGCCGTTTGAAGACCCTGATGCCACTTTCATTCGTTCCATCACCTACCGCTCCGTCGACCAACATCGCTTTGATGCTGTGGCCAAACAGATTACAGACCTAAAGAAAGAAGTCAATAAGCGAGAGCAGCAGAAGAAGGAGATGGCCGACGTCATCGAGCAAGATGTACTGGCTGAAATCAAGGGTCGTCGCCCCATCAAGTTGCCTGAGGTCTTTGTTCGCCCCGCGCTCGACGGCAAGCGACTACCTGGCGAGGTCGAGATACACCAGAATGGTCTACGTTACCAGTCCCCGATGGGCTCTCAAAAGATTGGTACGTTGCTTTCACGTTCCTTGTATCAGCGGCTCACCCTGCGATAGATATTCTGTTCAGTAATGTGAAGCACTTATTTTTCCAACCTTGCGACCACGAGCTGCTGGTCATCATCCACATTCACCTGAAGGCTCCGATCATGATTGGGAAGAAGAAGGCTCACGTAAGAGCCTTGCTAATGTTCAATATTATATAATGTCTGATTAGCCCTTTCTAGGATATTCAATTCTTCCGCGAGGCTTCCGACGTGCAGTTTGACGAGACTGGAAACCGCAAGAGGAAGTACAGATATGGGGATGAAGACGAGATTGAGCTTGAGCAGCAAGAGCGCAAGCGTAGGCAGATGCTCAATAGAGAGTTCAAGCAGTTCGCCGAGAAGATCGCAGAAGCTGCTACTGCCTCCGTAAGTGACCCCGTCCAATGGTGAATGCCTGACTGATTAAATGGTTCATCTAGTCAGGAGACACTCTCGAAGTCGACATTCCCTTCCGTGAGCTCTCATTTGAGGGGGTCCCGATCCGCCAGAACGTCCGTCTTCAGCCGACGACTGAATGTCTTGTGCACCTCTCTGACCCTCCATTCTTGGTTGTCACCTTGTCCGAGATTGAGATTGCCTCTCTGGAGCGTGTTCAGTTCGGTCTGAAGCAATTCGATATGGTCCTTATTTTCAAGGACTTCACTAAGACTCCGCTCCACATCAATTCGATTCCGAGTGCGCAGCTGGACGATGTTAAGAACTGGCTTGAGTGCGCCTTGTCTATTCACTGCTGTGGTCATGACTTATCAATCATCTTCAGCTCCGTCGATATTCCTCTCGCTGAAGGCCCCGTTAACTTGAACTGGGGCCCTATCATGAAGACCATTAACGACGATCCTTACGAGTTCTTCCAGCAGAACGGATGGTCGTTCCTGGGCGGTCCGGCTGCTGAAGAGGTGAGGCTCGTCACTTCCGAGATGTGCCTTTTCCGCTCACCGTATTCTCCCTCCAGAGTGAACCGGAGGACGAGTCTGAGACAGAGTCTGAGTTTGAAGCCGAGTTCGACGATGAGCCGAGTTCTGAGAGCGGCGATGACGAGAGCGAGTTCGACGATGGCTCAGACGCTAGCGAAGATGAGGGCAGTGATTCAGGCTTTGATGATGAGAGCGAAGGTGACGACTGGGACGAGCTCGAGAGGAAGGCCGCTAAGGGTGCGCGTCTGTTGTGCCGGTCTGGTCTGAATGATGTGCGCTAATCCCTACTTACAGCGGACAAGAAGCGTGTTGAAGTTGGTCGTGGCCACGACTCTGACGACTCTGACCACCCGAAGAAGAAGGCCCCGGCGAAGGCCAATGGGAAGAGCAAGAGCAAGAGCAAGGCTTAGATTTCATTTCTCTGTTCGGCTTCCTCTCTCCTTTCTTGTAATGTATCGCACTATAGTATGTAATCATGATTACTTGCTCTGCGATGATGCTATGACACTGGTGACGATAAAGTCCATACGGTTGTGTAACGGCTCCTCTTTCTAGTAATCAACATGTGCATGACGAAGGTGAAGTCAAAAGATATACGAGTTATCGATTAGAATATCCTCCCGCGGGGACACATCCCTTGTGCATTCGCCTCCTCGAGGGGGAAGAAAGAGGGCTGTATACATCCCGGCCCGCGCCCGCGTGTGCGATTGCCCGACGCACGCAGCACCTGGTGGTACGTCGACTCAGCGGAGAAGGGAAGACATTGCGGTCACTAGTAAGAATCCTGACGCACGATCGTTTTGTGATGTCACCGGCCCCCAAGGCTTGAAGATAATCAAGCATTGAATCCCACGTCAACAATATGACGAGTGGAGGGGAAACTCTAGTGGTCCATCCGTGCAAAAGCGGAGGAGGTATCTACCCGATGGGAAGCGGAATGCAGACTTTCCAGGTATTCACCTACTTAACGACACGTTTGTTCCAGCAGCAAACCTCGACAGGTGTATTCATGTACACCATATACCTCGTATGAACTCCTTACTAGGCCCAGCCCCCTTCGAGCGACAGATGTAACCTGACTCTGGTGTGGCGCAACAAGGCGCACATAGGAGTCATTATAAACTACCGCCCGTTTGACCGAGTAGCTGTAGCCATGAGGAACGTCAGAGACGTAGGACTTTATTGTAAGTACGGCCAGGGCTTGGTCGGGACATGTACAGATCTGTTATCTTCAACCGGACAATGCATGGTCTGCGTTGCGCTGCTCAGCTGGCATCATCTCACCTCTCTCAATGTTCGTACATTTGTGCGCACCATCAGGCGCTGTCTTAAAACAGCTTAATCTGTTGTTTGTTTATAAGCGATATAAATTTCATAGCAGAGAGATGTTTTGATAGGTCTGCAGCTCCCGCCGTGCCGCGGGGCGCGCGCACGCGCGTCACGGTAGAAGGAAACATGCGCCACACGAGACGAATCGCCCATACCGCCAGTAACCTCGCTCCATGGGCTCAGTTCAGAGTTGGAGTAAGAGAGTGATATTCCATGCCCCGAGATAAGCGTTCTCTCGGCGTCCTCCACTTGTACGAGGTCTGCCGAGGTGACTATATTCCTCTGTCATGTTGTCGAAATTCAAGTTCGCGAGAGCGAAGGGCTCAAAAGTGGTAATCTGGTTTTCTGGCCATCACGGGCGTCGCATGAATTGTATCCTGTGCGCGATTATAAGACGTAAAACGGTGCAGATACGATACAGGAGTGTCCTTCACAACCATAGACGGAAGATATTAGAGTATGTTCCGGTCGGTACTTACGTAGGCGGAGTCGCGGTTATTGACGACGGTGCTCAGTGGCTCCAGCCTTCTATCGGACATAAGATGGTCTCCTATTGGTCATAAGCACTGTCCGAAATTCGACCCATGACTCGGAATGTGTTCGCGAACACTACAGACTAATGTACACTCTGCAACCTGATCGTCCGCGAGACAGTGTCCTAGCGCACTGAGTCCTGGTTCTCGAAAACGGACAGAAACACGGGCAGCAGCAAGTTATAGCGAACGACGAACTATTGGTCTCGTCAGAGCTTGCAGGCGAAGTAATCCAGATGCCAAGCGCGGCATTAACCAGTACAGCGGAAATAACATCTCCATGACACCTAGTGCTACGGAGTCTAGATTGCACAGTATAAGGATAGACAGGGAATGAGTAAATGATGCATACAGTGGTAATCGCAAGGCCTGCACCAGTGCCAGTCGACCTCAGTGGCGTTCAGCAACTGTAGGTCGGTAAGCCCGACAGGGGAACATGAGTAAGACATTGCAGTTCGCTGGCAAATTCCGTGAGGACATTTGAAAATCCTCCAGGCGCGGCGTCGACTTGCGCGTACGTCGGGAGCACCTGCGGAAGCTGCCGGCATAGCACAGCCAAAATAGGCTGAAAGGAAGCCGAGGAAACTTGTCGAAGCTCAACTAGATAAATCTGGTCGAGGGTGATATAACCAGGCCCAAAGCGTAGTTCGCTATTCGCAGTCACTTCGCTCGCCTACATACAGCACCATAAGCACAGATCAAGAAGGATACGCATGCACCTTACACATTCAATGAATTTGCTAACTACTTGAGCAATCTGCTTCGCCACCTTGGAACGCGAGATGGGCAGGGTTAGCCCTCGGTAGCGGCGTTGAGCGTTCATCTGTTTGCTGAACTCGCGATACCCATCGACCTGACGAAGAGATAAGACGCAGAAGACATGAGGCGGTCATGCTACGTACGAGGATTCGATAGGTGATCTTCGTTCCACACCCATCAAAGAAAAGATCCTGCGCCCCATCCAGGTAACTAAGCGGAGTATGCAAGGCTTCCCAAAGATTCACAGGCAAGCGTCCATCGATTGTGAACATCCAAGAGACTGCCGAATACCGTATTCCACGTGGGAGAGCATAGTCGATATTAGTGATTCGCTGGACAATTTTCAGTCAATCATGCATGCTGTAACACCAAGCGTAGTACTTACCCGCAAGTAAGTGCCTTCAGGGAGTGAACTCATGGTTGTGGGTGAGGAGGGGAACGGGCGAGGTGGGCGACAGTGAAATAGGGCGAATGTGGCGAAGAGCCTTTTGAAGATATCTTAAATACCCGGGACGCTGGACGCAGCCTCCGATAGTTGCCGTTGTCTATTGCATCAGACGCTGTGGAATATGGACACCAGACTGAACGGCCAGCAAAGTCCTCCATGGCCTACATCATGTTGACCGTTGCCCCCAGTCATAAGTCTACCATTATGCCAGACGCATCCACCAGCTGCCCTGGACGATATCCTAGATCAATGAATGTATGGTCGACCTGCTCAGTCAGATAGCACGTATTAGGAGCGACCACGCCACACCCAATTTCGGCCCAAGGGATATGAACGTGAGCTAATGCTGGCCAGAGCAGCCGTAGCAACCGGCGGCTTGTGCCCGATGTAGGTTTGTCGGAATATCAAGCGGAAGGGTATCGCAGTAGAGAAGGTACTGGATTTCTGGCTATGCACAGTTTTCATGGACTCATGGCAAGTCCTGAAGCTGAAGAGCCATACGGGTGTGAGGAGGACGAGTGGGTGTGAGGAGGACGGGTGGGTGAAAGGTCAGAGCAACATAGGATGGCGCGGCACCCGACGCCTATGGGAAACCCAGCTGAAAAAGAGCGTATCAACGCCTGTTCAGGTGACGCAATCAGGCTTCAGCTTCAGCGCTCAGCTTCAGGCCTAGGTCTCGTGCACATATCCAGGCACGGAGTTGCACTGGTGAGCTTGGAAGGAGTTGGATTAGCTCCCTTTGGTTCCGCGTACAACTTGAACCATCGACTGACTTCCCCAGCTACAGCACCGCGTATATAACTCCTTTGCATGACAAGCATCCTGGGGATTGGAGCATGCGTAAGCGAAGAAAATTGTGCACGGATGTACGTACGGTCACCGGTCATGGTCCACCATGTCCCGCGCACTAAGTCAGATTTTCAGTGGAGAAGCTGATGGGCCGTAAGCTGAAGCTTATCCTAAGAGGGCAATATTGATTTTCGCGTGGAACTGGGGGTATCTTCACTCACCATAAGAGACTTATCCGCCACATTGCTATCGTATCCGTGTCACTGGGCATTCCAGTTGGATTATCGAATACGCAGGGCTACTTATACGCCGTCGGGAGCGTAGTATCATGGTGCCTTGTGAACTGATGGCAAGTTAGTACTTTCGATGCAAGAGCGTTTAACTTGAAAACCTCGTGGTAGGCAAGTACGATTTCAAGGCCTTGAACGAGACTAACAATGGGTAACCTAGACGGCATGTTGGCAGTTATAGGCCACAGCCGGCTGGGATGGGCGCTTATCCGATAAATGTCTCACTACTCGCTGCCGCTATTCCGAGGGGCCAAGTTCGGGGCTGCCATCCTCCTGTACACCTGTCTCTTCAACTGAACACGCTACACGCTACAAGCGACCCCATGGTAGGGCTTGACCATCACGATGCGAGTCGCTGGAATACTGAACTCCTATGCTGAACTCCCCTGACAGCCTTGTCTATCGTCTGTGCGTACTCGTGGCTTGTCGGTTGGATCTCATGGGTCATTGTAATCGCCTGTATGGGCACATACACGAGTCAAGATAATTGGCACTAAATGCTACTTTGTCATTTCCGTGCGAACCAACTACACCCTCGAGGCTCAACATGTGTTTGATTCACCCAGGAAATGGCGCAACGAAGTGCTGCGCCCGTGCACAAAATCACTTCTTGCGATACCGCGGATGATATTGTCCATGCCCTGGACCCATGCAGATATGCAAAACTTCATCTGAACCTTATAAAGCTGACACACATCCTGAAGGCCTGAAGTTTGAAGCTCGAGGACTGGCGAGAACAGTGGCCGGCGATCGTCAATTCTACGAATGCGAGAGCTCTTGGTCTTCAAGCTTCAAGGCCTCAAGGAGGCGTATAGCCCCTGCTTAAACTGCTGTGCAGAACGGCAGCCGACGCACGCCGCTGAGCCTCGCACTGCAGTGTCGGGTCACGACACTCAGGCATCCACGTTGACGAGCCAAGCACAAGAGTACAATTGCTCACTAGTACTTTCGTGGAGCCTAGTTTTCCATTCCTTTCTCCTGCCTCCGCTGCGTGTTCAGACGAATGACTCAGAGGATGTCCAGCATCCCACAGTGTCCTTATATGCATGTTTCGGTCTTACGCCGTTGTTCCACTCTCTCAACTGTCCACCAGCTCCCGAGCGGTTAAGCTCAGGTAACTTCTAAGTTTCATGCGATAGAGGAAGACCTGGTACATCACAACGTGGTGTTTCATTGATCGGAAAGGAGGTACATATACGTGTTCATGCATTTGAGTCGACCCTCTGGGCAAGGCCTTGTACAAGACTGGACTGAATAGTGAAGAGGATCATCGCGTCTGGAAGCTGCACCGAGAAGCACGGAGAATAGAGCTTTGTGAACATGAACCCTCGAGCACTCACAGCTTGACCCACCCCACCACCGTAAGCGCAGCGTAGAGCACGCTACATTTTGCAAGGAACATAGCGCATGGGACATCCAGCTCCGGAGAGATGAGCCAAGATTCACGGCGCTCTCTTGGACGCTGCGTTCTCGATTCGCCGTGGAGTCTTGCAGCCGAGTGCCAAGTTGGGTCAGACGAAGTGGTCGCTGGTGCCGCCCTGGCAACGTTGGTAGTAGTGTTGAGATGTTAGAGATCGAGTTAGGCGGTCGATGACAAAGAATATGAACAAGGCGACATCGTGGTGTCCTCACCGAAATAGCGGACACCGCAGCCGCCGGACGGATCGCTGATTTGGTTCGGCGACACAGAGACATTCTCCGAGGCTCAGTACTTCGCGCCGCAGGCGGTGATCGAAATAGATCGATATATACCCGCCCACAAACACCCCCAATTACCTCTATTCGCGACGTAGCGCAACACGACAATCGGACGGTATCCAACGATTTAGATGGCATGTATCACCTTGAGGCACTGGTCTTATGATCGAGGGTCGGGCTGTCAGAACACGTCGCGCTGCAGTAAGGTCATTCTGACTTACCAGCAACATAGCGGTGCGCAGCGACCGCCAATGTCAACATGGGGCCGAAACCTCGCTGCTGAACCAGATTTCTGTAGCAATGGAGCTGGCGGACTGGTATCCAATTCCAACTACCGTGGATTTGTCGCCAGAGATGGCTATAATAATATTCGTGAGTATTTGCTGTCTCGGGTAGTAATCTCGCGTGCGTCGTGATGACGACACTGGCATTGGCTTGCCAATCCAAGAAAACTAGCCGAAGCAGACTGTTTCGCGAGGATAAACGAACTTCATCCTGTTCTGTGTATGTCCCTCGGTTTTTCCAGTGTAAAATGCAACTCACCTTCCGTGTGCAGCACCCAGTCACCGTGTGCACCAAGCCACGCTACTTCGGGTGACATCCCGTGGATCGCCTGACTCGAGCTTCCCTGTGCTGTCGACGTCATGTCAAAAAAAGCTACAACTTTCTCAAAGTGCGCACAAATTTTGGGGAGCACGTCGACCCCTCGGGATGCGTTGGCTGACTCTCGCCGGCACAGGACCGACGAACACGTGTTGAATGCGGCAATATTCACCAAAAGTTGGTGTTCTCTAGTGTCCGACGCGGTGAAGACGACAGAGTGGCCAAATCCTTGCTATCGTTGCGAGCTGAGCAATAAGCCTATACGCAGATGACGAAAGTACTGGCGACTGCGTGAACGCTGTGGTTCCTTCTGATCGGTCACGAATCAGGGTGAGAAAGCCATCAATGTCGTGTAAGGGTATAAATTCACCTCTCGCAGACTTCAGAGCTTTGCGCAAAGAGCAGGCGTTTGGCCGTCCGAGCGGCAACCTCAAACTGTATCATGGACCCCTTCTCCCCCTTCTCCCCAACACCAACCACGAGGACCCCAAGCCCAATACGAAAGATATGGATAGCTGCCTCCTCTTTCTATGCACTCTCGTCACCCTTCGTACGTTCTCTTGTGCACCTCCAACGAGCACACCGCCGGTCATGCCATAATGGCCGAGACACAACCCTACTACCAGAGCTCGGCAAATTCGAGAGGCCGCGATCCTTCTCAGTTCCAAACAAATACACATCTCAGTACGCTGTGTTGTACTAGGTAAAGCACGTTGTGTTTGGGCAATATACGCACCGCGGGCGGAGGCGGATCGGGGTTGAATGTCTGTTGGGTGTGAGTGCATTAGTAGTCACACGTACGTACCGCATTATAAGGACAGCTTCCTGTTGTCCTACGCCTTTCCTCTCTGTTACTCACTGCCTGTCAGGTTCTGTGCCCTGCAGAAGGATGAGTGGTGCCCCTTGCTCCTTACCTTGCCCTCAGTGCCCTGTTGACCCGATATTGGCGTGCCTTTAGGTCTACAACAGGTTCCGTACACCGCCAAGAACCAACCAGGGAACTTCGATCGCCAGAGTATCCCCTTCCGTCTCGCAAACTCGACAAAACCAGGCATTCGGCTGTCAGCGGCGCTCGACAAAGCGTCCTTACGACAGCTGGTGGGCGGTAACGAAGATTCGCGGATCCGTACTAGGTCAAAGCTGTCAATCCGTCTGCAGGTCAGGGCATGGCGCTCCGCGTTCAATGGTCCTAAAGCTAATGATTCTCTCTTCAGCCCATGGGCTATCCTCCATTCGGAAAACAGAAGAGACCAGGCCGCTCTCTTGCACATCTCGTGAAGCTGGTCGCCGAGGTAGTTCAGGCCTTCATCGAGGAAGTAAGCGTGTCATGGTTTTAGACTTGGAACACGAAGCCTCTGACTCCTGCCCCAGTTCGCCGGACAGCCACCAAAAGAAGGCAACTATCGCTTTGGTCCTGGAGGCAACATCAAGTTGGAGGACTTGGTGTTGATGAGGCTCGAGCAGGTGTCACCTGCTAGTTATCAACCCGTCCTGCACATCGTTCCTCGAGGACGCATATAACGGAGTCCACCTTTCCGTCTGAGGGTGAGTAACATGGTTCATGTCTGGTAATATGGACGCGTCTCAAGACTTTCTAGACATCCAATAGCGGCGGCGTCGCTCGAGATATCCAATACGATCTCGATGCATCGCAAGACGGCTGCTCAACAAGTTCTCCCTGAAGATGAACCTGCCCAGCTCATCTATCCGAATCTTCTCCGGTGCGACGCCCGGAAAGTGTAGACTAGTTAACGCTCTGGCTGTGAGAGAAATCCCTCCTTTCCCCTCCCAACGGCTATACTTCGTTACCGATGTTATGAATCATTTTTCAAAAAAATCTAGTTCATGTGTGTCATGCTACTTTGGAACGAACGCTGTACCCTCCCACGATTGAAGCTTATCCCGCTGATAGTATATTTTCCTTCGATCGATTAGCTTGCCATGGAGACACTTCAGACGAGGAGCGGCCCCGTCGTTTCCTCCGTCTTTAATCGCACGCCAGGAAGCATGGCCTCATTTTAACGCGCAAAAACGGCTGCGATCCTTGTAGGCCCGTTGACTGACAGCTACGTCCTTATCGCTCCAGGGACTGCAGTACTGAACGAATGGACCATATACGAAGCATGAAAAGCTATGTCGGAGCACAGGTTTGATAAGCTAGTGTGACGATATCGTGATATACAGGGACACCAGGCTGATAATATAATCATGAGAACGAACCGCAGTCTACGCCGGCTGTGCCAACCTGTTCGTCGGTCAACCACCAGGGTCAACACGCCCCAAACTAAGCACTGTCTCCCACTGGCATGTCCAATGCTCAGCCGCTGTTGCATGGAACGAAAAGGTCCGCCTGCCAGCTTCCAGGCGACACACGCTGGATGGAAGCCAGTGCAACGTTAAAGAAGGTGATACCTCCTACTCCGACACGCCAAGAGTCATCAGTCGACCTCATGTGCTCGAGACCCTGTCCGCAGCAGATGTTAACGTGATGATAGTCACGTAGGAGACTCTGCTTACCTCCATCATGGCTCGAGTAGCCTTCGCTATATTCTCCGCCAACTTTACTTTCGCCACCGGACGAGGGTCCGTCTTGAAGTCTTTGAAATTAATTGATTTCACCTGCGGGAGATATCCCGGCCACTAGAGCAGAATCAGCGGATGTCAGATGCGAGGATCGAAGCTACACGACGCTGACGTTAAGTCTGAGCTGGATCTTCTGGCCAATACTGTTAGGCTTTATATCCAGCGGTTGCTTCCATTCCCCAGGCAGCGCCGTGGAGTCGCGCAGGACCTGGGCCAACATGATACCAGCGTCATCAACCGTAAAATCGATGGGTGACAGTTGTGTGAAGACGGTACTGCTCTTGATTTGCACGTAGGGTTCCTGAGGTACGCGCTCCATGAATGCAAGAGGAACGAGGACTGGTCGGCGGTCAGATGAGGAAGGCTCTTCCGGTTCCTGAATGCATCTCGCTGAGTTGAACGGCCAGAGACCCTGTCCGTCAGGCTGGTAACCCACAGCATACGAATGCTCATTCAGGTGCCAGGAAACGGAGTGACCGGGCGATGATGACCGAATGGTAGAGTTGTATCCAGAAGGCCAGCTGGACGTACGTGTCGCAGGGTTGTGTAGAGTTTGGGTCAGAGAGACACCAGCGCCATCAATCGCGGAGTCACTGGGTGGCAGTCGTGTAAAATGGTCGCCGCTCTCGGTCTGCGTGTAGGGCGCCTTCGGTGCGTGCTTCGCGTCCGCAAGGTCGAATGAGGAGAATATTTCCGGTTCCTGCACGCGTCTTGCTGCGTCGAGCACCCAGGAACCATCTCCTTCAGGCTGGTAATCCACAGTCGGTTGCTCGACCATCGACCAGATGCCGGAAGCAGCGATCAATGGCGAAGCGTTATAGGATGTATCGATGTATCCTCCGGAGCCGTTTCCAGAAGACCATCTGGGCGTGCTGTATGCCGACAGGGAAGGATCTAGTGGGGTGTCTGGCCAGTTATCCATTGCGCGAACAAACGTTGCTTGCAGGGCTTTGAGAGATTCGGAGCTAGACGTATAGCCAGAATCCTCCCTGCGAGCATACTATAACACGCCTTTTAGCAGGTGATTCCGACGACAACTAGCCGGATACCTACGGCATCGGTCGTCAAAACTTCGTCGTTGCGGTTGCCCGAAGAGATACAGAGCGTTCCTCTGCCGCTGGGAACACTAGAATGGCGTGCCAAAAGATGGGGAGTCTGCTCCGCCTGGTGGCGATGACGATTAGGACGCAGCTGGAAGGAGATGGAGCTTGTCAGTTGGTAAGGTCGCGAACCGTATTGTAGACTGGCCTTGGTAGTGCTTAAAGCGTGACCGATGCTGGAACAATTGGACTCCATGAGTAGCGTTGTGGATGTAGCGACGGTTATTGCTCTCAGGCTGTTACGTCTTGCCAACAAGCCAGAGCGACTCTACTTGAATCGACCGCTGATCATGCCTCTTGAAGGTCTTATATACACCACCTGGTCAACGAACTGCGTATCCAGGCTTACAGAAAACTGGTGTATGGACGACCAGGACGTCGAACGCGTCCGGTTGGCCAATCGCTGCGATATCCAGAAAACAACCGACCGAAGCTTTATTAAGCTCATACGGCAGACATGCCCGTTCTTGATCGAGGAGTCTTGCGCCGGGATTTCTGGGACAAACTGCGTAGACATAAATCCAAGAAATGATCTGCAAGCTGAATGAAATGACCTGGTTAGTAAACGGCTCGGGATACCGGAGTATCCATTACGACGCGTAGCTGCGTCACGGTCCATCCTACCGGAACGAAACCCGGAGAGGTTGTAGCTATCGAGCTGGATGTCAAGCTGCGATGAGGCAAAATGTCGTGGATTCGAGGGTAGAGAAACATTAAACCAGAGCGAAAGCACTATGTGAGAGAAACGGTATTGAAGTGACGATGATGGTTAGGAATGGCCGAAAGACTTTGAAACTGGACAGGAAAAGCCGCAATCCCTATGTGTACAATTATTCATATGTTGAGATGCAGAGACACAGATCACATACCATGTTCTACCGCTCCTTGAGAAGCTCCTTCAGCTCTTCCCTCGTATCCGCCGGTACACCCTCATATGCCTTCTTGGTCAAGACGGGCTCTATCCGGATATTTGAAGGGTATTTTGCGCCCATTTCCGCCTTGCGTTTGAGGAGCACCTCGATGAGAATGGGTTGCTTCACCGAAGGAGCCGGTTCTGGAAGTGGCCGCACAAGAGATGCTGAGGCATACTCGGTCGCCAGTTTGCTCCGGGGCACGACGCGGATAAGACGTGGGATGGTGGCTCGCATGCTTTCTGGATATGCAGAAAATGAGGTGAATCCAGAAAAACGAACATTAGCGTGTGCGTACCGTCTGGCTCACGTCGACAGTTTACGTTTCAGTTTGTTCATAGACAGGCGCACAGAGGGCTCCTGGCGCTGACTGCCGGACAAAGAGATCAATCACGTGGCGCGGTACTGGAGCGCGCCCGACTTGAGCCTGAAAAGTTGACAGTACACTCGGGAGCGCTGCCATGTCGCCGAAGGCCACAGCGAACAAGGCTGATATGAAAACTATTGCCATCACTACGCGCAAACGGAAGCCTGATAGCCCTGCGCCTCAAGACCGGAGTACCTCCAGAGACATGGGAGGTCCATCCTCTCGGAAAAAGCGCAACACAAACGAGGGGGCCGTACAGGGCGCGACGGACGAGTCGCCATGGCCCACATATTTTGGCCAGGTATAGTATTCAGCGCACACGTACGAATATCTTTGATGACCCAGCCGCCCCTGAGTAGCTGTACAAGGTGCGTCATCTCGCCTCCAGTGGTGGAGTTTAGGCCTCACCTCCAAGATAGGTCTTCAAGGTGAACATCAGGTAGAATCACTACGAATGACGCTCACAGTTGCGGTGATGCAGGTTTTGAATACTGTACTCGCTTTCTGCTCTTCTCGAAAGAGCTTGGCCGTGACATTTCCCGTCATCCGACAGTCCGCCGAACGTTTGCTGCAAAGGTGCTCCCTCTTATCCACACAGTGAAGGGTCGAGACTTACGTGTCTCTCTTTACTTAGACCGTTGGATCTCGCGCAAGTCGCGGAACTAAAGTAGTCTCCGATCTTCAAGGACAACTTCATACAATAGCTTGACAAACATCCTTAGGGCACTTTTACCGCACTTGGTCAAATTCGCGTATATACCGCGAGCACAGCTTCAGATCCATGATCAGACACGGGCGACGGGTCCAGGCCGTGACAGGTCGCCCGACTATTCTCGCTTCGGCTCCACGGAAACCTCAGTAGCCCCTGTGGTAGCATCGACGGATGAAGACGAGCATGTACTCGTTTTGGACTTTGAAGATAACTCTAGAGGGCAAAAAATGAGTAACGGGTTTGTGTGCACTCTGCGCGTTATTTCGCAACGTCGCTCACGACTCAACCGCCGACTAGCATGCTCGCGCCACCTCCTGCACTAACACCTGCAGCCACCAAGAAGCTCGTAGAGAAGCGGAACGAACGTTTTGAACAAGCTGTCCGGGAGTGCGTAAGTCCGTGACTTTTTATCGAGTAGATTCCCAATACCTTCGCATGGTCAGATTAATCGAGGCCACACCAGAGCATGAGGACCCGGTAACGCTACTCCAAGCAGCTGCCCGCGAGTATATACCGATTGACCCAAACAACCGGACAACGCTAGCAAGTATCTCTTCCTCTCAAGGCCCCCGTGCAGTCCCAGAACCGGCACATAGACCTACCATCGAATCTGTTCTGGAAGAAGTCCGCAAACAAGAATGGTACGCGGGACAAATTGCGTACGATCGTACTGTTGATGCCAAGAGCGGTCGGACAGGTTGGTGGTATGTGCAATATGACATCACCAGACCCTAACAGTCATATAGCTACTCTAGACGAACCTCTATCAGAGCCCCTTTCATGGGGTCTACGGGATGCGCGAAAAATTTCCTCGTTCTACATACATCAAGTCGCTGCGATTAATGCATTGGATCAGGGGAAACACGTTATCGTGTCTACCAGCACGGCCTCCGGGAAGAGTGTTATCTATCAGGTGAGTTGATGGGCCTCACATGTGTCAGAACCCAGCTCTCACTGCTATCATAGGTGCCGTTCTTGCGTTTCCTCGAACAGGATCCCCAATCAACAGCCATTTTCATATATCCCACTAAAGTGCGTGTCCATTGTATCTGTACAGTGATAATCATTCACGTGCCCTTAAGGCACTTGCGCAGGACCAGAAACAGGCTCTGGAGCGGCTGCTTGCGTCTTGTTCCGGCATGGAAGATATTAAAGTAGGCTCGCCTCCGGCATAGATTACGGTATACACGCAACGGCTGATACTAATCACCCTAGGTGGCTACATATGACGGGGATACTCCGCAAGAGGAGCGGAGAGGTCAGCTCCTATGGATGGCTTTATTGCTGACAATCCAGCTCATCCCCCCACAGCAATCCGCGAGACGGCCTCGGTCGTCTTTACCAATTTCGTAAGGCTGCTTTCGGAACAGAACCTCGGAACAGTGCGACCTAATCACACTCCAGGATATGATGCATTTCTCAGTTCTTCCACACGAAGAATTGTGGCGCCGGTATTTCTTCCGTCTGCGGAAGTTTTTCAGATGTTGAAAAGTGCTGCAGGTTCCTGAAGCACCTAAAGCTTGTCGCCGTCGATGAGCTGCACTACTATAACGGGACATTTGGAAGGTCCGGTGCCACTCTGCCTTACCCTGATAGCTGTGCTGATACCACGTACAGTCATGTCGCGCAAGTTCTCAGACGGTTTAGACGTATATGTGCCGCCGTAGGCAGTACGTTCGTCGCTGGCACTGCTAGCACGTACACTTACCTCGTACTCTAGATCGACATGCCCGTTTCGTGTCATGCAGTGCGACAATAACGAATCCTGGTAGATATATGTGTCAAATGTTTGGCGTAGACGTGAGTATCTCATGCTATGGTACCGATGTAGTAGCCGAGACCGTTCATACTAAAACTGTCGCAGAACGTCGAAGAGATCACTGAGGATGGCGCGCCCTCAGGACAGAAGGACTATCTCGTGTGGGATCCGCCGCTCATCGATCCTATGATCCCGGCCCTTGGACGACACAGCGCGCTGCAAGAAGCAATCAGGCTGGCAAGATTTCTGATGGAAAGAGGCGTCCGCTTGATAGTATTTTGTACGGTCAGTTCCTCCATCCTTTCTGGATGGCTTCGATACTCACTGCATAATGCAGATCCGCAAATCATGCGAGATGGTACGTAGTCCTAGGGCGACGGAAGACCGTGATGTTCATGAGCCCACAGTTCTTTAAAGCCCTGCGAGCAGAGCTCACAGCGCATGGTCGTTTCGATATTCTCAAGCGTGTGATGGCTTATCGTGGAGGTAAGAGTAGAACAGGTTATCGCGATCTTTTCAAACTAACCCTAGCTGAATAGGCTATACTGCGTCGGTATGATACATGTGCAGTCACTGCGTGCTATATTGACGTGAACTCCCAGGACCGCCGGCGCATCGAGCAAGAGGCTTTCGAAGGCAATTTACTTGGGATTGTGGCTACCAATGCGCTAGAGCTGGGAGTTGATATCGGTGTTCTGGATGCTGTCATGATGTTTGGCTTCCCTCGTGGAGGGCTTGCAAGCTTTGTAAGTCACCCGTCGTCTCAATTCCCCCGGAACGATGCTGAGCTTGCTTCAGAGACAACAAGCTGGCAGAGCTGGTCGTCGAGCGCGAGATGCTCTAGCGATATTCATTGCTAGCGACTATCCCATCGACAGACATTATGTTGCTCATCCAGAGGAGCTCTTCGACAAGCCTATCAGCGAGCTTGTCATCGATGTCGAGAACGAAGTGTTCCTTGAGGCGCACCTACAATGCGCCGGGCAGGAGATGCCTTTGAGCGAGGAGGATGGGAAGTACTTTGGACCTCTGATGAAACAGATCTGTGAGAGTCGGCTAGTCAAGGACGAGGAAGGCTGGTAAGTATGCTACCCTTTGTATACTTATCTTATCCATCGAGGATCGTTTGCAGGTATCACACGCATCCGAAATTCTTACCACAGCCTGCCAAACACATCTCGCTTCGTGGCGGCAACGAAGATGAATACAGTGTTATCGATGTCACCAAGGTAGCTCAAGGTGGGACGGCCCGCATTCTCGAGACCATGGAGACATCGAGGGCTCTCTTTGAGCTGTATGAGGGCGCTGTGGTACGTGACATGTTAAAGATCGGCGCAGCATTGGACTCAGTCTGTTGTAGTTTATTCACCAGGGATTGACGTTCATCGTAAGTCGCGTCAGGATGACGACGCTCCTGTTTGACCATTTTCGTACAGATTCAGGAAGTTAGCCATGACTCTAAAATGGCCAAGCTCATACGCTCAGACGTCAATTGGACTACTGAACCAAGGTTCATACTCCGGTAGTCAAATAATGGAAGCGACTGCTGATAGCGAGTTCGCAGGGACTTCACGAACATTGATGCCGCGCAGACACATCGTATACGTGAAATTCGAGGTTCGCCGTACCGAGCGTACTACGGGAGTAAGTAGTGCCTACGTTCTTTCCTCTTGACACTACTGACTAAGTCCTAGGAATCGATCTGTTCACCTTAGTTTTTGGTATGTAATCTGAAAAGGACCATCGTAGTAGATCAAGCTCATGCCAGATTTCAGGCTACTTCAAGATTCGGTATAGTGGAGGCCGCGAAGTTGCGTTTTCATGTGGCTGATTATATCTCTCGGCACACAGAAACAAGACAATCATAGACGCAGTAGACGTCGAGACACCACCTTATGAGCGAGAGTCTACGGGCGTGTGGATCGATGTCCCAAAGCTCACACTCGACATGATGCGCATCCACAGTATCCACCCCGCGGAGGCCATTCACGCGGCTGAACACGCGTTCCTGAACCGTTTCGCCCTCGCGCCGGATATGGGTACAGAGTGCAAACCCGCGGAGAAGGAGTACAAAGCGACCCCTTCGCAACGGAAACGTCCCGCGAGGTCTGTCCTATCGCATAAGTATATCAGAGGTCATCTCACGGTTGGTCATGCAGGTTGATCTTCTACGAGGTCGCTGGACGCAAGGGCGGAAGTGCGACAAAGGCTTTTGACCACGGTATGTGGCCAGCACTAGGTTCTCACAAATTGTTATGCTCATGACTGCCTCCAGTATCCTCTATTCTCATCGACGCGCATGATACGGTTGAAGCCTGCGAATGCGATGAGGGCTGTGCGGCTTGTAAGTACTTAAGTCCTGGCTCTGTGCGTCGAAGTTTGTGCTAAGTTATGGCCAGGCGTCGTCAGCCCCGCGTGCAGGGAGAACAATCTAGTCTCGTCAAAGCGCGGCGCCCTCATTGTTCTCAAAGCGATCCTCGGCCGTCCGATCGACGAACACTTGCTCACAGGCCCAGGAAATCCCGAGATACATGAGACAGTGGTGGCAGCCAAGCCCGTCCGCGCCACAGAGGGTGTTCAAGTCGAACAGGCAGACTGATACATATTCTATTAATACCAATAATGAAGCAAATAAATCCATCCTAGTCATCCATAAGTGTGGCATCATGCTAGAGGATCGAAATCGCCCCAGTCGGCCTTCGATAGTTGTTTTGGTCCAGTGTTATTACCAGACCAAGCGGGTTGTGTGGGTCTTGAAGGTGTCAAGACACCCCCTACGCTCGGCGCGGCGAATAGAGGTGGCGAGGACACCAGCGGCATCACCGGCTGCAGTGGCGCGTTTGGTACCATGGGCGCAGAGGGCACGAAAGGAGCGGGAGGTAGCGATATATTATAGTTTGGCCCGTTAGCTTGTGCGGAGATTGTCTGGGAAGGCTGCAGTAGTTGCGCAGGTACCTGGGGTGCTAGTGGCGACGAAGTAGACAAGGATGGGCGCATGGGGCCACTCTGGGGCGGCCTGCTTTGCGTCTGCGCAAATGCCGTTGAGTTGAATGGGGGGGCGGGCAGTGGTGTGATACCAAGCCCACGACTCGACCTAGAGACAGGCGAAGGTCTGGAAGATCCAGCGGACGACAGTTGAGGAGATGATGACGCAGATTGCGAATGGACCTGAGGCTGCGCAGGTGGTGCCAATGGGGAGCTTGCAATTGTCGGTGGCTATTGGAAAGAATGAGACAGCTGCGGGATATCTCAACGTACGTATGACATACCTCCGCACTGTTAAATATACTCCCCCAGACATCGTCATCCCAGCCTTTCGGTGAGTCAATGACTGTATCAGCTTTGACAGTCGTAGCACCGCCACTGCCAACTAAGCTCTCGAAATCCATTCCGCCGGCGACTGCCTGCGTCGTGATCCCGTTGATAGGTGTCGCAGATCGGTCTTCAATCCGCTGCGAGTCACGGAGGTACTGGTCGTGTTCCTTCTCTACACGGTCACCCAGCTTCTTAATCACCTCCATAAATCGCTTAAATTGTGAGACGCTGAGTACTACGCCGTGGGGTCAGTCGTACTGGTTGCAGTGTGCGGATAGTCAAGCTTACAGGGCCCCATAGACATGGCCCAGAGCTGGGGTAGAACCAATGTCGCGACCGCTTCACGATCTACCTTCACACCCATTGCTTCATGAACAGAAAGTGTAGCCATCTGTGTATGATGTCGGAGAAGTTCATTTCTGACAGAATCTAGACCCACCATCACTGCGGGCTCTCTGGTTCTGATCTTGGCCAGTAGCGGCACAAGCTTCTGAGTTAGACTGGTCTGGAGTGCCTGTAAGCAACATATGTTGAAATCCAGTATAAGCGAACACACCTGATCTAGCGTCTTCACCATGCTCATGAATGTGATCAAGGTTGCAACCTTCACGGAGAGTATCCGAGTCTTGGTAAAGACGAGCTGAGAAGTGACCGGTGTCAGCGCGTTCCTAAAAGAACCATACACGATACCCACAGCAACGCGCGGGAATAGTACACCTTGCACCTCTGCGTAGTCGATCGTGTCGCAGAGGTCAGGCACAACTTTCAACGCACGCTCTTGCACCTGTGAGCTTAATCAGAGAAGCGATTAATTGGTAAAAATTAATCGCTCACAATTGTGTGTTCGGACTCTAAGGCGTTGTATACGAGTGGCAGGACGTCTACAGGATTGCATGGTCAAGATGAACCCGAAGTCCTTGTGAAGGAGACTTACGCTCTCTGAAGACACTCTTCTCAGTCTTATTCTGCAACATCTGTAGATTATCCAATAACGTGATCATATTTTGTGGCGGCTCTTTGATCGCGAACAAGGGCTTGAGGCTGGGCAGTACGAGCGAGGCGAACTGCGGTGGCGACAAAATCTGCGATATCACAAAGACATTGGGAAGAATATACGGCAAGAGTTGCGTGTCTTTCATCTCCTCCAGAAGTGAAGGAAGGATTTTCCTTGTACGTAGGCCTTCCGAAAACCGATCCAACACGCTGGTCAGACCCTTCATGAAAGATATCTTCTCCTCCCGAGATTTGGCGGCGAAATTGGAGCGATCGAGGAAATTAAGAGTGGAGATGGGTAGGGAGGAGAAGAATGAATGAGACGGTAGCGTCGTAGGTGAAGGTCTATTTTGTGCATGTCTTGTTATGAGAGATTTAAGTAGTTCTACAGATCGTCAATAACCTGTCTCAGCCACAGTGCATAAATTTAAACTATCCAAATATTTACCTCTCAAGTCTGTCAGGCGATCCAATCCCGTCAAGGGCTTTCCCGCGTTCTCGCGTACGGCGCCCAAGCTGCCGTGGCTCTTGAATGGCGGGGTGCCTTTGCAATGTACCGCATATATCAAGCATCCGAGCGAATACATATCAGATGCAGGATCCAGTACCTCGTCCAAGGCGTACTCGGGAGCTGCTTCAGTGGTTAGCCGACGTGTAATGCATTGCCGGCAAGTTACGCACCGATATAATCAAACGAACGCTGCGTATACGGGGGTATGCGGCCATCGAAAGCAGGGAATTCCCAGCGAGAGGGTTGGCCATCCGGTCGGCTGAGCGGAATCGTGAGGCCGAGCCCAGAAATCTTCCAGTCACCCTGAGGCCAGTTGAGCAACATACATACCAACCAAGTAACATGGGAACTAACCGCATTGTTTATGATGATGCTCTCCGGATTGATGTTCGTGTGAATAAGTCGCGCTGAGGAGTGCAAGAACACAAGACCTTTACAGAGCTGTATAATTCCTTTTTGGATCTAGATACTAATAAGAAAGACCGTCTAGTCTGGAAGTAGTGTCTTCGCTCACCTCAACCTCATCGAGCTCCACTAAGGGACTGTACTGTATTGACCCGGGAATTGATAGGTGCAAGGAGGACAACACCGGCTCGGTCGCAAAAACTAGCTCATTGCGAGTCTCCTCAAGAGGTTCAACCATCTCTTGTTGTAGCGTATATCAGTTCCGAGGTGCTTGCATGCGGACGCTAATGATTCACCTAATATTGAGGGATGGCGCAGCTTTGAAAGTGATTGTGCCTTTCAAGCTAGTCAGGGACAGTTGGTGCTCCGTTGTGCGAGTGCAGGCTCACCTCTGCCTTCAACACTTCGAAGTATCGCTCCTTCGAAGTTGGGCCCATTTTCTCCATCTCCGGCGCCCTCTTGTCCGCACTCCAGATACTGACACGCTTGCTAGTCACCTAATGCGCTACATATGAGAAAAAGCGGCCCCTTCTATTTTGTGCACGCCAGGTACCTTGTGAACAGCAGGCTGTACACGCCAGGGGCCGACGTTGAACGGCGGCGCATGTACGGCAGCAGGCAACGATGTGCCCGACGACGACGGTGTGGGAGTTGATGTCCGACTGAGAATGGAGCCCGAGCCAATCGTGTACGACTGCGAGATGTTTGTTCGTCCAAAGAAAGAGGAGGCTGCCGCGAGCATGGTGAGCAGCTAAGTCCAAGTCGCGAGTGTAACAAGCGTGTGGTGCCGTGGCTTATCTTCGCACTCGTAGTCAGAGCCAGAGAGCCTTCAGCGCAACCGGTGGTGTGAGAGGGGTGTGTTTAATATGAGAAGGGTACGGCCAGGTCACTGTCGCCCGCGACCTCGCAGCAGATTCGAAAGGTATTCGGCCACTCGCTCAGCCGCCGGGACGGTAGACTCGCAGAAGCGCGCTCCCGGCCCAAAGAGGCAGGTGTATAGGTTCAGTCCATAAATAATATTCGTCTGAAATGACTAGGACCGTCTATTGACCTTCTATTCTCCATCTTACCCCTCTTTCCAAGCTCATCAGTTCTAAATCAAGCACGTTCACATACCACCACATGACGCAGCCCTATGCGAACCTCGGACTCGCTAAACATATCTAAGCCCTAGTCTGATAAATACTATCGGGACCAGGACGAAGTGTGGTAAGACCAAATGCGGGAGCGGATATGTTGCCGGTCAGCATCTCCGTTTCAAGCGACTCGTAGGGATCTGTCGTCAGCTGCACCATCTCGTCGTGGCGGAAAATCGGCAGGTGAGGGGTGCCCTTCGGGGGACGCACAGAGATGCGAATGACGTACTGGCAATAACAAAGCTAGAGAAAGACTACGAGCTAAAAGAAGATGTGTCGCTCACCTGAATATCGATGACACCATCGACGGACCATGAGCACTCTCTACCCATCGCCCCGGCCTCCAGCCTCATGATAACGCAGCATCCTCCTATCTCCAGGCACGTTTTGTGGTCAATGACCGCCGTGTTCAGGACGTTCTCGCGCAGACTGTACTGCCGCTGGAGACCGACATAGATCTTGCGCCTCTTGACGAGCTGCACCTCGATATTTGGGAAGTAGAGCCTCGTCAGCGCGGGCGACGACAGGCAGCTGATCTTCAGCGCCATCGGGATCGGTTCACCGGACGGGTAGCATCGCGGGAGCGGCAAGAATGCCTGATACATGTTAGTGAACCAGACCAGAGGAGAAGGTCCTTTCGGACGTACCTGTACACTCGGCAGCTCCGTACCCTGAGAAGTCAGCGAGCGCGCTTGGCAAGTACTCGGCCACGTAGGCATGAGTGAAATAGCTTTGACACGGTTAGATACCGCGTCCAGAGACAGTGGCGGGAGCTCAAGAAGTGTTGCCATGGAAGGCCGCGTCTTGGGTAGATAGTATACTGGGATCGGACAGCTAGAGGGGCGATATGGGCACGGTGTTAGTATATACATGTATATCGTGCGTGCATGCATGTCGACGTGCAGATGTAAAATATTTGAAATGTCCAGAGAGTCCACGGTGCACGATCACGTGCGTGAGAATATAAAAGCATAAGTTTGGATAGCTGCGCAAGAGCAAATCCGCAACTTACGCCTCGTTGCGTCGAAAGAGCCCTTTGCGCACGACGTTAATATGAAGGGAATAGCTGACGTCAGAGGAGACGCCAGGGTGGATAGCTATATGCGACGGAGGTAACTGTGCGCTTTGACCATCGATGTAAGTGGGGAATGGGATAGAGAACCGGTAGAGGGTATCTGCTGCGATGCAGCGGGTGTCCTGAGGGTTTGAGACGGAGAAGAGTGTGGTTGACCGATTGAACAAAGGAAGTTTGGAAAATCCTGGAAGTTTTGCATGGTCCATTGAAGAAGTCGAGATGCTGCCTTCCAACTAAACAAATCCAGTTCAGTCGACATTACTGCTAATTATGATAAGCACGCGACCTACTTCAACAGTAATGTGTGTGACGAAAGTGCATTTCTTTCGAAAGGTGATGACACCTTCTACGACGCCGTTGAAGCCATACGAAGGACGCATAACGGCGTGTGGAAATTCGCCGACGTCAATCTTTAGGTAGTCGGTCTGGTAGATACACTGGCGCGTGCGAGCTGCGGCCGGAGCATCCCCGGCAGTTGCTGGACCAGAATGCAGGACGCGCAGCTCGGAGTGTCCAGGGCACTCCGTATACAAAGGAAGATTATTCTCGCAGGAGGATGAGGTGGTATGGTAGAAGGGCGGTGCATCGATCTCTGTTGGCAGGGAGTTCCTGGTCATCCTAACGTGGAAAGCTGGTGCACCGCTTCGCAGGTAGTGGTCGCACAACTGGCAATTCTGACGAGGAGTAGATGTTAAACATTAGACCTTTATACGCTGGCCGCGTCGGGCATAGTAAGCAGGACTGCAATGACTCGTTCACAGATAGGGTTCTATCCTGTTTCATCTCGGGTACCTCTTGCAACTATGGAACTCCGCGGGCGTGCCGATATGAGGACTGGCAACAACTGATCGCGTCATTGGTTCCTGACAGAATTGGCCGCCTCCACCAGTCCGGTGATATGAATTCAGCGGCTTGCAGGTGCCTGCAAGGCCTCGTTACGATGCCCAAACGAGATACTGGACACATATCGGTGTCATCTACTACACGCCAATGTTAGCGCGGAGTCGCATGGATACGTGGACAATCGCCTTACTTGCACCTTACTTGATTAGCGACCCCCACAAGCCGCTCGCTAAGACGCCGAAGGTCGTCTTGGTCAGCGACATCTTCCGAGAGATCTAGACGCGCGTAGATGCTGTATTCCAATGCTTGTACATCACTTCCACGCTCGAAGATACAGAGATAGACCATCAATCACCCGACCTCTACACGAGATGCTTCTGGTCGGCCTACCCTGGCTCTCCTCCTCCGCTGATAGCGCCCCGAAGAGGTCCAAAATACTCCAAATATCAGCCTTCCCATGCCTCTGTAATAGCACCCCGCGGACCTATGTCTGAATGCAGCACCCCGCGGGCCCATGTCTGGATGCAGCACTCCGCGGACCTATATCTGGATGCAGCACCCCGCGGACCTATGTCCGAGTGCAGCGCCCCGGGAGCCTCTGGTCGGCGCCGAAGGTAGAGGCTTAGACACTTCTCTACTGGCTGTGGGCGACCACTCACAGCTCCGTTCAGTCAGTGCCATAGGAGATTAAGATATGTCACTTTGTGCATGTTTAATATCAAAGTGATAATGTAGAGCTACCGCCTTTGGGAGGTCTCCTCCTGCAGCCGTCGCCAGACAAGGACAGTACCAATGTTGCTGCTAAAACAAATACAATTAACTCGGCCTCCAGGTTCAGCTCCTGGATGAATGCGACTATTGTGCCTAAGATTGACGACCATTGTTCGTATCTGCGCTGACCACCTTAGATCATTCACTTATAAACTGAACACGTAGCGAATCCGCTCCGGAAAGGCTCGTGGATTATCTTGCGGAATAATAATGCTTGACATAATGGACAGCTCGAAGCTGTCTTCAAGAAGAATGGCGTGGGCGAGGGTACTCGGCACTCAAGCACGTTCACCGTTGAACTACCGGATATTACGTCGCTCACGGACATCACATCGATGAGAGCTCGTGTATGTTAAAGTCACCCGTCGCATGTGGTAGCTATGTGCGCCTTACTTATTCGTTCCCGTCCCCTCATAATAGCGAGAGCCAGACGAAGACGAGAATGAATTTCGGCACAACACCAAGAGTGCTGGGACCCTCTGGCATCTTGCAACGGCGAAGGAGGTTGTATACCGCCTTGGTCCATCCGCTGTAGAGGAGTTGCCATCCCACCGCTTTGCAAGTTCGAAGAGCTGGACATATGATTGGTATGCAGCGTGTTCTGTTTCTCTGGCCATGCGACCACACATTAAATTGTTTTGATATAGTAGCTGGCTTTCTCTAGGCCACCAGCAGATTCAGCAGATGATCCGGGTACAGTGTAAGAAGAAAAAGCGGGTGAAAAAGGCCGCCGCAAAATCTCCAGAGTACAAAGTATCAATTTTCTGCCGCATGTCCGCAACAGCGCCCTTGAATTCTCGCGGCCATTCTCTAGGAGGAGCAGCCGAGGTCCTGTCACCAGATCTTCATCTTGGACAGCCTATTCTCACACAAAGGTCAGACAACGTAAAAACGAGGTGAGATCGCGCTTGCCTCATGCGCGAGAAGACCGCAGCCAATATCGCTGCAGGCGCGAATGTATATACCAGGACACGCACAATCCACCAGCTGTTCTCCGTTGCCCAATGTGACCATGCGCCACCGAGATGCAGTGTGATCATGCAGAGGGAGAATGCCGCATATCCGACCGCTCTAGACACTCGGTCAAAACGTAAAATGTCAGAATCTAGACCGGCGCTGACCTATGATATTTCCAGATCAGCTTGGCCCTCGGATTACCGCCGAACAGCCGACCATTGAACCAAACGCTACCACCTCCGAGGATAGTCTGAATTACCATGAAGATGAATGTGATTAAGCCGAATGTCTAGCATATTATGAGTGCTTTGGACTCGCGCTTGATCATACGGGTACCTACGCCATGCCACGTTGTGAAGTGCGCGCGAGAATTTATGACCTTGGTAGCAAAGATAGCAGCATAACCCAAGAAGGCTACCGGAAAGCCGGCCACTATCATGGCAAGCTGGTGGCGGGTGAGGCCGGAAGCCTTTGTCTTAGGGTAAGCCGTAGGTTGGAGGGTTAAGATTCCTAAACGATTTGTACCATTCAGAGCACGCGAGATAAAACATGGGAAGCAGTTGTATGTACCATATGCAAAGAACGCGATAGATAGACTCTGCAGGAGTGGATGCCACCCAAACCAGTAGAATGAGGTTCCGCTAGCAAAGGTGATGATCCATGTCACTGCGAGAAGTGTCTTGTAGGGGCCGTTGTACATTTCAGCCTATCCGTGCCTATATAGCAAACACTCACAGCAACAGAGACCTGAGACCATCAGCGTGTGTATGTCAACAATGCTCAAGGGCACATACCATAGCTACGATTTGTGCAAACGCATCTCCCTCCCTGCCCTCGGTGGCCGAAAGTTGCTCCTGAAATCCCATCTCTTCTGATCCTACTTGCTGGAGCTCGTCGTTAGCTGCCAGAGCTACTGTTTCGGCCTCGTTCTCTGATGGCGCTTGAGCAGTGTCGAATGACTTCAGGTGAAGGAGAGAGCTGAGCAAACCCTTGCCCAACGGTAGCCACTTATTCTGTAGGTGTGAGAGCATGCTTTGCTGCGCTCATGCTGGTTACGCGCCGTCAGATGTAGACAGGGCGGCCAGGGTACATTTCTTCGACAGCGGTGAGAACGTCTCTCACCGCGCTCTGCACGACCGTGGGAGCCCGGAAGCCGAGGCGCGTCTCCGGGAGCACGGCGCTCGGGAGACACAATTAGCGGTAGAAGGATGCTGGTGATAGCCGATACCGGTACCTGCAGTTTACCAAGCGCACGGCGGCGGCCCGCCCCCGCACGCACGCCAGCACAGCGATGAGGTCTACAGCGCGACTGCTCAACGCCGTCTCTCACGCCGTAGATGGCTCAAGGGCACGAACGACGGGCTTCATTGGCCTCGGCCACATGGGCTACGAAATGGCATACAATCTCTTCTCACGCACGCTCGTCGAGAGTGGGGGCTCTGCCCGCTTTGTCGTATGCGATGCACGGCAAGAAAGCGCGACGCAGTTTGTGAACAACTTCCACAATCACTTCCCAGGTGCAAAGATAGAAGTGCTCTCATCTCCCGCCAAGTAAGTGACTGAAAGTCCGCGTGTCTGCCATGACTGACAGAACACCAGCGTTGCCCGTGCCTCGCAGACGGTACTTACCGTATTGCCTTCGTCACCACAAGTGAATGAGGTGTACATGATGAACGCTGGTGGGATAGTCCCCGGGCTACGATCACTGTCGTTTGAGGAGATATCGTCTACATTCTGCATCGATTCTACCACCCTGGACGTGAAGCTCGCCAGGGACGTTTCGAAACACGTGCACGAGACTGGGGCGAGCATGGTCGATGCACCTGTCAGTGGTGGTGTCACAGGTGCAAAGGCTGGCACGCTGAGCTTCCTCGTCGGCGGTACCGAAGACGAATTCCGCAGAGCCGAGCCTGTACTCGCGCACATGGGCAAGAAGATCATACATTGCGGCCCCAGCGGCTCGGGTCTCGCAGCGAAGATATGCAACAACATGATTCTTGGCGTTCAGCAGCTAGTGGTCGCGGAGGCCATGTTACTCGGCACGAAATTTGGGCTGGACGCAGCCGTGCTTGCTGGGGTGATTAACAGCTCGACTGGGGCATGCTGGGCTAGCTCTGTGAACAACCCTGTGCCTGGTGCATTGCCAGACAAGCAGCCTCCTTGCACGCGAGACTATGAAGGCGGCTTTGCCACTCGTCTTATGCACAAGGTGAGTTTTTTTTACTCCCGAGGAGGCGTGGCCAACGGGACTTGTAGGACATGGACCTCGCCCTTCATCTCGCCCGTGAGCTTGGTGTAAAGACGGTGATGGGAGTGGATGCATTGATGCTTTACGAGGCATTCATGAAGCGGGTGCCAGAATTGGCCACAAAGGATTTCTCGTCCGTCTACACAGCATATTCTAAAGGAATTGAAGCGACGGAGGAGGCACATAGATCGTAAAATCTCGGAATGCATTTTGTGTACTTGAGGTTACAGGTAGCACAGGTAACGATAAGGTTAGGGTTACGTTGCCAAGTGAGAGGCCTGCCGGCCCCTCGTCCGAGAAGCGCTTTTGGTCTGCTACTTCTGCCAAAATTTGCGGCGAGCTTTCGAGGTGCTGCCGAACGGTGTCGTTCGTCTCCTCCGCACCTCACTATCTCGAGCGTAGACGAACCATCTTGCGGCCTCTTACGATCCCCTGATCCACCATTGACGACCTTTCGAACGAGCTGCCAATTGCGGTTTAGCACGCTCATTTCGCTTCCGTCGCAATCCATCTGTTCGCGATCTCGTCAAATCGTCGACCATCTTACATCCTTAGTAAAGCTCCCAGTCCGGCCTTAACTCCTCCCATCATGTCTGGAAAGCCAGCTGCGATTATTTTCGGTCAGTACCGCGGCGAGGCAATCACAAGAAGCGTTTATTGACCCTTCCCCGTTATTAGGCGGGCTAAACACCTGCTCTAGGGCTCTCGCCGCGTTGCTAGTGCCATTACAAGGCGAGGCCCTAGTTTCGGTATGTTCCACCATCCCTAGTGTTCTTCGCGTGATTCACGAGAGCAATAGCACCTGAGGATAGTTGACAAGTACTCCGTCAGCCCGCCCACCACGTACGTTCACCCCCAATCCTGCGTCAAGGAGCAATCGATGACTGAAACCAGGCCGCTAGATACGTTGGCGCAGAGTTCCCCAACATATTACAGAAAGACATTGTGGAATATCGACAGGCTAATCTTACCATTCCCTGTACGTCCCATGCGATCCCTGGTGCACTCCTGGGCCGTGAGAACTGACGGTTCCGGCTATCACAGCTACCGTCACTTCCTGCTTCGACCAGCCCTCAGGCCAGGATCCCTACTCATATGTCTTTGATCTCACTGGTGAGATACAATGGGATCGGCCGGAGCAGGTCAGTTTTCTCGAACACTGGTACTCTGGGAAAGCTCGGTTGAACATGTTATTTAGGTGCAAATTAAGACCACCTTCAACATCGCACGTCTCGTCGGACTGGAAGCTGCAAAACGCAAGGTCAAAGCCTACGTCCGCCTGCAGCAACCCTTTTACGAGTGCAAGGAGAAGGGGAGTCACGACGAGAAGGAGGATGTCAAACCTGATGGTGTTCTGGGCACTTGGTGGCATGAGACACTCCGGATGCTCGCTTCCATTGACGAGTGAGTGTACGCTCATAAAAATGTAGTCCGATCTGACCGGGGCATGATTCTTCAAGCCTCAACCTCGTCATCTTGCGAAGCGCTATGGTGTATGGTCCCTACGTAGACCACGGCGGTGAGTGTCCATGAGTGTCGTAATACTTTCAGGCGTGTCTCACCTGATCCTCGCAGTGGTTATGTGTTTTATCGCCGTCGCGTCGACTTACGGATATATCAAGCAACCCATGAAAGCTCTGTTAGTCTCTATATCTGTATGTCCGGCCATCGCTCCCTGACTCGCCGTTTAGCTGGGGACCCGGCAAGCATCCAACTCACACCGTCCACGTCGAGGATGTTGCAGGTGGCATGTGGGCATGTGCCGAGTGGATGGCCAAAATTGGTCGGACAGAAGCAAGTTCTATCGCGGGTGAGGAAATCTTGTTCAAAAACGACAAGAGCAAGGTCAAGGAGGTAGAAGGAATGGTGGCTCCGGAGCAGAAGTGCATCGTCCCTCTCTTTAATATTGTACGTGGTTGCATCCCGCCCTTCTACTATGGTGGCTTATCTCCGCCTCAGGAGGACAATAGCAACGTCTCGATGGCTGATCTTGGCAACATTATCACCTCGTTCTTCGGCACAACATTCGAGTTTCACAACTTCCTGACCAACGTTCTCGCTAGTGTGAGCAATTGCGACTGAGATTACAAACCTATTGCTGACTGAACGAAGTGGAAACTTGAGGATAATGTCGAGGAGATCAACGAGAGCCACGTCACCAACTGGACAGAAATGCTCCAGAAGTCAAATCCTCCAGTTACCAAGCTTCACTACACTGCTTACATGGACCTCTACCACCTCAAGAAGCACGTCATCGCATTCAACTCGACGAAGCTGAAAGAGGTTGTCGGATATGAATTGCGCCGGCCAAACATTAATCACGAGACACTCAAGGAGGTGATCGACAAACTCAAGGCTGAGGGGAGCTGGCCGAACCTGGATGGATCTTCATGATGGAAAGGTTTGCCAAAGGAATTCTTTTGGATTGAGGATATTAACAATGCAGAATCTCGGAGCACCCGCTAAACTTAGCTATTATTGATACAAGTCGCCCACACCTAATACCTTAATTTCTTCGTCATCTCTAAACAGCCTCCTGTCCCTCCGCTCACCCATTCTACCTCTTTATCGATTCCTTCCTTCGTTATAAACTGTGTAATATCTGTCAATAGCCATGCTCATTCTCCCGGAACGTTGTCGCCTGAAGAACTGAAAATCAAGTATATTTAATTTATGACTTCGGATAAATAATATGGGGTGTAAGACTGGAAGTCCGGTTGAGAGAGAAAGGTGCTCAAGATTGTTGATGTTGAGAAGGAACCGCAGTGTTTGAAGGTGCGGGTAGTGAGGGAGGCAACACATCTACAAGGAATCCAGGAAGGAATCGCTCAATGCGCTCATGAGTCGCTGCCCAGAGAGCCTTCTGCCGGTCGTCACGGGAATCTTCGCCGCCAGCCGAGGGAGGTACCAAAGATCCTGTCGCATTCATGACAAGCACCACATTCTTAAGCGACTCCGGTATCGCTTCGTGCTGCAAAGACTCAAGTCAGTTTCGGCTGAACTCAGAACGTGAAGACGCACAAGCTGATCTCTGCGGTCGACATTCATGAGTCTGTCGAGAAGATCCAAGACCTGAATCCATAGCACTCGAATGTCAGCCTTGGTACCCTCCCGGGCCTCGAGGTGCATGAACGCCTTGCAGAGAAATGCAGATGCTCGCAGCCGCGTTTCCGGCATGCCCATCGGATCGCGGAGGAAGACTTGCGGTTTTAACAGCTCGTCGAGCAAGGGAAAGACGATACGGTTGAAGAGCTCTTCGACTTGCGTCTGATTTTCTTGGTCTAGCAGAAGGTGTGGGCCGAGGATGGTACGCTGTAAGTGGACCATGGCAGCCTGACGGATCTCGCGCGAGGTATTTGAAGACTGGCGAGCAAGCGACGACAGCAACGGAAGGCACAGCTGACGCCATGCTGTACAATGGTTAGATGATTGCAAATGAAGATGCAACAAAAGACTCACCCATAGGATCGCCAGTTTTTCCAAGACGAGACCAGGCGCCCTTAAGATTGGATAGCATGTCGACTGCCTTGCGACCTCTCTCCACAATTGGAGAGCTTGCTAATCGTCAGTAGAGTTTATGAGATAAATGAATGCAGCTTTACTTCGAAGAGTTCAATGACTGGGTTCGACGTCCCTGTTGCTGGGCTTCAGTCGCCAGTCCGGCTACTGTCGCATACTCATCTAACACCGTCACCACACCGACGAAGTTGTCCACCGTAATTTTCCACTCATCGGAAAATAAACTCTCGATGAGCTCAAGCGTCTGTCTTGATGCTTCTGGGTAATGGATTGTCGACTTCATAAGAGCAAAGATGATGTTCCACTCGGTCGGTGAATGAACGACATCACTGTATTTTGAGAGCACCGACGCAAGACCGACTGCGATATGTTCCGCGACCGAGCTGGCGACTTGCTGTGGCAGGCCTGCAAGCAAATCAAAAGAGACGTAGACCTGATCACGGAGAGATGCCTGGTGGACATCAACAATAATTCACGACTGAAGGATATTACGACGCTCACCTTTTGCGCAAGGATTATGCAGATCCGCAGGAGTCCGACGACGGCACGCTCAATAAGCAGTACACTGTATTGAGCCGGCGTTGTCAACAGAGCGGAGAGATGCTCGAAAATGACTGGCCTATAGTCATTGAATAAGTGCTGATGGTTCCAGGGATCAGTTCACATACCAGGTCTCGTCAATGTATTGAGGCGTGTGGCAAATGATGCTGACCATGATCTCGAGCAGAAACACGGAGACTGGGTCGTAGGGCAATACAAATGATTCCTCGTCCGCTTGCTCAGAACCCACATCACCCGACTCCTGCTTGAGTTTCGCAACCGTTCGCTCGTGTGCCAGGGCTTCCAGAGCTCGGATTACTGCGACCAAAGCCTCCGAGTTGAGTTGCCTGAATGTCATCAGCTTGCGCTACAACGGTAGAAGGAGTGACCTACATGATCTGCGCATACAGCTCGTCAAAGCGACAAGCTGTAACGCAATCAACAGTGCAAAGAGTACTCTCGATGTCTGCATCTGTTGCATCCGGGACCTGTGGGTCGGCACCGGAATTGTATGGTGTCATTAGATAGGAAGAAAGAGCCGATAAGAGCCCGTCCGATCGTGGAGGTGGGCGAGCGGGTTGATTTCTGCGCAGCGGTATGGCCGTTGTGCCGCCCAAGAAATCCTCTGTTTGCAGCATGCGAGCCGGAAGTAGAGAGTTGAAGAAGAGATTCCCGAATATCTCAAATATCTGTGAGGGCCCTGTAAGCGCCCAGCCGGTGTGGCTAAACCACCCTACACACCTGGGTCCAACCCTCGCGCAACGCGTTGCCATTGCCATTAACAATGTTGAATAGTACAACTGCAGCAAGCTGCCCCTTGAAGTTCCTGCCGAACTTTACGGAAAGCGTTGACACAGTGGTCGATTGGCCATCAACCTCTACAACCGGGAAGTTCGGAATTTGCGACGGCAATGATTCGGAAAGAAGGCCTGTAGCTTGGGACAGAGAGACTACGACGTAGTCGAAGACATCAGGCAGATGAAAGTATCGCGCGAGAGTCGCGCAATGTCGGAAGCCGGTAATAGCTCTCTCGATAATGTAGTCATCGTCGAATGAGATGAAAGCAAAAGCGATTGCGGAAACAACCGGCTTCCACACGATCTTGAACATGTCGCTGTCGAAGGCAGATGTATTGCAGGTCATGAGTTTTCCTGGAGAGCGATACATGAGCGAGGGAAGAGAGCTATCGAGATATTCGACGTCAACCTACCTGCCTGCCACGCCCGGGTCAGGAGCTCCTTCCAAGCATACTCGAAACCCAGTTGACCGGTATGCTCTTCTGGCATGATGATTTCTCTCTTGCGAATAGATTCATAGATATCAAGCTAGGTAGCGGCGTAAGCCACAAGTTAGAAGGCAAATCATCTAGTACTCACCAAGTACTCTTGAGAGAAGTCTGAACCATCGTTGACACCTCGAAGGTTACGCATGTAGTCCTCGATCGTCATGCGTTTCTTATGCGCAACGTCAGCGAGCGCGTGCAAGTACACAAAGCAGGTAATATACTCTGATCTGAGGATTATGCAAATCCGTATTGAGTAAGATGATCGAATAAGCCAGTACATATACGGCGTCCTGAGACTTGACCTCCGCTGCACAATGCTGAGTCAGTGATGCTGTCCAGAAGTACAGGCAGCTGTTGTTACCAGGTTCAGAGGCAAAGTATATCTCTGCAAATGTCTCAGTGATACGACCGATCTGCTGGGCCTCTCCCGGCAGTCGGAAGGCCTCTAATAGTTCTCGCATGGCATCCGCGACGGATTTCTAGCAGATATTCAGCTGGAAGATGGCAAGAGAATCAAGGGACACCCTACGCCTTTGAAGCCAAAAAGGCTGATAAACGCCTTGAGGATATCAATGTTCTCGGGTTTCGAGATGAAGTCACCTAGTAGCCGCTTGTCCAGCCGCGTGGAATTTTTCAAGAACACGGCCAGGCTTTTTGCACGCGGCTCGTCGGGGTCAGTGTAGATGAGCTTGTTCTCTTCAAAGAAGGAGATTCCGGTCTTTGGCTTGGCGTTAAAGCGCGACACACCAGTTAAGACCAGCTTCTTTTGAGACTTGGTTTGTCGTAAATCATCGAGTGCGATATAGTCCTGTAGTTATTTCTCGATACGAAGGCAACAGCAAGGAAATAAGAATATTAACTCACCTCTGGCCATGGCTCGGCTTGCTAATACCATCTTCATGAACCAAAGTTATAAATTTAAAAAGCGATATGTGCACTCACACCTTCTGTCCTCGCCGTCATGTGATTGACAAAGGCAAGTAGCAGGTCTAGACAGAGATACTGGGACGTCTGTGGTGGCATGTCTTGTCCATTGCCATATTGGCCAGGATATATGCCCTATATTCACAATCAGAAGGCCGGACAATCAGTCGCACCATCGTGTGGCAAACCTTTGTGGCGAAATCGATTAGTCGCTCGAACATGTTCTCGCAGTTCATGTTGCAGTCGTAATTAGTGTAGAGGTCGACCATGAAGCTCGGGTGACGAGATATAAGAGCCAAGGTCTCGAGCAGCAGTTCACGAGTGTCCCCCCGAGCTGGTGCGACCAGTAGGCGTGGCGTGGATGGCGTCTTTTCAAGCTCTGAATCGATGCCGACGGGACCCAGCCGAGGAGAGTCGGGGGAAGGCGTACCAGGACGTGGAGATACGCCAGATCTCGTCAGGTGGGTCTTGATGGTGGAGGGTGGAGGGGCCAAACGATCAATCGTAAATGTCAAGAAGAGCTCTTGCTGAAGCTTCAACTCCTGACGCATAGTCTCAAACATAGTGGATATCGCGCGCAGAGTCGTCTGAAGGACAGCTGGATTATCAGATCGTGCCAATTGAAATAGGTACTTGCATCCGTGATCGAAAACAAGGGCGGAGAGCGAAGGAAAGTCGCAGATTCTGGAGCCAGTGACCTCGAACGCGACGTTCAGAACTCTCAGGGCTGTAAGTCGCGTCGTATCGGTATGTGCCTGGTCAGTTGGATCAAGAATGTTGATGAGAACGCGCAGCAGCTCTAGTATCGATGGTAGGCCGTCTGGGATGGCGTGTTAATACCACGGTCCGATCCATGCAGCCACCCAATACGCACATTTTGCCCTAGGAGCATTCGGGTCAGCCGAGTTGTCACTGGCAGAGGGCAGTCGAGGAGACAGCGTAGTTTCGCTCTCTTCGTTTTCTGGCAGAAGTTGGGAGCTGTCGGAGGTCCCGGCGGCAACAGACATCTTGCCCTCCAGGTCTTGACCATTAGAATCACTATCGGAGAGTTTTCGCTCTTCTTCCTCAGCATCGAGCGCATACAGTCGAGCGAACGCTGTCTTCACAAGAGCATGCATGGTGGCTTCCGCTGAACGCCTCAGCATTTCTTCGAATACATGAGTCGTAAGTACATGTTCCCCCGTCTCCCGCAGATGGGGAGAGGACCCACCGCTGAGCCGCATCTGACAACACGTCGTCAGAACCGTCTCCAACATTTCGCACACCTCGATGTCGCCCAGGTTATCTCCCACAGGGCTGCACATGCAGTCTTGGATCACGGTCATAATCTTGAGTAGAGTCACTTCGTCTCCGGACGAATCACTGGCTTCAAATTTACACCGTGACACGGTGCTACTGAGCTCACTCAAGCATGCGCTTAAGGAAATGGCACCGGGGTGTATGAGGTTACACTGGAAGAAGCTATGGAGGGCGGATAGCGCAGAGGACGTGATGGGTCCCGTTGATAGCGGAGAGCGGATGATAGCGAAGAAAGGACCAAGGAGCGTGGTTAGCGGCATAGAGCGTATATCTATCACGCGTTCTTGAATCTTGCATGCATCATACGAGAGCGTCATGAGCTCGTACCTTCAACGTCCTTAACCGATCGCCTGAGGTCCTGGAAACCTCGCATCAGCTCTTGTTCGCTGCTACCATGTTCAGAGATAAATGGACTCTGATATGGCCGTGTGCGCCTTAGTCCGAGACTGCTGGCTAGTGTGGAATCTCCGGTACTGCTGAACGGGTGGGTGGACATGGCCCATCTAGAGTTCTTGCGCATGACAGAAGTGACCGACAGAATCTCGGATGAGAGTATATGTTTGAGAGACACAGACGGAACGGCCAGCAGTCCCGCCTTGGTGTCGTTGTGCGCCATGGTGGTGGAAGGTGGAAGACGCGGTGAGCGGTGGGCGGCCAAAGCGGTCGCGCATGTATATTGGGAACTCGAAGCGGGTTTACGTGTCAGCTGGCGCCAGACAGCGACTGTTTACTTCACAGGTTGCTGCCAACCAAACGATGTCAACCAGCACACAGACTTGCAGTGAATGAGTATTCGACGAGTGATATACATGAACAATGTACAGAAAGCGGGCAATCATGTTTACTGTGCCGGGGTATCCACCCTTTGTGACATCGCAGCCTGGCCTGCTGCAGCGGCAGCAAGTCTTGAACGTTTCCGCTCCGCCTCTACAGGGCCCGAATAAGTCAGAGTGAACTGGACATGTATTAAAGTACGCACCCGCTTCCTTCTCGCGCTCGATTTCTTGCACAATGCCTTCAATTTGCGAAAGTTCGAGGCTCTACCAGACGTTCAAGATCAATTCGTTTGACGAAAACACGGCCGAACTGACAGTAACTTTGCCATAGCTCTCCATGACGCTAATCTCGATATTCTTTGCGCCAGTCTGGACAACCTCAAGGAGACTCTTCACCGTCAACTTGATGGCGTCGTCGCGACTAAGATCGTCTTTGTGGTTCTTCTCGAGGAACTCGCGGACAGTCTTAGAAGAGCGACCGATTGCGTTGGCCTGACAGCGGCATTGAGTACCGCACTGTCATATGCACTGTAAGGCTTGAAACATACTTTCCATTCACTGTAGATTCCTCCTGGCTCAGTTTGCAACAGCTTGGGCTCGGTAGTATGAGGATCGAATCCAACAATCAGCGTTGCAACGCCAAATGGCCGGACACCTCCAGACTGAGTGTATTTCTGACAGCGAAGGTGGGTCAATGTTTCTACTGCATATACTTCCATGTCTTCACCTGTTGGATGGTTGCGATATGCCTCGTGATATATTCGACAGTCACTGGGTCCTCAACCGTGAGACGATGGCTTTGGCACTCTATCCTTGCCTTATCAATGAGTACACGTCCGTCGGCAGTCAGACCTACGAAACATGGCTGAGGATAGACTAGACGCATGATAGTCATGGGGGACTCACCAGCAAAAGCAAGGCAGATATGGTCATCGAGCATAGCGACCTTACGGACGGTGCGTGGATCTTGCAGCTGAAGTACAGACTTCTTTTCCACTCCGAGGACGACGACGTCCTTTCCACGAACTCCTACCTGCCGCCGCAGAGTTAACACAGTCAGTTTAGTACACAGGCAGCCCTTACCGCGCAGGTTCCACGCCTCACGGCCTCAGAAGCATATTCGACCTGGCTCGCTCCTGGTTAACGCGACTGCACTTTGAGAAAATCACGATGAAGCAGTACCTGGAACAAGTGACCGTCCGGCGAGAAGACAGTGAGAGCTGAGGAGATTTCAGTTCAGGACTGTATTTCAGACACATGCGAACGTACACACCGCGGTCGTATGAGCCAGACATGGTGTACGGAAGGTAAGGCAGCTGAATGAGACGCGCGTCGAGGCTTGCGTCTGCGTCGTTCGGAAGCACGTGCAACGTTCCTGGCGCCTCGCGTGGTTCTCGCGTGGTCGTCATTATGCACCGCACTCCCTCTTAGTAGTTTCCGTACCGCACACACCACATACCTCTCGCAAGCCTACAGACAGCTGGTAAACCTTTAGGCAGCAGGTTCATATCTGTACTCGGATGAATTCCTCCTCAAATACGCCCAATGACGATGTGGAGTTTCTGTACGAACAGAAGTATGTGGCATGTGATCGGTTACTATTCCATCGGCAAAGACTGAACGCGGCTCGCTGCGTAGAGGCCCTTTCCTCTGCCAAGTATGTGGCCTAGAGCTTGTCGCTCTCCCCGAGCAGCAGAGAGCAGATCATCACAACGAACATTTCTCTGGCAAAGCTCAGGGTAAGCGGGCACCATTTTGTATCTGCGTGCGTACAAAATACCCAAGGTGCCTGGTGCTTAGGTTCCTCGTCTGCTACCCCGAAGCCCAAAAGCCCATCTTTGAAACCGGGGCAACCTTTGAAACGGAAATGGAAAGCATCAGACGACGCGTTCTGGCACCCTGCCCAAGATGATCCGCCTCCGCTGAACTTCACTCCCGGTATGCTGAAGGGTTATTGGTCTGAAAATTGTTGACAATCGAGTGTTCAGGTCTCATTCCATTGTTAAAGAAGGCACTAGTCAAGGCTCATGCCAAAGGAGCTGTCGAGAGAGCGTACCTATGCTCAGACGTTGCCGTCCACGTACAGACGGAGTCCTTCGACAGGGGCTGGGGATGTGGGTAAGTATACTTTGTTCTTCAAACATATTGTTCTTATCCATTCAAGATATCGAAATTTTTTGATGTCTTGTGCGGCACTTATGGGCCAACAACTACAACCAATGTATTTTCCCCTACTAGATGCGCCTATATCCCCCGGCGTCCGTAATCTGCAACAGTGGATCGAAGATGCTTGGTCACGAGGTACGATTCAATATGTCTTTGCAACTCATGATGACTGAGAGTGAGTGTCAGGTTTCGACGAAGAAGGTAGAGATCAACTTAAGCAAAAGCTTACCAGCACGCGCAAGTGGATTGGAACAGGAGGTGTGGCGTTGCAATACTGATCGCCCATGCATGATTTAACCCATTTTGAACAGAGCTATACGTGGCATTCTCGTCTCGTGGCATTCCGTAAGCCCTTGCCACATATCTGGTCTACTTGTGACTTATGTTCAATCAGAGTTAACCTGGTAGATTTCCAACTTCACGAACGAGGCGGGTTCTGATCACGAAGCTTCTCAACTCAGAATAGTCTGATATTTGAGCTCAGGTATCGAGGCCCTCATCCGATGGATCGTGGACTATTTCACGCAAGACGTGCCTAGGTCGACAAATATCAACGATGCCTTGAAGGCGGCATCTCCTGTCGTTATTACGGATAAGATGCCCATCGTTCTGCAGCACTCGGGCCATTCTCGGACAGTAGTCGGCTACGAGAAACTCGGCAATAAGATCCAACTTCTGATTTTCGACCCGGGCAGGTATGCATAGACTTTGCTCCTCTTCGTCCGTCTCAAATCACCATCGCTAGGTATATCTCGCCAGATATTCGTCGAGCTGCTCTCGCAAAGCGCGGTGGTTCAAATGCAGCAACGAACCCACCACAGAAAGCGCATTTTTCTCCGAAGAAGCTCTTCAAGCGTGTGCTGCACCCTCATACCAACAATGGTGGAAACTTTGCGGGAGACAGACAACAGGCAAAACGTATTCGGGCAGGAGATGTTGACGATATTATCGTCGTCAACTCTGATTCCGAAGGGGAGGGTCCTAGTCAAAGCACCAGCTCGAGGGTTGAAGAAGTCGACCTTGCGAAAGTACTCAAGACTTTCCGCTTGAGCGCATCTAGCCTTGCGTATGTGATTACCTCCACCTCATTAATTCACCACGAGCTGATTACTGCTGAATATCACAGTAAGAAGGACAAGTACCAGATTCTCTACTTCCCTATGACAGCGCCTCTCAGCGACAGCGAACGACTTCAACGTAGGGTGGTCACTAGTAAGAAAATAGGCTACTAGAGATCTCCCACATAGACTATCGTACATTCTTGGGCAAACGGGGCTGTTGAGGATTCTTCGGACCATGGATGTTTCTCATATCGTGTAGACTTTACTGTATAGCACCCTAATACTCCAATACGCTAATCAATACATTTGGCAGCCTGAGCCAAGGTAGTGGTATACGCCTGGGAGCAAGACGCTTGCGTCTATAAAGAAGCACCCAGACTCTCAAGTTGAGGCCATAACAACATCTGTATCGGCAGACATGGCCGGAGGAACAGCATCATCTGCCGTGCCATGCAATCCTTGCAACGGAGCCAAGTCAAGACTGGCGACGGCGAATCGCAGAGCCCGTTCCCAAGCCTCTTCCACATGATATCCTCCTGTTCTGAACACTTTGTCTTTGTCTCTCCGCACGTCCTCGCTCAACGGGTCGAAGTAGTGGTCTCGTACCACGTACTCGTCATCGTAGGCATACCAGCTATCCTGAATTGGTATGTGCGGCTCGTCGGGTACAGCCGCGCCCTGGTTGGCGCGATTGCGGAATGCTTTCGACGTGCTTTGGAGCACGCTCGAGGCAATACGAGCGGATGCTCGTTTCTGAGCTTCGGCACGAGAGCGGGCGACGAGCTTTGCGGCGTCCTTGTCACTCGTCTCGAGCCTGTCTATGAGCTCTTCCCTCCCCTTCTCTCGCTCTTCGCGTTCCTCCTCTTCAAGTCTGCGCAGCTCTGCCGCACGCTGTTCTCGGTCAAGCCGCTCGGCGTCTTCCTGCTCCTTCAGATATTGGGCGTATTGCTCCTCTCGCTGAATGTTGAGCTCTATGAGAGCGGCGTTTTCTTGTTTGTATTTCGCAATGCGGGTCTCCGTCTTCACAACATCGATGTCATTTATGAGATTAAAGGCTTGAACGATGTCAGACACTTGAACTGAGACAATAGGGTGTCACGTACTGATATCCTCAACTTCTTCCAGGTAGTCATTGTATTTCCGCAAGTCGGGGAAATCCTCCGGACGCTTATTAAACCTGCGGAATGTTACGTTATGCACACAAATGAAAGCTGACTAAAATTCTCACTCTCTTGCTATGCGTCGTCGGACGGCTACTTCCTTCTCAACCGTGAGATCTTCGAATGTCTGTGGCGTAAATGCGAGCTTCCGCAACGTCTTGTTGCAGATAGGGCATGGTGCAGGACCCAAAGTAAACAGTCGATCGATGCAAGATTCACACCTAGAGAGTAAAACGATTGAAGGATGCGTATGACAAGTTCACTTCGATACATACATTTTATGATAGCAGGCACTCACTAGCAGACGTAGCTTCGGGTTCAAATAACGATCAGACTTGCATACAGGACACTGATCGTCCATGGACTTCAGAAGAACGCAGTGTTATCAGTGCCCTGCGCATCTATTAGAACCCCAACATACTTACGAAGTACTCCGACGTCCTTCCTGACGGGTCCTTCACGCCTCCGCCGAAGATTGTGGTAGAAGTACTCTGGACCTGGGGAGTAGCTGTGCGTGTACTCGATAACGAGACATTTCCGCCCTTGCGAATGGTAGTTCCGCGCAGCCAGTTGCTAGCGTTTGGTCTATTGGACATCTTTGCTTTGCGGACAGGTGGCGGTCAAAGCCCTGGAGAGTGGGCTAGCGTCTCCGTGCAAGCGCGTTCATGATTGTGTCCCTGACGAGAGCCACATCTCGTAAGCGACCTGCAGCTTGCTAAGTCTGTCCTTGACCACGGTGTAATAAAGTTACGAGAAACGATGAGCCTGCTATTCTTCCCACAGCACTGGATCCGGACAAATTCAGGCGTTCGGCGCTGGCTTTCAGAATCTTTTATATACAGTATTCGCCGTCCTGGCTGGACTAATGGCCTTCAGTCTTTTCAAACGTCTCCCATCCTTCCACTCATCTGCACGCACAATGGATTCTGGTATCGCATCTCTGCCCAAGACCCGAGAACAGTGGAGAAAAGCTCTCGATGACCTGCCGGATAACCCAGAGAAGATACCGGCTTTTTTCTTTGGACACGGGTCGCCCATGCTTGTGTTCCCCGAATCTGAAACTGCAATTTCACCGATTCTCAAACATGCTGGATCCAAGGGTCCTCTTGCCAACTTCCTGAGAGACTTCGGTCCTGCGCTTTTGGCCAAATACAAGCCCAAGGCCATCGTCGTATTCAGCGCCCATTGGGATACACTTGATGAACGTCTCGGTATGTGCGGACTGACTAGTTTCAGTCTATGTACCTCGCTAACGTCGCTTCCTGACAGTTACTGATTACGGCGAGGAGAATCCCCTCTTTTACGATTATTATGGATTTCAACCGGAATTATACCAATTGAAGTTCAAGTCACGGGGTGACTCTGCTGTGTCGCAGCGCGTGGTGGAACTGTTCAAAGAGGTATGTGTTGCGGTTCGCGTAGATGCTATTGCTGATACGATTCCCCGTGTAGTCTGGCTTGTCGGCTCGCACTTCGTCGAAGTTAGAGCCTCGTGGTCAGGACGGGCTTGGCAAGAATGTTCCTGGGCTAGACCATGGTGTCTTCGTCCCCTTTAGCCTCATGTTCGGAGAAGATTTCACAGATATTCCCGTCATCGAGATATCGCTTGATGGTTCGCTTGATCCTCTGAAGAACTGGGCGGTGGGCCAGGCTGTCAGCAAGCTGAGGTTACTCTTTCTTCGTTTCAACGGGTATTATGTTGACCCAAATGGGATCGGTAGACAAGAGCGGATCTTAGTCTTATCTGGAGGTCTTACAATCCACAACCTACGTGACTTTTCCTGCTTCGCTGAAGACACCGCCAAACCCATATACTTCGACTTTGACAAGGCTATTCTTGAAGCGATCATGCTACCCGATGTATGTATGATCACCCTTGTTCATCACAATTGCATGTTGACGAGGAACAGGCGGTGAAACGCAAAACTGCTATGGTTGACCTCGTTAACCACGTAGGATTTAAAGTAGCACATCCAAGAGCAGACCACTTCGTGCCATTATATGTTGCGGCTGGCGCAGGTGAAGGCGACGACGTGCGGATCATCTCGGCTATATACGGCTCTCCGACCATTGCATTCGGGGTATAGTACTTCACATACCCATAGATACATCTTTCGGACTTGTGTATCTATATATCGCTCGTGTGTCGCGGCAAGCTGGCCTTACAAATTGATATTTATCACTGTCACGTGGCGTGCCTTAGAACTCAGTTGTTCTTGTCAATCGGGCGTCGAAAAGCTGTCTTCAGGCTTTCCTCTCTATAAACCACTTTCATTTGTAACTTCACTAGACGATATTCGCGCAGTGCGCATATTCCGAAGAGGACGTCAGGTGTGCCCCGTGTTAATCATGAGGATTACTGCGCATGTGTTCTGATGATCGTTCGCCCATGAAGCAAGTTATCCTTCTGATACAAACCCGCGCTCCCTATCATACAACTGTGCTTCGGGACGAGTCTCAAACACTGCAGTGGTTTGACTGTTGTGCCGGAATATCTTAATACCGTATAATCTGTGAGAGGTGCGTCAGTTGATTTCCTAATTATCCGGAGTCTCATTCGCGAACGACGCACCATTGCGTAGCCTGCGGCATCTCTCGACGGCTCAGTCTGTTCCTCCATTCAAAAACTTTGAATCCCCAAAGCCATGGAAAAATCGGAATTCCCCTCCTTCCGATCCGCTTCCCTTCCCAATCCAACACTCCAGATCCACCCTCGCCAATTGCAACCTTCCACTACGCAAGAATCTGGGCTCGTGCCTTCTCAAGGCCCAATAACACCGCCCCTATCACCAAGCAATAGCGATCACGGTGAGATCGCACCAAATGATCCAATGCATGGTGTTGAGCCACAGGTTGCTAACCATGCCCAACTCGAACCAACCCCCCGAGACTTTGGGGTAGAGCCCGCGCAGTCAGAAGGACATATGGAAGTTGACGAAGTCGAGTCTGCATCGACGATGCAGGCAGTGCGGCATCTAGAAGATGAACAGTCACATGTGCACCGCGGCTCCCTGCGACTGACCGATTTTGAAGTTAAAGGAACTTTAGGTGCGTGCTGCATCCCACTCGCTACAAGTTTCACTGTTATGAACACGTGTAATAGGAACCGGGACCTTTGGTCGCGTACTTATCGTCCGCCTTCGGGGTTCAGCTCCTCCGACGGCCCAAAATTGTTTCGCCATGAAGGTCCTTCGGAAGACAGAAATAGTTCGACTGAGACAGGTCGAGCATGTAAACGCGGAGCGTTACATCCTCTCTAGGGTCCGTCATCCGTTCATCGTGGACCTTTACGCAACATTTCAAGACAGTCTCAACATTTACATGCTGCTCTCTTATGTGCCGGGTGGCGAGCTCTTCACTCATCTCCGGCGCGCCCAGCGGTTCACTCCAGACGTGACTCGCTTCTACCTGGCAAATATCATCTTGGCTCTCAAATACCTCCACTCCTTCAATATCATTTATCGTGATCTCAAACCTGAAAATCTACTGCTTGATTCACGTGGCTATCTGAGGCTTACCGACTTCGGCTTCGCCAAGATAGTCGACGACCGTACCTGGACGCTCTGTGGCACACCAGAATACTTGGCCCCGGAAATTATCCAGTCAGATGGACACGGCAAGGCAGCTGACTGGTGGGCCTGCGGTATTCTCGCCTATGAGATGATGGTAGGGTACCCTCCCTTCTTCGACGAGACGGCGTACGGTATCTATGAGAAGATCCTGAAAGGGAAAATACACTGGCCGAGAGATATGGACAGGTTATCCCGCGACATTATCAAAGCGTTCTTACATCCTGACCGAAGTAAGAGACTCGGCAACCTGATCGGAGGTGCACAAGATGTTCTCGATCATCCTTGGTTCCGTGGCGTTGACTGGGATGCTCTGGAACGCCGCGAAATTCGGGTGCGTCTCTTATATTGACCCTAATCCCGTTGTTATTCATGCTCTGTAGGCTCCAATCATACCTCATGTGTCATCTCTCGAAGACACTCGCCACTTCTCGCGGTTACCGTTGCCACCGGCTGAAGAAATACCTGGTCTCATTCGCGAAGAGAGGCCGCGTGGTCTAACCCAACGGTTTGACCCTGTGGAATACCAATTCTTGGAATTTTGAGTATACATACACTCCTTAAGCTCATATGTTCTACGGGGCATTGTTCGAAGCCGAATGGACTGTCCACAGTCAATAACGCGGCTTGGTACAGCTGTCTCGTCTTTCCTAACTTATAGCGTGCTGCCAACGTACGGTTCATCTTCTTGTCTCTAACTATACCCTTTATTGTAGCCCTGCCACAACCTTTCACCTGTATATATACTCTTACCTTCGCCGTAACTCACCTTGTGTTACTACTTGTGTTTCGGACTCTGAATTCAGATTGTGCTATATTTTTGCCCTCGGCGCCGCTCCAGTTTTCTTTACTTGCTTATAATGATTGACATATACCTGTATTTATCTGTAGTCTCAATTGTGATTTACTCTACAGTACATATTATGACCGGTCAGAATTTCCGCCTCGCCTCCTTTGAACGCCACAACCATAACCCTAGGCTCGATACCAGCCACCCTGCCATTCCAGCGTACCGACCACCCTTCCACCCTCGGTACGCGTCCCACCAACTACCGAGTAGACTGGTCACGAGTCTATCACAACCCGCCCTCTTCCCTTATTAGGCGTACCGCCGTCAAACATAAATTTCGTTAAACCCTCGTCGGCGCTTGTGGGTAACTTCCTCGCTCTGCACCACGGACATCTCCTGGTTATGGCCCGCCGACGCAAAAATCGTACTCACCTCAAAGGCGGCGTTGCTTCAAACCCTGGCGCTGCGGAAGGTGTTCCTAAGTCCTTCGTCATCAAGCACGGTCAGGTTGGGACCTCACTCGCCCAGCTCGTGCGCGATGTGCGCAAGGTCATGGAACCGAACACTGCCAGTCGCCTTAGGGTCAGTCTTCTCGATCTGGAGAACGATGGCGAGTTGCTGAACGCATATTGCAAGTGAAGGAACGGGCACGTAACAAGCTGAAGGACTTCATGACTATGGCTCCTGCGCTTGGAGTTACACATCTCCTTGCTTTCACTCTCGCAGATGTCGCGCCTTCACTGCGAATAGTCCGCTTGCCTGTTGGCCCGACACTGAGCTTCCGCATAGAGCGGTATAGCTTGCTCAAGGATATAACTCGGACTTCGCGGAGGGCAAAGAGTATAGGCACTATCGAGTACCTCAGTCCGCCTCTGGTACGTGAAGCAGTAGTCTACATCTTGCTGCTCTTGAGTAACCGTTTGTGAAGCTGGTCCTCGCTTCTTTTCCGCAGCCAGGTCCGGGCACTCCTCCGCACCTCACACTCCTTATGAAGACTTTCCAGACACTCTTCCCTCCCCTTTCGCCGAAAACTATCTCTCTATCATCAGCGCGTCGGGTTGTCCTCGTTTCTTACAATGCTGAGCGCGGCACAGTCGACTTCCGCCATTACCTCATCACTGTCAAGCCGTATGGTGTTTCGAAGCGCGTGCGCAAGGTGCTCGAGGGCGCGACTGCCAAGTCCTCGTCATCCCACGGCATTTTAGATCTCGGGAACGAGAAGGACGTTGCGGACTTCCTGCTCAGGAAGAAGGGCGAGCCAGGACCCAGTAGTGACGGCTATGAGTCCGCAGCCTCGTCGGCATCAAGTATTGCAGGAGACGATGCAGACGCTATTTCTCTTGCTGACGACTATGTGGGGCGCAATAACAAGAAAGGTCAAAAGAGGGCAGTCAAACTCGATGAAATCGGCCCACGAATGGAACTGCGACTGATCAAGATCGTTGAGGGCGTCCCCGGAAAGGAGGGGAATGTTATCTACCATGAACTCGGTGCGTCTACTCATGCACCATCAATTGTAATCAATAACTCATGCTCATGCTCATGCTCATAAAAAGTCAAGAAGACGAAGGCTGAGGTGGAAAAACAAAAGGCTGAGCACGTTACTAAGGAGCGCTTGCGGAAACAGAGGCGGGAGGAGCAAGAGAGAAATGTCGCACGCAAGAAGCGGCTTGCCGAAGAGGACAAGAATGGCGAGGAGTCAGATAGCGAGAGCGAAGAGTACCATGAGGAAGGTCAAAGTTCCAAGGAGTCGGGAAACGAGGCATTTGAAGAAGGCGAGTGGGACGACGACGAAGAGATTAGTGAGGGAGAAGAAGGCAGTGAAGATGACAATAGTGATGCGAGAGAGAGCAGCGAAGACGAGGAGGCTCGGAGGCCCCCGCCCAAAAAGCAAAAGACGAAGGGCAAGCGGTAGGCGCTGTCCTGAGTTGTTCTGGTACTGTAATGCGGAGTGGTGATATTGCTCAGATGGTGCTCATACAGCATGCAGTAACATGAGTGTTTACGATGCAGGCTTTGAAGAAGGTGAAGACGGGCTGGAGACCCAAAAGTCACCTGCCCATTTCGACAAGAACTTCTCCGCCCGCAGCCGAACACCTTCCCAGCTGTCCAAGGCTGGCCGAACGTCGAGGTAAAATGAAGGATTGTTCCCAGAGGACCGTCCTGTGTAGAAATCGATAACATACCGCACTCGCGTTCCACAGCGGTTGACTATCCAGTCGTGCCGATCAAACGGCGGCGTGTAACTGTGTAAATTTGAGCGAATGACATGGTACACGCGCTGCGCTACTCACCCAAACAGCGTCTTCCATCGAGCTTTTGGAGTCCTCTCATTCGGCCTTCCCTTGAAGCTGACGAGCTTCACACCACCGCATCGTTCGCCGCCCTGTCCCACTTCCCACTTCATCACTTCTGTCCAAGCCCGCTCGTTGACCGCGTTATGTATCGGCACAATAACCTTCATATCTGGCGCGTGAGGGTTGTGGTTCTTTCGTTCCATGGCCGCGTAGAACTGAGCTTGTGACGGATACACCCAGTTTGAGCCGTCCATCCGTGGTATGGATGAAACCTCCCTATCTGCTGGGAGCTTCGTGAGTGTCGACGAACTGGCCGTAGGTTGTGAAGGGGCGTCATTTTTAGTTGAGAATATGCTAGTCCACGAAGTCCGCGCAGTATGGTCGATGGGGCATTTTTCGGATGAGTCCGAGTGTACACTGGCGTGGTCGACAGGGCACTTGTCTGCCTGCTGTTGTGCTGCCGCAGGAGTCTTGTGGTCGACGGGACACTTGTCTGAGGCCATTGCTGATCACCTGCACTTCCTGTCGTGGAACGAAAGAGGGTCAAGGATTACTTATGTAAGCGTTTGGTCCGGCTGTCGGACAAGCTCGAACCCGGACCGCGATATGTCTCGCCGAGCATCATAAGTATGAGCACCAGCTCAAACGGTCCCCCCCTCCCCACACAGACCTGTGGAGTGTAGAGTCGTCCATCATGCCATCCTCGCAGCCGATATTTTCGACTCCTCTTACTCGGTTGTTCAATATCAACCATCCCGTTATGCTTGCAGGTACGCGTCTGAGTCTCAGGTCTGCTCGGAAATTCGACTGATCCAAGCCATGCCTAGGCATGAACGTTGCGGCTGGACCAAGGCTTGCCGCGGCAGTTACGAATGCAGGTGGCATCGGCGTCATTGGCGGTCTTCGCCAGAGCCCCAAGGTACTGCAGCAGTCCATAGATGACATTAAGAAGCATCTCGAGGATAAGGACGCGCCGTTCGGGGTTGACCTTTTGGTTCCCCAAATTGGCGGAAACGCGCGGAAGACCAATGTGAGTACTTATGTTAAGCGGTCGATGTGTATTGTAACGCCGGGCACTGATGCGTATTTGTAGTACGACTACACCCAGGGACAGCTCCCAGAGCTGACAGAAGTTATCATTAAAAACAAGGCCGCACTGTTTGTCTGCGCCGTCGGCGTCCCACCCATGTGGATGGTCGATAAGCTTCACGCGGCAGGTATTGCCGTCATGAAGTGAGTGACTGAATATGCTGCGGATCAATTGAACTAACGGCGCATCTAAATCAGCATGGTCGGGCATCCCAAGCACGTACCCAAAGCCCTCGCACAGGGTCAGTCCCCTTACTGAGATGATATCCTTCGTGCAAATATCTTATTTGTCTACATAGGCGTCGATATCATATGTGCGCAAGGCGGCGAGGGCGGAGGCCATACAGGCGACACGCCCTTTTCCATCCTCATTCCTGCATGCGCCGACCTCTGTAAGAACGCCGTCAGTCCATTGACTGGCCAGCCTGTAATTGTTGTTGCCGCTGGTGGTATCGCCGATGGGCGGGGTCTCGCCGCGGCACTTTCCTACGGCGCTGCAGGCGTCTGGGTCGGTACACGTTTTGTTGCGAGTGAGGAAGCCGGCGCACCGCCAAAGCACAAGCAGGAGCTTCTAAGCGCAGGATACGACGACACCATTCGAACACTGGTGTATTCTGGGCGACCAATGAGCGTCAAGAAGACACCATATGTCGCTGAATGGTACGCCGTTTATGTTCACCGGTCTTCTTGGAGATAATGCCTTACCTGCATCTCAGGGAGGCAAAACGGCAGCAGGAGATCGCCGAACTTGCCTCGCAGGGCAAAATTCCTCACGAGGTCGAGCTTGAGAAACATCCCGAGAAATCTATCGATGGTCGACCATGTGAGTTAATCCGCATGTTCAAGAGCTCTAAATTATATTGACACTGCCTATAGGGCTTATGGGAAAGGTAGCCGGCTCTATCAATGACATCAAACCCGCGAAAAACATGTAAGTACTATTGAGTACATGCTTCACACTATACCTGATGATCCCCGCACTCAGTGTCGACGAGTTAGTGAATACTGCCGCGATGAGTCTCACATCTGCTACCAACCTCATTAAGAGCAAATTGTAGGGCCGTCGCGTATCATTGCCCTCCATTATTGCCTTCTGTTCAACGCCTCTGCGCCTTTTCATCCATGTCCTTGTGAATATATGGAAAATATGGACAACCCCACTGTGCGACGATCAATCGTCACCCATCAACTCGTCCAATTCGCGCTCCTCATCTTCTGTGAGGCCGAAAGACTGCTTCGCCATGTTTTCCTCCTTGAACGGCGGAGGAGCAACTTGCTTGTGTTTCTCCGCCGATTTTGGTGGAAGCAAGAGTTCTGTAAATATGCGCAAATCAGCTGGCTAACGTACAATATACACGCGTCATCTACATACCTAGTAGCTTCCATTTCCGCAGCGTGCCGTCAAGGCTCGCACTGACAATCCATGGCTCAACCTTGATTTTACCCGGGTCACCCTCTACCGCTGACTTGCGCGTCCACAATCGCAATGCCGTAACATCATGCCAATGCCCGTCGATCTCTCCGAGCAGCTCTGGCTCGCCAGGAGATGAAATATCGTACGCTCGAATGACGTCTCCTGAGCCCGTCAAGAGGTATGGTTCTGCTAGTGGCGTGGCAAGAAGGGGCAAAATTGCGCGTACCGCCGTCGAGTGGGCAATTGGCGACATAGGCTGGCTCTCGCTCTTCGCGTCAGGTTGAGGGTCGTACTTTGCTTGAGCGGTCTCATCCGCAGATGCTATGCGAGGCATGTCACTATCTGTACGCAATGTGCGGCAATTATTGTGACAAACCTGTCCACAGTTGTCCGGCACCGTATACCGCCTCATAAATCTTTGTGCGGTGATAGCTAAACTCATCCTTCTGAGAAGCCCGCCATCTGGTTGGCGTGCCATCTTCCTTCTGCAGCTCGCATACTTTAATGATTCCCATGGTGTCCGTAGTATATAGTACTGCAGAGCCTTTGGATACCGGCCTGAATGCGAACGATTCCACAGGGCGAGTGTGCGCGGATATAGAGCCTGCTGACGGTAGAGGCTTGCCTTTCACAAAGGCAGAGAGATCCCTGAATGCCACAGCGGCTCGATCAATGCACTTGGTCAGAGTATATACATGCATACCACAAGCGCACAATCTTGTCTGAGCCGCTGGAAGCTAGCAGGCGGAGAGCTGGAATGACGAGGAGCGCTTTGACAAAATCAGAGTGGGCGTTGGTGGAAGACAATAGCGCTTTGGTCTACGGAAACCTTCAGCAAGATCTCAGACGATAGGATGCAAAAGCTGACCTCGCAATCCCATATTTTAATCGTCTAGGCAAGCACGTCAGGAAGAGACCTATGTCAGCGGATAAAGTGAACGCACCTTGTCCCATGAGCCACTGATCAGCAATTTTCCATCTTCAGATCCTGGGGTCTTATCGTAGAACGCGATTGAAGTAACGGGTGCTGTGTGTCCTTTGAACAGCTGCAGAGTTTTTCCACTCTACCTGACAGCTTTCATCGTCTCGGCCCGTATGCTTGGTTTAGAACGGCCTCACCTCCAAGTCCACCTTACGGACGACGGCTGAGTTCTCTGCAATCCATGCATGATTTTCTTTGATGTGAATGTCCAAAGCTACTCCCGTTAGTTGGATGGGCTCGCCGTGGTCCTTAATCTTCTCTGCTTTCGCTTTACGCGCCTGCGCCACGTTTGCGAATACGGCTTGAAGAGACACACATGGTACGTACATCGTCCAGAATGAGCTCCGCCTCTGCCCTCAGAAAGTTGTTTTTGTCTGTGGTCTGCATATCTGCCCGGGGGTCGTGGTAGTGGGCAGCGTCACGGCGAACGCGATCACAGGCGCGACTTCATCGCAACGCAAGCGCCCATTTCTCCTCTTCACCTCGAGTCTCGATCATGGCCGGACGGCTCGCCTCCTTCAAGGGCCCATCGACGCCAACATCTTCTCCGGCTAAGCAGACACAACAACTGCAGCAGCATGCCTCCCCGCTACGCTCAAATGAGTCTACATACCATCGTAAAGTCCGAGCAATTATGCAAGAGCTCAGGACTGTGGCAGAGAACTGGGACGATATCGTGCTTGTGGACGGATTGAAGGCTGCACAAAGCCTCATAGATGCAAGAACCGAGCTTGAGTGCGCAATTTTTTTTTCCGCACTCCGCTCTAATGGTGTACTGGAACAATACAGTAATGAATTAGCCTTATTACCAGCCGGTACCCAGCCTAAACACAGGGTGGTAGAACCGAAGTTAACTCTCATGGAGAAGCGTATCGCTCAGTTGGACGCGCTCATTGTTAAACTGGTCCGTGTATATAGTGTGCCGTACTGCCTGCAGGCGCTGATATCTTTCACAGAAGAAGCATTTTCAGAAGATGAACAATTTGGTCGACTCGCTAGAGAGTGTTTTGGCAGACGCGCACAAAGCCAAGGGGTGGCAATTTGTCCAGGAGCCGCTCTGGGTTACATGGTCGTTAGAAAAATTTGGTATGCGAGCTACCATGCGTGTTCTTTATCAAAGGACTAACAAAATGATTGAAAGCCATCTCCGTCCCATCTATGCTCATTGCTTACCATCGTTCACTCATCATGCACAAGGAGATCGTAGATACTCTTCGAGGTCACTCAGTGTCCTTTGAAGTCTCCCGGGAATTAATAGCCCGTTGGGTTGCTCAGCCGCCCCTTGAGGAAGGTAGTTGGGATGCGCAGTGGGAAGATCTGTGTGAAGTCGAGATAGAGCGATGGAATAGTACAAGATAGAGCGGCATCAAGCACAGTGCAAGAAACGAGCGCAAGGTATGGGAACTATGGATCCTCATCGTCAGAAATGTGAATCTCATCCTCGTTTCCAGCCTTGGCTGGTTCAGCTTCTTGCATCCGCACGTTCGTGCTCTGCGTTGCAGCGACGAACGCAGGACCCTTTGTCCCATCAGCGGCTTGGCGCTCGGCTGCCGCCATCGCATCTGCAGGTAGCACTTCTTCGGCGCCACCTCCATTCGTCTGCTTCGCAGCCATCTGGGCAGCAATGTACGACACCTCGGTATTGAACTGGGCCTGGACGCTGCGTTTGATGCGGAGCATCTCGCGGAAAGTGTCCTCCGAGCCGGTCTCGATCTCGAACGCGTTCCACTCGGCCCAGAAGTTTTGGTGAATTCGTGGGTCGCAAAATTGAGATGCGTGCGCATAGATGGCGCGGGCGCGGTCGATCTCACCGAGCTTGCGTTCCATCTGTGCGAAGCGCAGGCACATCTCGGCCGTCTGTCGGTCGGGAAGAATCTCGAGGGCGCTTTCGTAGATGGGTCGTGTAGCAGTGAGACCGTAATTTTCGGCTGCTTTCGCGATATAGATAGTGAATAGCTTGCGAATCTTGTTAGCAAGGGACAGAGCTAGAGTTGAGTTAGACTTACCTCGAATTTGTCCTCATCGTTGACCACTTGCGTTGCCCGGTCGTAAATGGCCATAGCGCGCTTGGCGAGCCCATGCTCCTCTTCGAATTGCGCATACATGAGAAACACTGGTTTGCAATTCTTCGGTGGACACTTCTCCAATGCTTGCTCGAAGAGGTCTCGCGTGCGCTCGACTTTTTCGCCGCCCTATGAACAAGATTATCAATTTAACGGGTCCTAAAGAAAGTTTTATGTACCCACATATCGCTTCACGAACTTGACGAGATAGATGTTCCAGATCTCGAACGAGACAGGGTATGTGAAGAGTTCTATACCACGCTCGTAGACCTTGAAACTCTCCTCAAAGTACTTGTTTTCCTCTAGGAAAGCTGCGTAGTTGACGATGACTTGCGCATTCGCTATCCGCAGCTCGAGGATTTTGTCATATATGGCCTTCGCAGATTCAACGGTCCCTAGTGACTCTTCCAGATCGACGTAGAATGACCAGAGCTTGAGCGATTTGAACAGACGTGCTTGCACGGGGAGTGCCTACGAGCGATGTCAGGGTGTTCACGCAGAGAAAGAAAACAAATGCATACATGATCATGGTAGTTGATCTTTGTGTTTGTTGGCACAGCAGATGCCCTCTGCATTACCCTGATCGCCTCGTCAAAGTTTCTGCGATATTGTTAAACCATACCAATAGCGAGAATGACAAATTAAACATACTCATGGCGGATTTCCAGCTCAGCCCACTCGCACCAGACCTCAGCAAGTTCATCGACGGACTTGAAGTTGATCTTGGTGGCTTTCTCAAGGACCTTTCGTGCACTGTCCAAGTCAGGCTCAGCCTGGCCGATGGTACCGCCCTCCTCGTAGAACTTCGCGAAGTTGATATACAAGCGGTGGAAATTAGCAGTCGCACGCTTGGGATTAACGGTCGAGAGAGCCTGGGTGTAGGTCTCAGCCACCTTCTCGTCGTTCTCGCCCCATAATGCAACACGCTTCTCCCACTCCTGTACGTCGTTCGAATTACGTCTGAGGAGTACGTCGTTGACGAGGAAGGGTCTGCGGTCCATGAGCTCCTCGAACTCCCTCATTTTCGCGTCGAGTTCTGCCTCAGTGGCCGCGACATCCTCCTCGTCTTCATCTTCATCCGGGTTTGCTATGCTCTCCATTAACGCGCTAATCAGGCTCTCGGAGAATTCGGCGTATGCGTCAAAGATCTGGGTGAAATCCCGAATGGCGAGCACGGAAGCCATGCCATCCTCGAAGGTCTTCTTCGCGCGGTCAAATTCGCCACGCTTGATCCAATATGTTGCTAAGCCGGTCCACAAACGGCCTGCCTGGTCCTTGTAGACTTCCAAGCCGTCTGACTTGATTATATTCTCGATGTTAAGTTTTCGTGGGCTAATGGGATCCTCGTCCTCATCGTAAGGCGGTAGTACCTTACCGTCGCCGTCGACAGCAACCGCAGGACCCGCGAATCGAATAAGGCGTCCCTCTAGCTTGGCGGGCTCCGGAGGCAGCGCAGCGGATGACTCCTGCTCCTTCTTGGCATCGGCAATGGCTGCGTTGGAATTGATGGTATCGTCAACGTCCATTCCGACTTCTTCGGCATACTGCTCTACAACCTCAAGCCATTCGCACAGCAGCTGGTACGGGCTCTTGCCCTCCGGGCTGGTGTAATCGCCCTTAGCAGCTTTCCTCGCCAATGATAACAACAGTTTAGCAGCCTCCAGCGGACGAGGTGCTGGATTCTCGGGCGAGAGCAGGAGGGCTGTATAATGCTCGGTTATACTGGGGTCGACTGCAAGGTACCTGCGGTACACCGCAACAGTAGTAGCACCGCCCTTGCTCTCTGCCCAGAGCAGATAGCGGACCCAGATGCGCGAGTGCAGAGAGGGTGGTAGTGTCCTGAAAGCACGGTCATAGGTGCGACGAGCATGAATGTGTGAGATTTGTGGAGGACAAAATGGGTGGTCGAAGATAGACAGGTACAACAGCCACAAACGCGGCATCTAAGCTGACGATGAGAAGTACATGACGAAGGAGCAATTAGCCACGCACCTTTGGTAGCCACATGAGAGCCCTTTCAAACGTAGCGACAAGAGCCTTCCATTCTTCCCAGCCGATTACGCCATCGAGACCACCTTCCCACCGTTCAAGGTCCTCCTTCTCATCCTCCAAGGCCTCCCGCATCTCCGGGAACTTCTTCTTGCCTCCAGCCTTCTTCCTGACGATCAATCGCCCAAGAACATAAGACATACGTGTTTGCAGATAAGATTTCCATAACTTGAACGAGCCAGGGAACTGAGTGAGGGCAGCTTCATAGAGGTAGGTCAAGCGTTGGAGCGATTTTCGCGCGTTCGGGGATGCCAGCGGGCCAAGGAGTGCGGCAACATCCGGAGACAAGTCTAGGGACCCTTCAATTTTCAGCAGAGAGTTAGCAGCCTCCTTCGTATTCTGGATGGCGGACCACCAAGTCCTGAAAGAGTTCGGATTGCGGAGGAGGTCTTCCTCCCGGTGCAAGTCTTTTGTTGAGACAAGGTCTGGGTGGGTTGTCGGTTTGGGTATAGGGAACGCAAGAGGAAAGAGTGCCTGTAGCGACTCGAGTGTCGGACTGATTTGTATCGCTGAGGGCATTGCAGCGTCTCGCAGATGGACGGTCCTGACAGAGTGAAGAATGCCATAGCGCGCCGAACATAAAACGCGTATCTACCGGCGCCAAATCATCCTTGCCTCCGGCTGCCGTCACTTAGCAGGTATCTGAGCGATCAGTTGAGGTTTGGGGACCATGGTACGCTTGCCTAGAAATCAGGGCACTGATATTTACGTGCTGATAGATGTATAGCATGGTGTAAAGCGAGTTCAATATAGTAAAGAGGCTCTTGAAGCGAAGAGACAACGAGATCAAGCCAAGCTTAAGGAATATCTCGCTCTCACACATGACATCCTATCTCGAGTGAGTATAAATATCTTCTGTTTACATGCTAACACTGAAAATCCGAGCTAGAAAAAGAATAATGACATGTGTCGCGAGGCATTTGAGCTGACGACGCGCTTGCTGCGGGTTAATCCCGAGTTCTACACTGTCTGGAATTACCGGCGCCAAATCTTGGAGATAGACATGATCCCCAAGAGGTGAGTTGTGCCGTATTGTTACCTTGTAACCTAATGGATATCTCTAGCTCAGCCGCCGACACAAATGACCTACTTGCTGAAGATCTCAATCTTACGACTGCTTTGCTCAAACAGCATCCTAAGGTGTATTGGATTTGGAACCACCGCAGATGGTGCTTGGAACATGTTCCGAATGGGCCAACAGAAGAGGACTCCAATGGCTGGAGGATGGCCAACTGGAACAAGGAGCTTTTTGTCGTGGAGAAGATGCTTGAAGCTGACGCCCGCAATTGTTGGTACAATCACCTCGCTGAGCATGGTACATATACTAACCATTTTCTTATTACGGCAGTTCATGCTTGGAACTACCGAAGATACGTGCTAGGGACTATGCCCGTTCGCCGCTCGGAGCTTTCCGAGCTGGCATACACCAGCCGCAAGATTGAAGCCAATTTCTCGAATTTTAGCGCCTGGCACCAACGTTCTAAGGTCCTTACGGCCCTTTGGGAAAGCAACACAGTGGATCCTGTCAAGTCTAAGGAAGAGGGTGTTTCTATTTTTCGTCCAGTTCTTATCTTGAGCTTACTTTCATATGCCAGAGTTTGATTTGGTCAAGAATGCAATGTACACAGATCCCGGAGATCAAAGTGTGTGGATCTATCACAGGTGGCTGGTTGGAGATGGTGTGCTTTTGTGACCGATCTCGCTACAAGCTGCTGACCTTTGTGCGAAGGCGGTGAAGCCGCCCTGCTGAAGCGGGAGATCAACACTATACAGGAGCTGCTCAATGAGCAACCTGACAGCAAATGCATGTCTGTGCCATTCTTTGCTCTGCATGGACTGACCCTCGTCACAGGGTGTATGGAGTCACTCGTTCACTACAAGCGCCTGCTTCTGCAAAAGCATACTACCAGCTTCCAGCCTGGCGAACAAGTCAACCTCGTCGAGAGCTGCATTGGTCTACTTCAGGAGCTCGGAGCTCTGGATCCAGCGAGACGGCAGCGGTATAAAGAATCATGTAAGTGGCGATCGCTATTGGTTCTAAGCCATCCTGACCCACGTGACATAGCCGAGCATATAACAAGACTCTCTACATGATTCCTTTGCTATCCAGACTGAACTGTGTAATATGTAACAATATCCCGGATGGGAAATGTTCAACGTTTGTCCAAAAAGATTGCACGAGTTCCCGCGTTGGCGTGAGCAGCGTATCATGGCGTGGGAATCGTGTGATCGCCGCCACAAGCGGCTCGCTTTCCCAATGTGGGTTTGCTCCTTTTCGTGTCTCAAACCTCTTCGATACGCCTGGAGGTTACTGGACTTCTCTAGCCACGTCTCATCTTTTACCGTTCTGCTCCCGATTTTTCTGTTCGGCTGCGCAGCATTTCTCGATGGCAGGGCTCCAGCCGTGTGGCCCGAGTATGACGGCATTCACTGATACTTGTTTCGTCACTGGCGCGGCACTGCGGCAACGAATAAATACAACCTCTGGGGCCCTAAGTCTCCGCTCTGTAACTCGGACGTGCCTTTATTCAACCGTCCACTGCGCCATGTCAGCACTCAACGCGGCTCAAGATGTCGCTATTCGCAAGGTCGTCGCTGCCATGGAGGACGTCTACGGCCCGATTGGCACCTTGACGCCTTCCCAGGCCCAAGGCTGGACGCCTCCTCCCGCCCCCTCTGGGCATCTAGGTCGATACTTGTGGACTGACGCCTTTGGCGTCCTCAACTTCATCACACTTCACCGTCTCACCGGCTCATCCACCTACCTCGCTTGCGCTGCTCGGCTGATAGATACTGTCCATAGCGTCCTTGGCAAGACGCGTTCTCAAGACAAGCATCTCCCCGGCGCGTCGCCAGAACGACCTCTCGCTGGGGGGCTACGCATTGGGAAGGACGACGAGTCAGGCTCGGATGGGGACGGGCAGTACCACCACTATCTCACCATCTGGATGTTCGCTCTCAATAGGATGACTGTGGCCGCAGGGGAGACGAAGTATAACGAGCTTGCTATCCAACTCGCCAGAGCCATTCATCCCGCTTTTGTCGTCAATCGAGACTCCTTCACGCCTCGCATGCGGTGGAAGATGTCCATTGACCTCTCTCGGCCTCTTGTTTCAAGCCAAGGGAACCTTGACCCCATCGATGGCTATGTAGTCTTCAGCCTCCTGCAGAAGACAGCAGGCGACACCACCATTCTCAAGGAGGAGATCCAGGACTACAAGAAGATAGTCGACATGAAATGGAGGTACATGGAATCCGATGATCCGCTCGACCTAGGGATGACGTTATGGAGCGTACATTGGATGGCTAAGGAGGAACCTTGGGCAGCGGCAATCATGGAGCGTGCATCGGAAAATCTCAGTGAGTCAGCGTTATTACTTGTCCAAACTGCTCCTGAAGGTCAATCGTCATGGCTGAGGGGAGCTCACATTTGTAAACCGCTACTTCGAGTACCCTCTCGAGCGCCGTCTCGCCTTCCGCGAGTTCGGGACATGCTTAGGGATCAAATGCGCTTCGATTTTGTCGGAGTCACAGGAGGAGAATGAGGATCTTGTGGGCCTGGCAGAGAATATTCTGGATCAATGGGAGGGGTCTGAGACTGGAGACGAAAAGCTTAATGGGGTGATCAAGAAGCAGGTACTTAGGCCTATCACGAAAGTCATGTATGCGACTGCTCTTGTCCCTGGAGGTGCGTGTACTATCTTGGCATCTGATAAATTTACTGATCACTTCTGCAGCTTTTCGTAGAGATTTTCTATAAAGCAGCTATGACATATGCCTTACTACCTGTGGCGGTCAATATGGATAAACATGCCTTCTAACTCACGTCAAGGCAGTACCAGTGAGCATGAGAGTGTGATCTAGCCATGGTTCCTGATGAGTGCATGAGTGCGTATCCGATTTGCGACATCGTTAGTATTTCTTGATTTACAACAAAGTACACATGCGTTCATGTGCGCTACATGGCAGCTCGGGTAACGCAAGAGGGTGAGCAACGCCGACGCTTTGACTGAAGTGGTCACTTAGTTGCCGCACTTGCAGCTACCGGCCTGGCAGTTACAGCTAGTGGAATGGTATTGGCGCCGCTCAGTAGCATCATATGGCAGAATATCTCAAGGCTGCTCACGTGCCAGTACACTTGCAGTCGTTGTTGCCGCAGTGGGTGTCGAAGGGGACGGAGGAGGCCTGTCGGGGACAGAAACCGATGAGCATATCACTATGCCTTATGGTGGCTGGTGGGTGACTGACGGTGTACATCGTATATTCCTCGATTGGTTTGATTGGTGGGTCGGTTCGGTGGGTCTGTTATGGCATGCAGCGTCGCTCTCGCTCTCCTTTTATCGCCACCAGTGTATGCTCATGTTTGTGGTCTCTGCCATATAAAAGTTTTGGTATGTGGAGGATGAGGTGGGGCTTCCACGTCACTTGGTATGCAAACGCCTTACGGATCTCGACCCATCTGAACGCTTACGGCTTGCAGGTCTCCAACCACATCACAAAAGGACCTACCCACCAGCCATTTGCGGCTTCTTTTCTGAACCACTCAGGATTGGCTGACACGTTCATCTACGAAACAAAGCTCCTCTGCGGCCATTCCAAATACAGAGGGTCACCTGGGCATATATGCTTGGCGGCAAATGTGAGAGTACGTGCCCGAAATCGCCCCCTGCGCTCAATGATCACCACACTTATTCATAGCAAGGGTACACGGTCACCGAGAATTCCCTGAATATGCAAATACCTGTTCTGTTCTGAATAACAGCGCTACGACAGTCAATAACTATCAGCCGGAAGCAGTGCAGCGTCCACGAGCTCATGCATCGTTGGTGGCATACACTGATGTAATGTGACTAGGCATGTTTATATCTCTAAGGGAGTGGCAGACGCTCACAGGGTGGGCTAATCATCGTACCACCGTCGTCGCTGAAGTGACTATACCCAATCAGGGCAGGCTAGGAGGATATCTGCTGCAATCAAGTCCTGACGCAGATGAGCTGTTATATCCAACAGACGATACACGACTTCTCCAGCTCATTGTCTTCGAACGACGCCAGGAGGAGATGTAGTATCGACCATTTCGGCACCCCTTCGACGCCTTCCGGCAGCGCTAGACTTATTCGCGATCCATACACCGCCGTCAATACACGTCAAGGATGGCCTCCATTCAGGAGGCGCGGCTTGCAAATGTACAAATTCAGGATTCATTCATGACCACGATTATTTGAGCTGGTAGTCAAGGCGGCTGCACAAATCCAAACGTAGGAAGACGGCGACTAGCTGAAAAAGCTACGCGCTCAGCACTTGCAGTTGCCTGTGGTACACTGGCAGCTACAGCGACGATACTGTGAGTTAACTCCGATTACTCTGAGTGGTGGGAGGGCTGCTTACGCGTTACCGCAGTTGCAAGAACTGTCACCGCAGTGGGTGTTCTTAGGGGTCTCGACAGCCTAACCAGAGTACGTCAGCCACAACTCCACATAGACGATTATACTGCAACACACGGAGAACATCTTGTTTGACGTCGGTGAGTAGAGAGGTGGCGGTTTGGTCGTTAATTGTTGCTCACCTCGAGTCGGAGACACCTGGCTTATTTATCTCTGGTTGCGGCGTACGTGGTTATTCGAGGATTTGATTTTTTACACCCGATATAGCAGGCGCGGTATTTGCGCCGCACGGCAAAAGTACTCAAAAATTGCTCACACTGGGACAATCAACAGGTCATTCAAGAAGATACAGACGGACTCGTATAAGCAACAACTTATGCATGTTCTTATCAGCGTTTTCAGACATCGTCACATCTCACTCTGGTCTGCTTTCCATTTCGGTCCCATGGCGTCGGGGCGCCGCCTCTGCCGCCTGATCATGCTGTGGCGCTCATAAAGCATATAAGTATATGAGGTGAGAGTCGTTTGTTGAAGAGCAGAAGAACGCTCTGACACACCTATATACCCTGCTTCTTTATTCTTTCCACGCGGGAACAGTCTCAATATTTGAACCTCGTCCCGGATGGCGCGGCCCTCCAGCACGACGTGATCCCTACACAGGCCAGGCTGCGCGTAAGACAAATCTCTCTCTGCATTTTCAGGTGTTCGAAAATGTCTGTTGCATAAAATAGCGAGTGTCTTCATTTCCTGAATTCTTGGCAGAAGGCGCTATCTCATGTGAGCTGAGGGGATGATAGATACTTGACTACACGCGGGGCACGCATTGCACTCGGGTGGCCGGACCAAAAGACGGCTGTGCGCGAGTGTCAGCTGCTTCTGCCTCGCGAACTGTGGCCCCGTTCGTGGCTTCAAACAGGGCGTGCCTTGGGGAGATTGCATGTCGAAGGATGGTTAGCGGTCCGCTTATCGCCTCAGCACTCCACAGCACAGCACTTCCTCGTTGAAACGGTGAGTCCTCGCACTTCGCTTGCGGGCGTGGGGCCAGAACGACCGCAGAAAATCTGTATTGCAATCTCGGCAGCGTGTGGGCGGAAGATCTAGATAGCGTGTAGCCTCACATCAGACATATCCGCAAGGGTCACTCACAGTATCGTCCTTGTCACGCATGAGGGCCTGCGATGCACGTTCTCGATTACATTCGGAACCGCAAGGCGCGCTCTGTGAACCCTGCAAGTTACTTCTTCATGACACGAAAGACGAGCCGCTGCTCTGTTTGCTGGCTGGAATGGAATTGCGACTTGGTTTATCTTGCGAATGGGTGGAAATCTGTTTGAGCAGGTTCAGGCTTGCGGAATCACGCCGCGTGTAGAAAACAGGCAGGCGTTGTGTCATCGTTTTGTGCCTTCGCGAAGGCACCGACTCCCGGCGGGGGAACTTCTGAGGTCTCATCGTTAGGATAATAGCCGAAAGTTACACGACTGTATGCGCAATGCACGAATGATGGTGTCCGATTTTTTGCGCAATTATCGAGCCCAATGAAGTCGGGTTGTTCGAGGATGATTGAATGGAGTTGGCCAGCGCGGCAAGTTCCGATTTACCTCATTGCAAACATGAGGTGCCTTGCGGCAGAGGGTTTGCGTACCCTGACAAGAGCTGTATCGCAGGCTCTTTACCTCGAGCATCTCCTCTCCCTCCTCTCTCTCACAACTTGATCTCTGCTTGAGGGCTCGCCATCTTCTGAGATCATCATGGATCCCGGCAGCAGAGACAACCTCTTTTCGAGAGGTCCTTCGCCACCTCCTCAACCTCAACTATACCAGCAGGGTGCTCCTGCTCAAGTCAGCGATCCCCATCCTCCCGCACCACCAAGTACCCGCGAAAGCGCACCCACCGCCCACAACACCCTTGACACCCTATTCCATGGCCTGACAGCTTCCGCCCCGCAGCAGGCCAGCCAGCAGCCACCTAGCCACGCCTCCAATGTTTATGCTGTCCCGCAGGACGTACCGCATTCGGGACCCGCAACTCCAGCTTCTGTGAACGCTGGATCTGTTTCTTCTTCTCATTCCGGTCCTAGTAACACCACCGCGGACAGACAGAACGCCCTTCTATCTCTGCTCGGTACAGTTACTTCGCCACCTTCCAATCCCCAAGCAGCCCCCAGTTTCGTTTCGATGCCCCAGCAAGTGCCCACTCCCCCGGGATCTGCGCCTAGGGTCGGTCAAACTTCAAATGAACAGACCAAGTTCCTGTTGGACCAATTGATGTCCGGGTGAGTTCGTGTTTTCGGCACATGCGCCTCGCGGCAGCCATCCGGGTGTACCGCAGCTATGTAAATACGCGCACATGGGATCAAGAGAAATCTGCTGTCCCCTGTCTCTCTTGTCTCGCTCTATCATGGCCGACCTTACTGATTACATCTTGTTCTATCTGGATAGTCCTAAGTACAATAACGAGCCTCAGCCTAGTACATATCCCCCGCTAGCGTCGGGTGGGCCGTCTCCCACATACTTGCCATCGAATGCCGACTCTCAGTCTCACTCGCAGGGTGAATTTTACTCCGCCGAGTCCTACGGCCCAAGCGAGCAGATACAACCGTCAGAATATCCTGAGGCGCCCCTGAATAATCAAACTAATCAGCGACCCCCTTCTCCTGGTCGCAGGTCGTTGTTCGACTTCGTGTCTCCTTTCGACGCGCTCGCAAGCCCGCCCCAGCAAAGCAAACGCAAACCAGTTCCTCCTCAGCAGCCACCTTCTACCGATAGCACGGGGGATTCCTCCTGGACCAATGTCACCATGGATCCCAAGCGCAAGTCCGTCGAAAACCTTATGGATCAGATCACCCGAGGGCAGGGCCCTCTCCAGCCTCCGGCGCAATCTGTGACCGCCCAGTTCGACCCGTACGCTCCTAGCGAGGAGCTCTCCACTCCGCAAGCGGAGCAAGCACAGACCAGGGCTTCTCGCCCTCTGCCTCCACACCCTACCCAGCAGCAGCAGCAGTCACCTCGCGCTTCTCCGCCAAAGGTTCCTGCTCAAGCGCGGCAGCAGCGACAATCTGTCGATTCTCCCATCGGCCCCCCTGCTCCCCAGGGTAGCTACTATCAGCAGCCAAGGAAGGAAAAGGAGAGCTCTCCATTCCGTCCGATCGAGCCTCAGGCTCGCGGAAAGGGCAATGGCGGCAAGGGCAAAGCTGTTGCTGCGTATGTCTCCTCTCTAGAACTCTTGCTCGGTACTGACCTCCACTGTTTTTGCCAGCCCCCAGCAGACCATTATCTTCGACGTAGCACAGTCCCTCGAGGAGATCCGCGCTCCGCCGGATGCAGTGAAGTCAACTGCGATCGCGTTAGTGAAAGTAGACTCGACGTTCTTACCCGGCACCACGATAGGCGCAACGCACTGGGTGGCGTACGCTATGACGAAGGGTCAGTTTTATGAGGCTTTGCCGAGAGCGTGACAATTGACGGCGGCGCCAGGTCGCGTGAGGGTTATCTCGCGTTCTAGTGGGGACCGCACGCTGCTTCAGCTGCCGTCGCTCTTCCCGACGTCTGTTGCCGTGAGCGACATGTCTGTTCACGGCAACAGGCTTGCAGGAGTGACTTCTGACGGTGGCTTCGTTGTGTGGGAACTGCCCGAACTCATCAGGGATGACGTCCCGTACGTTGTGCGCTGTCTCTCATGGGTTTCGCGATTCTAATTACTTCTTTTTGTAGGGGCAAGATTGTCCTTTGCGTGCTTCCTTCTACGGACATGGATCCTCTTCACGCGGGTTCTTCTTGCCCTTACCGCCCTTACCCTTTAGCTCCTGCCCACGACCTTCGTCTCGGGAATCGATGCCCTCAATGTCCTCAGACGGTGGCGTTTTGGCCCTGGTTGGTGCTGATGGTGCAGGCGCGGGAGGCACCTGAGCGGGAGGCGGAGCAGGATATCCAGCCGGCTGAATGAGCTGCTTCGGCTCTGGAGGAATAGTAGCACGAGGACCATAGTTCGGAATCTTCGCAGGAGTCGTCGCGAAAGCGTTGTCATACCACTCCTTGCGAATCAGCACCTGGTCTACTCCGCTGGAGTGGACTGAGAAGGCGACGAGCGCGAGCTCGCCGGGGGGCACCTTTGCGGCGACGCAAGCAGCATGTGCTTCAGCCCCGTGCGGGTCGGCATCCGCGGTGAGGATAACGAAGTGGATGGTAGGCTTGGGTCCGAAGAATTCTACCACCTGGTCGAAGAACGCGCCGCGAGTTTCCTCACCGCCAGGCGAAGGGGTGCTGACATCGAAGTTGATCTTGAAGGCGATCATACTCTCCCTGCGGTTGTTCGCGATCCAGAGGGTCTGAATCCTTGAGTCGTAATTCGCGTGGCCGAACATGTCAGGGTCATCGCCGCTCCCATTGACGAACTTGACAGTGGACAGAATGTTCCAGCTCATAGCGTTTAGAAGCTGGAATACCGTGCCATTCCTACGCCCGATGACGACACCGCCGTCAACAAAGGTCAAGGACGAAGGCATGTCGTCGCCACGAATCTTGTGCTGCCAGAATGGGAGCTTGGGGTCGCGCATATTCCACATGGTCAAAGTAGAGTCCTCAGAAACGCTCGCGATAGCAGACCTTGTGACGTCGAAGTCGAAAGCGATGATAGACTGAATAGCTTGTTAAGCGTTATTTAGCACCGGAGGTAAGGTAAACACGCACCGAAGACGTCATGAAGATCGAGCTAACACGGTGGAGCTCAGACTGAGGAATAGGCTCTCCACCGAAGCTATGGTGAGCGTCGTCAATATTAATGAGATACAAGTGCGACTCCGAAGCGACCGCGACCAGATCAGGATTCTGAGGATGCCATTTCAATTGAGGAGGGCGGAAAGACTGCGGAGGCGAAGGGCAAGAGTCCCGAAGCACCGTCCGCTGATGTGACCGCAGCCCTCACGAAAGAGATCAGAAAGGTAGAAGAGAACCTACATACTCGCATAGGTCGCATGATCGGGAAAGAGCTGGATAAGCAACGTGAGCGGCTCCTTTTGAGCTTATCTCCCACAAATCAGCACTCATGTTCCAACTAGATCAACGCCTGGAAGATGCCCGTGCCAACGAGCAGGCCGCAGATTTCGTCAGGCAGGAGAAGATCCTGAAGCTCATCTCCACAGAGCTCACCAAGAATACCACTCGAGTCGTCGAGATGGCGGTCAAGGCGGAGGTTCAGAGCTCTGTTCTTCCTGCGCTCGAGAACATCACAAAGACGGAGGTGAAGGCTGCCCTCAACAACCAGATCTCCAAGGGTCTCGCGGAGTCCATGAAGCAGGTAAGTACGCCGCTAGCTTACCTAACACTCTCCTCACGCGTTGTGCAGAACCTGCCAAACGAGATCGAGAGACTGCTCCTCCGTCCAGATGTCTCCAACCACATTGCCCGCACGTTCTCCGGCGCTGTCACGCCTATTGTTGAGAAGCATGTCAAGGACGCCATTACCAAGACCCTCATCCCTACGTACTCGCAACAGTCGTCGCAGATGCACCAAGAACTTTCACGCGAGATTCACGGCGAGATCCTCAACCTAAAGAAGGAGATTATCACCTGGCAGAGTGAAGCTCTTCGTGGTCAAGAGGTGTGTCGCATTGCTGCCTTTACATGACATAAACTGACGTCTGATATGCAGGCTGTCATCCGTGACCTCGAACAATCTGTTCGTGTCCTCTCGGACCAGATCAAATACCTAACGATGAACGTTGGGTCCTCGGGCCAGCTCAACCTCCCTGCAGTTCAACGAGGCTCACCTGCATCTCTTCCAAGCGCACAGCACTCGCAAGGCAACCTGTCTCAGCTCCGCCACGCGAATATCCCACTCGTATCCCAGCAGCCGCCTTCGAGCTATGCTCCTCCTCAACATGGTCCATTCCCCCAGCAGCAGCAGCAAGCGCCACAGCAGCCTCTTCCTCCCCCTCAAAGCGCGCCATGGTTCCCCACCAATATCGCGGCGCCCCAAGCGTCTCACCCTGTGGCTCCTCCGCCTGCCCCGCAGGCAGTCAATCGCACGCCGCCGTTGCCGCAGAACGAAGAATGGGACGACACCTACCTCGCAGTGCTGGGCTCTCAGGATTCCAGGCAACTTCGTGAACTGCTGGCTCGCTCGAACCCTGAGATTGTCATGCCCACCACTAGCAGCGGACCTCTGTCTCAGGCTGTCGTCCTGACGCTTGTTCATCGTCTCTCGCAAATCATCGGCGAGACGCCGCCTGTAGACGAGTCGTTCAAATCATCTCTGTGGTGGCTGCAGCGTGCGGCTTCGACCTTGAACACCAGTGTAAGCGTCATAGTTTGGGGACGAAAGCCTTTACTCATAAGCTTTCTGTAGGACCCTCTCATCTCTCCATACGTCTCTCGGGTGCTTCCCAGCGTCCAGCAGATGCTCAACACCACCAAGCAACGCCTCGCAATCCTGCCAGGAGGCCCCCTCATGCCAGAAACCGCCCGCACGATTTCTGACGTCCAAGATATGCTCGCTCGCAAGCCCATGTAAACAATATGCATCTCTCGGCTCGATACGAATACCGTCGCTCCTTTCAAGGATCACGCCCCGAGGGCACAGGAGTATGCCCTTTGACTGTTGCTCAGCCTCACTTTCGATGGCCGGTCCCTCCCGACCCTCTTTACGCTTACATTATATGTCATCTTTACGCCTCGCAGGACACGAAGCTCCACGTCTCGTTACGGCCCTTTTATGACTCCGATTTGTAGCTCAAAGTATCTTCGCTCCGACAACCTCCAATGCTTTCCAATGCTTACCCTGTTAATCGTTCGTCCCTGTTGTCGTTTTATCTGAAAATCTTGTAGTACAGTAGTAGTTGACTTACATTCCAATGGCCAACATGGCATCTTTTCCATCATTTTTGGCTGTTAAATGGGTGCGTGGGGATGTGAGGTCGCCACACAGTTCCAGAGGCAAGCTGAAGCGTATGTTCCAACGCGCGCTTGAACTAGCGTCTCGAAGCAGCATCCACGGGCGTCGGTACAGCGGCCTGTGCAGGAGACACGACCACGCACACTGATACAACTTTCCTCCTTCGACCGGCTGGCCTCGTACTGTTTTTCTTACATTTCGTTTACGCCTTCTTATTATCACTTTGTCTTCGAAACTCGCACGCTAACGCACTATGAGCTCAAAAGGCTGGTTCAATCTGGAGACGGCCGCGGGCACGATCCCCGAAACACAGTTCTTCGAAGGGGACTCTGCGTTCAAATTCCTTGGCCTCACACGTACGCAGCGACTGTATGGCTTTGCTGGCTGGTGCGCCCTTCCCCTATCGTTATTGTCTCGCGGCGGGGGCGTCGTCGTCATTGACAGGGGACGCCGTGTAGTCTTGCGATAGGCTTCGTTCTAAGCATCCTCGGCTCAGCATTGCTATTTGTGGGGCAGTTGGGTAGCTTCGCTGGTGAGTGCAGGGATGTGCTGTTACATGGACGTGCGTTGATGTGATCTCTGCAGTCCTGTATGCGATGGGTACCGTCGTTTCGCTGGTAGGAACTGGATTCCTCATTGGTGTATGTACTATTCACTGTCTCCTTCAACTGGTCTCCTGCTCACGGCCCTTTTTAAGTTCGCAAAGCAGATCAAAATGGTTCGTCTGTTTCAAGCTGGCTAGGAACCTGAGAGCTGCGCTGAACGTGCCATTGTCGCTCAGATGTTCAAGCCGGTACGAGTGATTGCCACAATCATCTTCCTAGCGTCAATAGTACTGGTCTTTATCGGCGCGTTCGTTATTAACAGTGATGTGAGTCTCTATTCTTGCAGGCGTGGATGTTACTTACGGCGTTTCCGCAGCTGCTGTGCATCAGTATGTCCCTTACATGCCAACCTGTCGATGTACTGATCGATGGACGCTTCACAGTTCTCGTCGTTGTCGAGTATCTCGCTTACGCATGGTACACGCTCTCATATATCCCCTACGCACGCTCAGCGGTGCTCAAAGTCTTCGGCATGTAACTCATGCTCTCCCGAACCCTCTGGATTATGAACGGTGCCTGTTGTATTATGACATGTCGATATTACTCGCAGGTGTATGACGCTTCTGGATACTTTGGCATCCTTTACAATGTTTCTTCTGGCAACTATAGGACTGGTGTGATTTTAATGTAGCCGCAAATGTTAAATTATCTTCCCAGCTTTCACCCAGCTCTTACACGTTGCCGAGAATCATAACTGCTTGTACAGTGATGAATTCAGACATTCCACATCCTATATACTAATACATTGATGGATAGTCATGTTATCTTCGTACTTCCATTGATACGACTTGCCGCATGTTGAATGCTACAACCGACTTGGTCTGCCCGGGGAGGGAGATGGGCAAACATCTAGTAGGGTGGGACCCCCACTCACCCCCTGAAGCTGTTCTTCAACTCGCGTAACGTCTGCATGACGTCGTCCTCAGAAGCATCTGCAGCATTGATGTTCTTGCTGTAAACGTATCACCGACCTTGTCAGGCACTGGTACTGAGATGCGAACATGTAGACGTACCGAATCGAGGAGCTGTTCAGACGGATGAAGGGGTTCCACTCCTTCTCATCCGCGATGGTAGTGCGCCCAGTCGTGGCTGGATCCTCCTGGATGAGCTTCTCGAGGCGGCTCAGGGCCTCATTGTCCGACTCGACAGACTTGGCGAACGCTGCGTTGCCCTTGGTGTACTCATGACCGTTGTAAACGAGGGTGTTGTCGGGCAAGGTAGTGAGGTACTTGAGAGCAGCAGTCATCTCGGGCGCCGTGCCTTCGAAGAAGCGGCCGCATCCGGCGACGAAGAGTGTGTCGCCGGTGAAAACGCCGCCAGGATGCGAGGCGTCGTCCGAGGTGACGTAGTAGCAAATGGAGTCCTGTGTATGACACGGAGTGTGCAGGCATCTGGGGCGGGGTGAGTATTAGTGCAGCAGAGATGGGAAAGAGCACAGGCTCACTTGATGGTGATGCTCCCGAAGGTGATCTCGTCCTTATCCTTGACGAGGTTGGTCAATGCCGGGGCCTTGTTGCTCCCACCATAGATGGGGGTGTTAGGGAAGCTGTCGGCCTGCGCAGTCGGTAGAGGTCAATATCACGCTGCGAGGCCGACCAATATCGGGCCTGTCAAAGTGCAGTACGTACGAATGCCTGTTGGGACATGTGAATCAAGATACCGTGATGTGCGTAGCTATACTGTGCATTGAGATCACATACCTGATTGCCACCACTGTGATCGTGGTGGTGGTGGGTCGTAAGGGAGCCCGCCAGCTCTACACCGGCCTGGGCTGCGGCAGCTTGGACTTTGGGGACGTCGTAGGGGTCAACCGCGAGAGCCTTGTTCACCTTCTCGTCGACGAGGAGGTAGGCATAGTTGTCGTCGCGAACCGGTACAGAGAGGACCTTCATTCTGTGTACTGCTGAGGAAGAGAAGTGTCTGCGAGCAGCCGTCCGTGGGAGGAGGGACTTGAGGTTGGTCAGACTCATCGGTGTTCGTGACGCTCTCCGGATTCGGGGCCAATGACAAAGATCGCGTTTGATCTCCTCTAATCTTATCTTGGCCTTCTTGATGCTGCACGTCCCGCGCTCACTGCATTTTCGCCGCACTTAACGACACCGCCTCTGCCACATCGTCTCGAGACTGTCAAGATGCCATCGCCGTTCAGCTCACACCCTTCCTCCACCCTCAGTCTCTTTTGGTCGCCTGATCGTTCGGAGGCCAGAGGCTCACCGCCTTTCCTCTCTACCGAATAAACTCGCCACCATCGGAATTTACTGCTTGCGATAGCACTCTATGGAACTGCACGCAGCATCTCCTTTTGTTTGCGGTAGGTCGTGATTTAAGGGTGTGCCTGCCACGAATGACTGAAAGGCAGCGTAGACCCCAATAGAAAACCATGTCGTTTGCACAGTCAATCCGACGCCACAGGATTATCCGGCACTACAAGTTCGCAGAATCCTTCTGTTCCTATGCCCACAACCACCCTTTTACCGAGCCTTACCACGTCCCTGCGCCCCGCCACTTCCTTGGACCCTGCGATTGGCTCAGCGGGAGCAGGAAACCCCTCTATGCCTCAGTTCCCCAGCACTTCTCCCCCAGACACTTCAGTGAGCAGCACTGCTTATCATCAATCTACCGATCCTCCCCCTTCCACCGTGAGCTCGAGCAAGGATACGAATACCCCTACACCGTCGGTGGCGCAGACTTTCGTTTCCACCAGCTCTCATATCCGAAGCACGACAAATGTCGGAGCGATAGCTGGTGGTGTCCTAGGTGGTGTTGTCCTGCTACTCTTGGTAGTTCTACTGGTTCTTCGCAAACCAATGTCCAGGTACCTCCGACGTGCCCGCAATAAGCGCATCGCTCCGTCCGCGGAATTTGTTAATACTTCTTCTCAACTCTTCCATAGTCAATCACGATTGACCGGGCTGAGCACCACGCCTGTTGTTACCTCCAGTCATCATAGGGGGAAGTCGTCCTTTTCTGTGCGAGACCTTGGAGGAGGCTTCGACGAGCGGCCTCCTCCGTTCACCCCTGGTTCATTCCGTGATCCCGTGATTGAGAAGGTAACATCTGCCGCTCAACAGCGAGAGATGTTCTTTCAGACGCATGCTTCACCTCCTACGCAAAATGGCCGGGGGAACGACGACTCGGATGCACCGTCTTTGTACGACCCATACGTTCTCCCAAATCCTTTCGAGCACTCTCCCGGCTATCCGCTGGACACGTTCGACTTCCCTGCGACATCCCCTATACTCAGCAGCGAAGAGGACGAAACTGCTGCTGGGCCAAGCAGTACTTTCGGGCACGGAGAGTCGTCCAGATTGACCAAGGGGTGGGCAGCATAGGGGCCGGCGCCTTTATGGCTGAAGGGAGGGAAGGGTTTCGAAGGTGGTGTGATGTTAGCCGGCCCGGGAGGAGGGGGAGGCAATGGCTATTCCTTGGCTAATTTTAGGCGAAGGCTGCGGCGCCTTCATCTCATTCTTAATATCCCATCAATCTTCGGCTTCACAGACTCCTCCTGTCACGCGTCTGGGAGGGTCGCTACACACGGCTCCGCATCTCACCAGAGTGTCCCAGCGCCGCAGGCGATAGTCTCGTTTCGCCTCTCATAGGTCACTGTTCATCTCACCGGCATCTACGACCGACTGACTTGATCCGTTTCTTACGATTTATCTGACCAGTGGCGGTGCGTGCGTCGGGCGTTCGTGTCCGTAGGTCGGAGATATCTCCGTATCGATGCCTCTGCTTTTGATTATGACGTCTTACTTATCTGGGCCTCGCAGTAATGATTCGGAGTCGATGTTCAGCAGCTGCGAGTTGGTGAATTTTGTACTACTATATAGCAGTCCTGGCCTATGTCTTTCGACCGGGAAATACTGTTCTACTACGACCGTTATCTCATGTAGCGCTCCCGTAAAATTACAGGTGGCGGTTACTAGCTAAGTTCCACCGGTATCCAAATGCCCATGTATCCAAGCCGGCAAACTGCGATGGCAATGCCGATGGCGTGTTCAGGCGTTTGATGTGTCAGAACAGGGCGTTATGATTTTTGAGCTATCCAAATAGTTTTACAGCTGCCCACCGTTGGCATGAGCTGCTCTTTTTCCCAGCCAAGGTCGTCTTTCGCTTTCACCAGCTTCAGGGTGAACGCCAGCGCTGCCGCAGCAGGTCGTGGAAGCGCCGTCTTTGTGGCGTTGGCTGTCTTTGATCGCTCGCTTATTTCGGCTTGTAGGGCTTTTGACATTCACTCAACTCGAAACTATCCAACATAATACATGCGGCGTGTGAATCTGTAGTAGCAGCAAATATAGACTGAACGAATAGCTTATAGCCGCGTGGCATCCGCTGTTTAGACTGGGTACTGGTTATCAAGGGTTGTGTTCAGAGCAGAGAGCGTTCCGTTGAGCACGGCCGCATCGTGACTCCTCGCCAGGAACCCGTACTGGGGCAGATACCTGCAAATTTCATAAGCGTCAATTTCCACGTCGCATATGACCGAGATGAGCCTACTGGTCGAAGAAGGGCAGCATTTCGGGGGAACCCGGGGTGTTGCGCCAGTCACGCATGAGCTCGAGCGCGACGGCAAACATGGAGAGGACATTGACGCCAGCAGCACGCATGCGGTCGTTAGCATCTTGAGCCGTCTTGACGTCAAACGTGCCCGAGGCGTCGCTATTGGCGAAGACGCTGTAGCCGGCGTCCTTCAGAGAGAGCGCGAGGAACGCCGTGCAGACCTATACCGGCTTAATAGTAGGAAGGCACAGGCACAGACAACACATACATCGGTCGTGATACCGGCAAGAATGACTTGTTTCTTGCCGGTCGCCTCGACGGCGGCACGAAAGTCAGCGTTGTCCCAGGCGTTGACCTCGCCCTGGCGGTGAATAAAGGGCGCGTCGGGATGCAGTTTAACGATTTCCTCAGTCAGAGGGCCGTTAGGACCTGATTAGCGCACTCAGACTTGATGCAGGATATATCTAAAACAGACACATACCTTGGTCGGCACTGGTTGTCAGGATGGTAGGCAAGTTGAACACCTTGGCGAGCGCAGCGTGCGCAAGGATGTTCGCCTTCATCTCGACTGCAGGGATGTCCCGGGCCACCTGGTAGAGGCCCTCCTGGTGGTCGACTACGAGCAGAACACTGTTGTTTTTGTCGAGCCTTTCGTAGGTAAACGCAGACGCTATTCAACAACGTTAGAAGAGCGTTATCGCTGGAATATACGCCATGACAGCGTACCGGTCGTGAAGGCGGTGAAGAAGTAGATGACATGGCAGACAAACAATTTACGGAACTGCATGTTGCGGGCGGATCTTGTGAGGGGGCCGTAAATGAGGGTGGAAGAGAGCCGCAGGAACAGACTGGGGACATGCTGGCCACAACTTGCGGTTTTATACCTCTCGCGGCCTGCCAGACGCGCAGCTCGTCGGTGCTCCACATTGCGGTGCCCAGTGGGCAAGCCGTCTGCAATGTCCTTGGCGAAAGTGAGAAAAGTATGGGCGCATTTCTCGGCGGGTGATCTGCCCTCGTGCATGCTTTGTTCGTTCCAGCGCGATTGGCCGGTGCAACTTGTGCGGAAGTCTCAAACCTGAAACGGCAAGCAAGATGGTCATCGAAAGACGCTTCAACACACACTCGCCGCGTCAGTCCGCACACCATCACAAGATTTGCCGACAAGAGTTCTTGGCTCGTCAGTGACAGCTGTCCGAATGTGCCAAGGCGGACCACGGCGGTCAGGGCTCGTATCAAACATAAGGCTAAGGGCCGATCCTGGGCGTAGGGAAGCGCTCTCAGTATGTCTCGTTGGTAGAAAATCTGACACCCACCTCCGCGCTCGCAGCTTGGGGGAATCAGATGTCAGGCTGTAGAGTGCGGCCTGCGAGACTCATATCACATCCGCCAACAAGATATCAGCTTCTGTCTGATCAATTAAGATGGTCTATGTATAACATCCGCCGGAAACCACAACCATCGAAGTACACTATTCCCACTTGGTATACACTCATTACTTAAGACAACATGTACAGTTACTCACAATCCTGTTCTACCCAAAACAATTTTGTCGAGTATACGGATCGCATGCGGGCTAGTCGTCCAAAATCGCTTGGACGACATTTGAGACACGGAGTTGCCGCAAGTCTGTGTATGTCTGTGTGCGGGTGGTTGAGTATCGAACTTGAGAACAGAAATTGAGGCATATACCTGTCCGCATCCGACGAAAATGATCGGCTGACCAGTAACGTAGGTCATCGACAGAGCAGCACCAACCTGCATGGCTTATTAGTATCGTAATAGACTTCTCTAAGACACATATCTACGCACCTTGTCATCAACTGTGTCCCACTTGGTGACAATCATGCCGTCGATGCCTCGCTCCTTCGCACTTCCACCACCATAACCAGAAGCAGCGCTAAAGTCTCGCAACGCGCGGTCAAATTTAGTCAGCTGGTCTACGGCTTCGTTACCAACAAGCGCTTCTCCAACAAAGATGATTTTGTCGGGACTGTTCGTGCTGACTAGCTTCGCGAGTGCGCGCATAAGAGGCTGTTTGTGGATGAGCCGAGACAAACATGGGTGAGTAAGTCAAGGACGCACCTCGTTATCTTGCATTCGACCCGCAGTGTCGATGAGAACCACGTCAAAGTCGTGGTCTTTTGCTGTATGTCGCCAATTTAAACTGAGAACGTGAGCCGTAGGAGACGAATACGCACCATACGAGATAGATTCCTTAGCAATGCCAGCAGCATCCTTGCCATAGCCCTTTTCATAGAGCTCGACTCGGCCTTTGCTATCCGTAGCTCCGTTTACACCAAGCATACTCAGGTTACGGACATGGACCCGCAATTGCTCGACTGCGCCACTCCTGTGTATTTTGCGTCAGATCTGGGAGATCGAAAGTAAGACAGAAGATTAACGCACCGAAAGGTGTCGCATGCAGCGATCAGAACTCGCATTCCGTTCTGCACGAGCCAAAAGCAGACTTTGCTCAGGTTCGTACTCTTGCCAACACCGTTAACACCGACGAAGACAATGCTATATGGTTCCTTCTTGCCCGTCTGACCACCAACCATGGAGGACTGACTTTCAGACAGCTTCGTTCGGATGGAGAGCAAGAGATCGGTGGAGGTTTTCGGAGTAAGGATCCTGGTGAGAGCAGTGCTTAGTGCGTTCCGAACCGCAGTATTGGTGCCACCCCAGCCAGTGATGCGCCGACCGATGAGGTCTTCTCCAACACTCTCGACGACCTTCTCGGCAATCTCCTTCGCCACGTTCTTCTTCATGAGGTGCTGCTTCATGCCCTCTAAAACAGGCGCAAGATCGGCTTGAGTTAAAGTCTTCGACCCCGTGATCCTAGAGAACAGAGAGCCCAGGGCTCCGAGTGATGTCCCCGGCTTCTCCACCGCGGTAGCCGCTGCCACGTTCCTTGTCGGTGGAACATCGAAGTCCCAATCTTTGACCTCGTACATTCCTTCATTTGTTCTAGTACCCATACTGGCTTGGTCAACCAGCGCAGACAAACTCATTGTCGTCTGTTTAGTCGATGGCGAGTCCACTTGAATGTAGCTGAAATCCAGCGAGGCCATGTCCGACTCCGAGGGTGCCTCATCGCCCCATTTGCGTCGCGCTTTGGTCTTGGATTTCTTCGCCTTCGAGGGTGTATCAGAGCTGAGGCAAGTTTAGTCACTTTCCAATTAGATACGTGATTGAACGGCCCGTACTCGGATCCTGGTACACTTTCCAGCCCACTTCCCGCACCTCCCACACCACGTCGTCCCTTCCTCCCTGCTGCACCACCAGGACCTTTGGGCTTGAGTCGGTTCTTGAGTGCTTGAACGTTTCGTGCGATCTGCTCCTCGTCAACGGTCGTCGGATTGGACTGGGAAGGAACTGCGTTCCAAAGGTTGGGAGCTGAGACATAAAAGGTATCGCGGACTAGAAGACGCACAAGTGCTTTGGTCGTCAGAAGGAGGAGTTGACTCCACCGGCGTATGCACGGCCGGATCGATGTGCTTCAGACGAGACTTCCGCTCCTGGCGATAAAGATTTAGCCGCATTATCCTGGTATGACGTTATGGTCGTACCTGTGCTGCCTTGGTTTCAAAAGTCTTGAGCAAGTTATCGAAAACCGTGTCCCACTTCTCAAATGTGCTGGTAAAATCCCAAGCGAAAGCGGTCTCGGAGCCGGAGCCGGAGGCTCCGAGTAGGGTGGTTGACGACGAAGCTGCATGCAGTGACGCAACAAACGTGGCAAGAAATGGCTGGAACACCTTGACGAAGAGAGTCTTGAGAGCTGCTAGGAGATCGTCTACGTAAGTAAGCTGCAGTATGCGCTGGTACGCGACCTGGTTTCCTCATAAGCGTCCACGGGGTGGGACAATCGCAAAAGACGTACCACAAAGATGAGCTCAAGGTCATTTACAAAGGTCCATTTAAGTGCATAGCCATCTTTCTCAAACTGCGACTCCGCGGAACGTCCCTCAATGAGTGCGTCACGGATGAGCGAGCTAACTGGCGAAGCGGAGCTGGCCGCTGACTGAGATGCTGCAGGTGTGAAAGAGCGGGACCATAAGATCACACCACCTAACACATTATAAGAACCAGTGCAAAGAAATAGAGGTACAATGGGATTACCCTTGTGGGATATTGAGCAATGGTCGAGCATGAGTGCAGCAGGTCGAGACGCGGAGAAACAGCGATCGCGTCTACTTCAAGCGCTTCCAGCGCCGAACGCGCATCCAGCTCAAACAGAATCTATTTTTAGTTCGACGAACGCTAGGTCACTTTGCCGGAGTGGTTAACGGGATCGCCTGCTACTTATAGCTGCTAGCGGTTGGGCTTTGCCCGCGTGTGTTCGAATCGCACAGGTGACGACTTTTTGCGCCACGGCGCACACACTGCCACACAGGTGCCAGGCATTGTGCAGCCTGGGGCAGCCTCGGCCCTTGATACTTGTCGTGGTGCACTGATGAATCAGTGATTTCGCTGGAGTAGTATGTTCATTTAAACACTCTCAGAGTTTCCTATATATGTTCCGGGTGTAAAATATTCTGTGTTGACGGTGTGCCTGCGGTGTGCAGTGTGCACGGCCGGCGCTTGTCAGGACAGTGGTAAGGCCGGTAAGGCACCAGCCGTTTTTGTTTGTTTACTATGGATAAACATTTATTACTTCTTATTTTAAGGAGCAATCAGGCGGCGCAACTGACTTGGTCTAGCCCGCCACCGTTGCATAGGGAGGGGAATCACACCCCGAAATAAACGATAAAAGAAACGTTTTATTACCGTTTACTGTTTCCGTGCACGTGTGTGTAGAAAAAGCCTTGTAATCTTGATGTAAATGTTTATAAATAATAATCCAACGGCCTCTTTTTGTCAAAGGTCCTAGTGTTATACATTT
>NW_006767632.1:1918838-2046737 GCF_000300595.1 Phanerochaete carnosa HHB-10118-sp | reverse complement strand
CTTCTTGTCTGCCACGTCTCTTCCTCTCCCATCCTCCATTCACTTCGCGTATACCTTCACTGTATCTTCCTTAAGCTGCGGTACAAATCAGGTTGTGCTACAGCTCAAGGAGTAGCTTCCCGATTGATATGTCCTTTGGTTCAGCAGCACCTACACTACTCTGACAGGTATGTCACCATATATTCTGTGGTAGTCACAGCTGACGATTATCTAGATGTGTAATCATATGTAGCTGGCATGTCAGGTAATAGGTGTCACTCATGTAAGCTCATAAGTCTGCTGTTGTGTTTTAAGGGCTCACACTTTTAGCTTTGTGCAGGGTATCCATGCAAGTCTCAGCAAGTCATGACAGATGTGAAGAGTGCACTAAGCACGGTGTCTGTCTGGAAGATTAGCATGTACTGTAGTGTAGTAATAGTCCCTAGAGCTTTGTATCTTCCCTAGTTTTGTCAGGAATATATTGCTTTTTATTGTCAAATTTTCATGCAAATAGAGCGAAAATTCAATGGAAAATGTGTAATTTATTCAAACGGGGACTGCCGACGTATTCAAACCCCGCTGCAGAACATCTCGGGAATATGGAAAGACCAGCCCGTTACCCGATCTCGTTAGCTAACCGTTAGAGCTTGCCTAACGGTGCACTGATGTTATTTACTTATCTTTCTGACAGTTAGGTAACGAGGAGACGCGCGTCACGTACCGCGCAGTGAACTGTTCGGTAACGGCATCAACTCATTTATACCTCACGGCGCGCCGGCGGTGTAGTACGTTTCTCGCTGGGAAACGAGAGAAAAATTGCACTCCCTGGCGGGGAGTCGAACCCCGCTTTCGCGCGCACCTTCGAAAGATGACAGGCGCGTGTACTAACCGATATACTACCAGGGATACATGACATTCTCATAATTATACCCATTACTAGCTTTCAAGATATGATTTTCCTTGAGCAAGGTGCGAACCAGATCCTCTCAACGTCTTTTTGCTCATGATGTCTATGTTCGTCCGAGTGCCTCGTTGCGTCTCTACCTCGTTCTGTCGTTCTCGTACGCTTCATGCGTCCTTCCCTCGTCGCGACCTCGTCGGCCCTCCTGACCCCGTTTCAAATCTGCGTCCTGTTATCTACGATGATACTCCTGCACAGTCCGCGCCTGCCTCACATCCTTACTCTCTGAAGGAGTTCACTGGCGACACGCGGGAGTACCAGTGGAAGGTACAGAGGCAGGAGCTGGACGCGTACAACCACAACTTTTGGGCTGATGTGCGTTATTCCTATCAGGACTGCCGCTTGTAGTTTTTAAAATGATGCTCAGAGTAATACTCGCTTCAACGCGGCACTTGAAGCTCGCCTCTCTTCACTTCCTGCTGATAGCACATCATATGACAGAGAGCTCGCCATGTCAGACTTTTATGGCTCTTGGCTGGCGCAGGAGCAGGACCGGCTGCGGGCGTACAATGCTGAATGGCGGAAGCGCAACTGGGACAACATCGTCCTCGAAGCCCGTGTCAAGTACCAAAAGTTCATGGCCCGCATCGGGCTTGGCAGCAGCACGTAGAGCATTGTAATGTGGAGGAAGCGTGGTACGATTAGCGTGCGGTGTTACATGCTTGGACATGGTCAAGGACATTGTAAGAGCTTTACTCCCAATCGTTCTCGGCTAGCTCTCTAATACGGTCAACGACATCCTCCAGCCCCAACTCCTTCAATGCAGCGCTTTCCCACTCGTAGTCCCCTAGGATACCCTCAACATCCACGTCAGGCATGCCTGGCCACCTTGACTGCAGCTGCGACAGTGTTGGCATTGTAAGCGCATCATTTGGCTCGGCGATGATGAACCCTTCGCATGCAGAATACTCGGGGTCTGCGTGAATCGTTGACACTAACGCATGGTACAGTGCGGTGTGCCGGAACCGCTTTGTGATCTCGGCATCCGTGGTGTTCACTGTGTGGCGGATTGCTCTCCAGCTAGAGTCGAGCAGGCTCAATTACGGGATTGCATGTGACAGAGGGAATACGTACTCGTCATGTAAATAGATCCTCCTCCAGACACTTCTGAAGGCATTCTGCTTCCTCGCTTCCGGAATCTGGGCGTCATCCTGTAAGCTGATGCATCCGAAATGGCACACCGTTAAACCTCACCTTAGCGTGTACTAACAGCCGCAATGCAATCACATAGTGCTCTAGTTGTCCCTCGTCCTCGTTATCCTTCAAGGACAATGCATCCGCTGCGTCCTCGATGCTCAGAGCCTTGCCCTGCAGCAACCTCTTGACTAGCTGCTTGAAAACACTCTGAAGAGCCCGCCGGCCAGTGACAGCGAGCTTAGTCGCTTTAGCTTTTGTGATCACGTCGACCTGCTGATCGATTGACTGCCTGTTCCGAGATGTTGAGAGTGCGGATTTCAGATCCACAAGCAAGGAGTCGTGAACGGACACGAAGTCAAGACCGTCGTGGAACGCTGCGTAACAAGGTCTATGGCCAATGCCGAAAAGTGGAAGGAAAATTACTCACCACCAAAGATGCGATCGTCCACCGCGGAATTCGTTTCCAGCGCATCGGCGAGGTACGCAAGCTTGCCGATACTGAGCATCAGCTGTGCAGCGGGATGATCAGTATTCCAGGAGATTTCCTCGACCACCCGTGACATGAGACTTACATGCTTGGCACTAAGTTCGCCTGCACTCTCGGCCTCCTCGAGAAGAGAATTTGCCGCGATGCCGTAACGGCCCTTGCCAATGTCATGGAGCCACGATACGCTCGGGTGTCGATGGCTGGCGAAGAATTTGTCGAGGTACGCGCTGAAGACAGCGTGGTGCTGTTCTTGTGCAAAGAGTGTCCTGACCTCACCTTATATACTTCTGTCAGCCCGCCGATCGCTGTCTCACACACAACAACAGATTTACATACCATGTTCAATGCACCAGGCACACATCTCTTCAACGAAATGCTCCTTGTACTTCTCAACGTACTGCCATATCCGGCGTTGGTATGGGTTCGCATCCGGTGGATATACCTTCTCGCGTTCGCTGTGACATAGTGCTGCAAGACCGCCGTAATCGCGGTAGCGTTCCGCGAGTACGAATGCTCGGTCGATGAAGCCCGCGCGCCGGAGCGTGTCGAGCACGACAGGACGCGCCTGCCTGAAACGCTCGTCGAACTCAGCCTGGACGCGCGCGTGTGTGGGGTCCGATGTCGCAAGTGGGCTGCCGAGCCATGCGCACCATTCTGCGTACGCAGAGAAAAGCACACCGGCAAGTTCAGGCAGCTGACCGCGCAGTGTGGCGAGCGTAGTTGACGGAGTAGAGATGGTAGTGGTAGATGACGGTGAGTCGATAAGGCGGAAGGTTAGGTCGAAAAGGTGCGAGACAATGTCAATAACCCGAGACTGAGATGCCCATGGCTCAATCAGCGGGAGGTCAATGCCATAGACACGAAGATTGTAGCCACGATAGTCAGTTGCGCTCTGCAGGAGGGTCAGAATAATGTCGTTCGCGTGAGGCAGAGTTTCTTGGAGGCTGTGCGTGACTTCGTACGAGGAGCGCTTCACAATGTCGTTCACCCGAGGGAGCAATGCGCCAAGGTCCTGGACCTTCAGGCGGAAGAAAGCACGCATGAAATCTTCGTGGTGTCCCTCGCCAGCATCGTGCATATATGTATAGACAGCTTCAGCCAGGACGTAATGGTTGCCGCCGGAGGCAAGAATATCGTTATGCCTTAGCCACAGCTGTGAGGCAGCATAGAGCTTCTCGGCATCTGTTGCAAGGCGTTGGCGACTCCTTTGGCTCATCTACACACGGCTATGTCAGCTGCTGTACACCTCAACCTGGGGAGTATGTTTGGACCTTTGTGAGCACACCGTTATCGTTGATGAATTTGATGAGGAAGCTCAGTCTTTCCCTGCGATGAGTCAGCTGGGCCGTAAGATCATGATTCGGTCGGATGACGCTAGTGTCTTGAAAGGTAAAAGTAGTCAACATCATGACAAGTAAAATCTCTACAGAAAGACTATACCGGACTCCATTATAGCCTGACTGAGCTGCTCAGCACCTGACATCAATGCTTCCTCGTCTACATCCGGAGGGAAGCTGAAGTGCAACGGGTTCTGGATAACTCAAGTGAGTAATATGTACATTCCTGGCAGACTGAACGTACCTCAGGGTGCGACCCGTATAGAATTGCCTGTGTCATTGTTGACTTAATCAGATTCGCCCTTCCAGTACTAAAACACGGTCGGCCCATCAGTCCAAAGAGGTGAACGCGAGATGTCACTTACGCAGCCTGGAAATGAGCGACCTTCTCCGCATCAACAGATACCTTCATGAGTGTCGCGGCGGTCAGCACCATCAATGTACTCTCATCTCCAACGCGAGGCACGCCAATACCGAGCGTCCGGTCGCTAGCCGACTTTAGCTCAAGACGGTCAGTGTATTCTGTATCTAAATAATGTGCTTGGTCCTGGTTGATTCATATTCATCACGAAGAAAGTACTTACCTGGAGCACACAGGGCGACAGTGTCTCCAAATTGAATAGCAATCATGCTACCCTCGAGAAGCAGCTGCATGCGAGCGTGCATGGGCGCGCCGGAGCTCGAAGTCTAGCGCCGACATTCCATGCTCAGCTGGTTGATTCAAGAGTAAAAGAACGCACACTCTGGTAGGGTACTTTCTGAATCTTCTCTTCAATCACTCGGAAAGCACCTGATGAATAAGAGAGTCCGACGATGGCATATATGCGTTTGGGCTGGGGTGCGATATCAATCGCCACTTGGTCTTCAATGCCTGCAAAGGAGATGAGAATGAGCAGCTCATCGGACCTGCCTCCGCCATCAGCGTAACATGGAGGAGAAACGAGCTTCACTCCGTACCCAGTAAGCTTGATGTCCAGCAGCTCCAAATCCAAGTCTAACTCTGTCCCAGAGATACTTGCAGCGAACTTCTTGACGACGTATGGGCCTATAAGTGACCAGACATCCTGGTCGACAAGTAGCTCCTCCCAACCCTCAGTACGCATGTTCCACCTCTGAACGCGGCAGTTAATGAGCGTCCACACATCACGGCCTGTATTGTCGGCCGGACGATCGCGCAGCGCAACAGCGTTGATGTTTCCTACTTCAACCTCCGTACCCTGGGAAGTAGACGAGAGGAAAGTTGGAAGAAGGCGGGAGAGGGAATACATGGATGTAGGGCGATTGAAAGCGTGGGCTGTGATCAGATACTTCCCGCTGGAAGCAGCCAATACAAGGCGGAAGAGGCGGCCTATTGACGTCGAAACCACGAAGGTTTGTGGCTAGGACAACAGCAAGGAGTTAGATAGATGTTCCGAAGTTCGGGAGGTGCGACGTACGTCCGCACGCGTCAGCGTGGTCACTCTCTCATCTGCCGTCAACGGTAAGTTGCTTCTAGAGGATGGTTCACCACCAGCCAGACCCATGCCAAGACTATCCCAGAAGTGCAGGATGCCCCCGGGAGTAAGAAGAATAAGCCCTGGTTCACGCGTAGGACCATACGGGACGAGTGCATGCAGTGCCGTGTCAGCCAATGGGTCCAGATCTTGAGGGCAAGGGAAGATGTAGCATGTCGGTGTACCCGTTAAGGCCTATGAGGATGGTCACAGCCAGAGCAAGCAGAATCGTGAGGTACACATACTTGTGAGTGGTTCCACACAAAGCATTTGTCCGTTGAAGCCACAAGAGCAAAGCCTGACGCGGTGTCAACCTCCCCCGTATACGCATCACGGCAGAAATCTACACAGCCGTTGGAGTTCAGCTTCTGAGGCATCTGGGGCACAGTTGGCATAGCACACATACCGGCATTTCTGAGCAGTAATTTCACCTCTGTCGGCAAATGCGCGTAGAATGTCACCTGGAGCTCGTCCGACTTTGCGAATATTGTCTCGAACTTGAGTCCTCGCTCAACAACAATCTCGTCCACAGCGTCCTGGTCTACGTCCATCCCCTCCTGCGCACTCCCTGCGTCGTCCCTAACGCTATCATGCCTATGCAAGGCCCTGGCAGGCGTACCTATACGCGAGAGCTGTCTGCTTCCAGATGGTACAAGGCTGCGTCGGCGCGTGATGTGCTGGGGCGCGAGCTCTTGAGACGTGGAGCGTCTGTATAATGTTCTCCTTGGAGCGGGTGTCGATCCAAGATCTTGCATTTTTTTTTCTCCCTATGAATCAAGAGAGACAGAGGTCAAGTCTTCCAAATGAGAGCCACCGAGGCTCTGGTGTACGCGGAACAACAGAGTTCAGTGGACGCCCGCGACGCGTCCAATGGGTTGCTGACGTAAGCAACTAGGCCGGGATTCAGTACTTCAGCGACACCCTCCAGCGGAACTCATTGATGATCTTCACTCTGCACCATGCTCGGCGTTGAGGGCTACGGTAGCGACAGCGACTCTGAAAACGAGACCAAAAAAGTCACCACGACCCCTCTGCCGAAGTCGACGCCTATCGCACCAAAGCCAGCAGGGAAGGCGGGCTTGTCTTTACCTCCGCCATCCAATACGATACCACGAGCGTCGTCTTCCAGCCTCACACTGCCACCTCCCAAGAAGAAGGCCCCAAAGAAGATTACTATTGGGCTACCTTCTCTCCCTAACGAACCGTCCAATGATGATGACGTCGACGAGCGACCACCGCCAAAAAAGCCCAGGCTCGAAGCAGGTGTAGGCTCGTCTACGCTCTTGAGCATGCTTCCTGCACCGAAAAATAAGAATCCGGTGTCGCAGCAGCCGGAACGTGTACTCGGCGCTGGGCGAGGGCCGGGCCTGGTCTTTCACACAGGCTCCAACAGAACCAAGTCTACACAAAGCGCAACTGTTGAAGATGCGGACGAAGATGAGAGCGAAGACGTTGCCAGGAACGTTGCTCCCGTCAGTGGTGGCTTACTCGAAGAGGCGGAGGATATGCCAGTTGCAAAGTCGGAGAAGGCGGGGCCCAGCATACCATTCTTACCGCCGCACCTCAGGAAAGGCAAGGCAAATATCAGCACAGAGGACAAGCCGTCGCTTCCCAAGAGCGCAGCTGCAGTCTCGTCTGCTCCGGCTGTGGATTTCTTCTCACTAGGTGAGCATGTAGCATATCATTGTTATTCTCGTGCCTGATATAGATACAGGCTCAGCGAGCTCGTCATCCTCACCAACACCTGTCACCCGGTCGGCCACACCGACACCATCCGCCTCTATACCTTTCATTCCAACGCCCTCTCTCCCATCCGTCTCCTCCGCCCCGAAAATCGACGACTTTGCCCCGCCAGAGCCTACACCCCAAGACCCGTATCCGGGTTATTACCTCCTGCCTTCAGGCCAGTGGGCGGCGTACGACCCTGCGTATTACAAGAAGTTCTATGACAAGTGGAAGAAAGAATATGATGCCCACGTGCGGGCTCTCGAGAAAGGCGTCGAGAAGGGCTTCGAAGGTATTGAGACGGAGGGTGCAGCGGAGGTGAACGCATTTGAAGAGATGGAGAAAGCGAAGCACGAAATTCAGGAACGCGAGGAAAAGAAGGCACTGACCAAGGGCGGTCAGCATGTCCAGGTCGCGCCACGTATGAACATCAAGGGCGCGGCTCTCAGTGGCAGGGCGCGGTCGCGGCACCAGCTGAGCACGCTCTTAACGGAAGCGTATGGCAATCGGGAAGCCTTGGAAGAGAAGATAGCGCAGGGGAGGAAGAACCGAAAGGAGGCAGGCAATAAGTACGGTGCGTGTCCAATTATTCTCTCGTTCTTGTGGACCCATTGCTCATCGCTCATACCAGGTTTCTAATACTGCGGGATTCACACCTCGTCTCTCCTTCGAAGTTGTCGTTACCTCAAGTCAGTCTCCGAAACAGTCAGATTATGTGCGAGGGACTGCGTATGTTGTACAATAAGTCGAACACATAGTATTGCTGTAGATGCAATGCAATGGGTATGAGATCCAGGACAGATGACTCGACACAGCAAATCAAACATAGGCCAATGTTTATTTCGAGGACGAGAACTCTGCAGCAAATGTTAGCACTAGTCTGCCTCACGTCAACAAAGGAACGACATACTAGTAACGGACTTGGTACCCTCAGAAATGGCGTGCTTGGCGAGCTCACCGGGGAGAATGAGGCGGACGGACGTCTGGATCTCGCGCGAGGAGATGGTTGACTTCTTTGAGTATGACGCGAGCTTTGACGCCTCGGTAGCAATGCGCTCGAAGATGTCGTTCACGAACGAGTTGAGAATGGCCATCGCCTTGTTCGAGATACCAGTGTCTGGGTGGACCTGCTTGAGGACTGCCACGCCTGTCAGGCGTGCTGCAACTAGAAAACTTCTAAAACAATGCGTACCCTTATAGATGTAGGAAGAGTAGGTCTCCTTGCGCGCCTTCTTGCGCTTCTTCTTTTCACCATCGCCGCCAGCGGCACCACTGGTCTTTGAGGCAGTCTTCTTCGCCTTGGTCTCAGCCTTAGCGGGGGCCTTGGAGGCGGTAGTAGAGGCAGGGGCCTTGCTGGCAGTTGAGGCGGGCTATGAGGCGCAGGATGGCGCGTTAGAACACGCCCTTGCTCCTCTATCACTATTCATTGTCTACCGACCTTGGGTGCCATTTCGTGTAAGCTAGCAAAAAATTCTTGATGTGAGTATGGGATGCGATGAGCTTGAGAACCAGTCAACACACCCTGTGAGTAGGTGAAGTGGATAGAGGTTGTGGTACGAGATAAAGAGAGTGGTGGTCGAAATTCAAGGTGCGTCGCGAGTTTATGTAGTACGTTGATCATCACGTGATAATTATTTGCCGCCCGGACGCGTCGCGTCGCGTGGCCCATGATAAGCGCCTGTCTGCCATACGCTGTATCAGGTTTGTTCGGCCTACTATGTTGGATATGAACGATGGTAATCTATTACTCCTATGGCGTATGTTGCGAACTTGTCACATAGCGATCTTTCCACTCATCCCCACTACGTCGTCCTCATCAACCGCCCACACCAAGAGCGCCTTTCCGTCGGCCGAGGCATCCCAAGCTCCATGAACCGCCACTTCTTTATTGATCACCATAGGGTTGAGTGCACGGTACTCGAAGGACTTAAATTTGATGCCAGGGTTATGGAATACGGCGGTATCCAGCAGCATGAGAGCGGTAAGTGGTCCATGCACAAGACGTTCTGCGGAAGTATGTGAGGCACGCTAACATAAACAGCCGGTACAGTCACAACGAACCTGTGTACCCCTCAGAATGTGCGTAGTCCTTGTCAAGATGGATATAGTGCCCATTGAATGTTAATGCGGAGAATCGGAACAGGGACGTGGCACTCGGACGATAACGAAACGAAAACTCCGGAGCGGGCATGCCCGTCACTGTGACAACTTACTATGAGCTACGTTTGCTTCACTCATGGCTTTGCAGGTATGAAACACCATCGCTTGTGTCCCCTTCTGTGACTACGCACCTTGCTTAACGCCCCTGCTGCTTGCCTGAGCAGCCAGATAGACATGGGATCGCTCTTCCTCGATTGCGACATCGTCGCTCCCATCTCGCTTGTACTCGATCTGCTGCTTCACAAAAACCATCGGGCTACCTCTCTCGAACCCCTTCTTCTGCACATCACGCATCTCAGAGTACGCGGTCACCTTCTCGCCGACGTGCAGCGGCGCCTTCCAATGGATCTTGCCTCCCGCCCACATCCGACGGGTGAAGGGTTCCGGCGGGCAGAAGTCTACATCTGTACCGTCCCACCGGAGCGTGTTCTCCGGGTTGCGCGGGTGGAAGAAAGCGAGATGATGACCGTAACCCAGCGGACTGCCTATGGCGGGTGCAGTGTAGGGCTTGCGTGTGCCGTCGCGCGTCGGGAGGGTGATGTAAAGATCAGAGACATGCTCAGGGTGAAGGGTGTCAGAGAGGGTGAGTTTCTTGTCCGATACAATCCACTTGTCGAGAGCTTCTAGATTGAGAGACGAGGAGGGCACTGTAGAAAGGAAACGTCTCTTTGATAGAGTGCTAGCCACAAAGGAGAGCATGATGACGGTACGTCGTGACAAACGAATGCTTTGAAAGCACATGCTGATCCATCGTTCCACGCGTCTTCACCCTAGCGTTCGTCCGAAATCTTTGTGACGACAAATCACAGGCACCGTAGGCACCCGGGCGCGTGTGCGCCGGCAGCAGGCGAAGCTCACGGGTGGTCCGTGCGCAGACCTGTTTCTCGGGAAGAGTCATCGTCGCCACTGCCTTGCGCGTCTGTCTCGCGGGATCGAGCTAGGGCGGGCGCCACGGAGGACAATGACGGAGAGGTGATCCGAGTTCCCACGCGGAGTCAATCTGCAAGCTGTGGACACGCTGCTTCGGACATAACGGGGCATGGCTTTGACAGCCTCCGTTGGCCTCCTGCCTCCTCCTGCCCGCTGGTCTGCTCGAATTGTTGTGCCGACCCCCACGAGTACGAGACTGGGGTTCGGCCAGCGGGCACGCGCCTCAGCCGACGCGAGGAAAAATAGCTGGAAAAACGAAAACTATTTTCACGCGGAAGCAAATAATATCCATTTATGGAATAATGGAGCCAAAGACACGGGTCCCGCCTTTTATGGCCTGCTGGGGCCGCATGTCACTGCGCGTCGGTCAGCGACTCTGACCCGGATATCACCTCCCCTCTCCCCCTTGGGTCGTCGCGACCCCCCCTCACGATCGTTTCGTCCCAACGCCCGTCATCTTCCATTGTTCCAGCGGACAATGCGTCGTTAACCTCCCCCAGCCTTTTATTTTTATCGTCTTTCGACCTACTGCTCGCGCCTTGCACTGCTTACTCCAGCCTATCCTCTGCCCGCCCCACGTCCGCATCCTCTGCCCCTTCAATCCCAACCACCATCATGTCCGCCATCCTCTCGCCTAGGCCGCGCCGAGCATCGTTCGACCCCTCCCAGCCTCTTGAAAGGCCTGCTCCGCTGCTTTCTCCGCCTATCTACCTCTCGACCGACATTCCTCGGGTGAGCACCCTTTCTTCCCCACTTGGCCACATTTCTTACCGCGTTTCATCAGTCCACAGGCCTCTTCAGCCCTCCTAGACTCCTGTCTCCGATTAATATCGCTGCCCCAAGTATACACAAGTCTAACGTACGTTCCCCGTTACGCGTCGCGTTTTCTTTCCTTGACGCCCAATATCTTGCACTTGCTTCGGCAGTTATCCAAGGCCTCATCCTCATGTAGCTCTACAAAGCGTCGACGTACTCACGCTACCTCTTCTCGCTCTTCTCGCCGTCGGCAAGCTCGTTCAGACCTATCTACTGCTTTTGGCCCCTCTGTCTTCGATTCCCTCCCTTGGATTTCACAGGTAGAGTGCGACCCAGAGCGCGTTGACGTCTGGGACGTGGCCGATCTGTCATTACTCCCCGACGAGTCACCGCGTTCTCATTCCCAATCCTCGAGCGTTGGTCCAGTGCGTCACCGACGGGTCTCTACGCGTTCTAGTACAGCGCCCGGCAGTAACATCTCAGCAGAACCCATTTCACTCACCTCCATCGATGTCAGCAGCAGTGTGTGGCCCCAGATGCCACGCTCCCTTCGGCATTCGCCTCGCACGCCCCTGCAGGAGTTCCCACAAGAGCCGCTCCTCCCGCAGCTTCTTCCGGCAGCAGAAATTCAGCGTTCTGCTTACGATCCACGCACGCCACCGCCGACCTACAGGTTTAATCCACAGAACGTAAACTTCCACCACTTGATGCCCGTCTTTCCTTCTGCCGGACCCGAGCTTCCACCTCCGCCCACAGAGCTGGCACGGATCATGTCTCCCGCGTCACCTCAACCTCAGCCTCTGTGAACCCGCCTGCCCCATCTCCGTATTTGCAGCATCCGTCTTCCTACCGGCATCACAGAAATGACTTATTTATCTCTATTGCAAGTCTTTATATCTTGAAGGACGGATGAACGTCCTCGAATCGATCGCTGTAGCACCCAGCCGTGCTAAGGATTAGAATCAACCCTCGCCGCGTCCCCGGCATCACCATGTCAAGCAGACATCTATATTTACTCGCATCTCGACTTCCCAGCCAGCAAACAAACAAGTACTTTAATCTTTGTGAGCTACAGCACACAATCATCAGCTCGTGGTCAGTCATTCGTGTGTGTGCTCTTTCCCATGTCGAGGTATTCACTCATTTCATGGTAACTTCTCCTTGCAGCTCCGCTTACAGACGTGTATCAATAGTTTCGTTCTGCGTCACTCACCTCAGACTGTACGATAGTCTCTGCGTCGAGCTCTCCAAGTTTCTCAGCCTCGTTCTCGGAATGCGATTTCTCCCAAACCACCTCCAAGCCCTCTCTTTTTCCGTGTCATAAACTCGGCGGGCATATGGCGCTGCTCCATTTATGTACTTCGCCCCATTGGATCTCAACGGCTTCAGCTCAAACATCTGCGCCGCAGCCCTGCTCCGTCTACTTTGTGTCACATCCCCTGCACCTTCGTCGAGGCTTCGCACCTCCGTCCACATCTCCGTGAAATTTCTCATCTCGATACGTCGAGTTTGCCTAATACGACGGCGGTGTTTGATTTATTCTTCACATATTCTTCTATTACCCATCTCGCGTTCTTTGCGTATGCTCTGCTGTTGCACCCTTCTCCTCTTTTTGTCCTTCCTGCTGCGCCATATCTACTTTACAATTCTCTCGCTAGCATTATGTCTCAGTCTCTCTCAGACTCCACTGTAACGACCTTTGTACGGTTTCCCCTCACCTCACAGATCCCCGGCACCGCTACTCCCTCTTCTCTACTTCTGTATCGTATATTCTGAGACTTCCACTGTCCTAGTTCTTTAGTGATAGCCAGCCTTTCCGCTGTATGTAGTAGGTACTGTCTACGACGCGTATTAATATGAACATGGACCGCGACTGTTTGCGAGTATGTGTGTAGGAACGACGGCCAGTCGGGCAGCGATCGAGCCAAGATCCATCGAGGAGTAGGTGATGCTCCCGGCGGCCCTGGAACAATCTCGTACTAGTCGGCCGGCCGGCTTTCACTCTCCTCCCGTCATATCGCACAATTTTGCCGCCACTCCCGTGGGAGTCATCCAAAGCCACTTATCAGCACTTGCCCTACGAATTATTCTCTGTGCGCTGCACAGTGGTGAGGCAGCTTTGGGAAACGTGAGTGCGCGAAATGAATGCAGTCAGGAAGTGCTAATGCGACCGCGCTGGAAGCGGAACTGACCAGGTATGTCCAGTTCATATCAGGGAATGACTATGTAATCTACCAGCCCTCCGCAACTTTCAGGTAACTTGTCCAGGAACTGGAAGACATGGCCACCTCCGCATCCCACGATCGCGTTATTAACTTTGGCGCAGGGCCCTCCGCGCTGCCCCTACCCGTGCTTGAGCAATCGCAAGCGGGTCTGGTCAACTTCGAGAACACCGGCATCGGTATCGCTGAGATCTCACACCGTTCCTCCGAGTTCACCACGTTCATCGCCAAAGTCGAGGTGAACATCCGCAGCCAGCTCGATGTCCCGCCGACGCACGCTATTCTCTTCACGCAGGGCGGCGGCTCCGCGCAGTTCGCAGCTGTCGTGATGAACATGCTCGCGCGGTACAAGCTGCTGCACCCCGAGAAGGGCGGCGCGGAGACGGTGCTCGACTACGTCGTGACCGGCTCCTGGAGCAAGAAGGCGTGCGAGGAGGCGCGCCGGCTCACCGTCGGCGGGCACGCGCAGGTCCGCGTCGTCGTCGACACACGGCAGCACTCACGCGATGGCCAGTCCTTCGACAACATCCCGCCCCACGCCGCGTTCGCGTTCTCGCCGGACCCCGCGCTCGTGTACTACTGCGAGAACGAGACCGTAGACGGCGTCGAGTTCGCGCACGAGCCGGGCAGCGCGACCGCGTTCCCGTACGGCCTGCTCAACCCGAACGGCGAGGCGAAGCTTCTCCCGCTCGTCGCGGACTACTCGTCGTCGTTCATGTGCCGCCGGATCCCACACCTCGCGGACCACGCCGTCATCTACGCCGGCGCGCAGAAGAACATCGGCCCCGCGGGCGTGACGGTGCTCATCGTGCGGCAGGACTGCCTCGTCGATGTCGATGCGGCCGCGCAGCTGGGCGCGATCCCTGTGCCGACGATGCTATCGTGGAAGACGCTCAGCGACTCCAAGAGCCTGTACAACACGCCTAGCGTGCTCTCGGTCTACGTGACTGGCCTGGTCGTTGAGCGCATGAGGGAGCAGGGCGGACTCCCATATTACGAGGAGCTCAACCGCAAAAAGGCGCTATCAGTGTATGCAACCATCAACGAGGGACAGGAGAAGGGCGTGTTCAGGAGGAAGGTGAAGAATGGCTCGGAGAGTTGGATGAATGTCGTCTTCGAGGTGCTTGGTGAGGGTGCGGAGAAGAGGTTCTTAGACGGTGCAAAGGAGCGCGGTATGACTGGTTTGGAAGGCCACAGGTGCGTTTTCGCCGTGGTTGTGCGTCCTCGTGCTCACCGAAGGCGTGTTTAGATCGGTCGGTGGTATATATTCTATCTGAAAGAGCGTTGCGAAGTTGCACTGACAATCTCGTCTTCGCAGGCATCCGTATCTCGCTCTACAATGCAATCACGGAAGAACAAGCTGGCAAGCTGGTGACTTACATGCGCGAATTTATCATTGAGGAAACGAAAGACAAGCAACAGTGAGATGTAAGTAAGACAGGACATCAATGTAATTGTATACGCATTTCTATACCTCTTCCTACACCCAATATAAGCCAGGAGATGGTCCAAAATGTTGATACTAAGAAAGACAGTCCAAGATGCCTGCATGCAAAGTATGTGTCAACTGTATTTTCCGGGAAAAAAAAGGGGGAGCGGGAGTATTGGACGTTGCGAACTCGGCTGCGGCAACAGTGAACGTTGTGAGGTTGTCGATCGCATGGCCTGCGAAGCTTGGACGAGAAGGGACCCGAACAAGCACGATCATACAAAACCAAATACCACAGTGAACTGTTATGCATCAACGGCGAAATTGAATAATGCTGTTAGGCGATACGTAACCCAAATCTGCATCCTAGTTGCTAGGGTGAACAAGGTCAATTAGAGGAGATGAAGATACGTAGGGATACAGGAGTAGGGTGTGGCGTAGACGACGAGCGTCCATCTACAAGCTCTCAGCAGCCTTCTCCGAGACAGACTTCTCAGCGTGCTCCTCTGCGAAGGCGGATTTGGGTGCAAAGATACCCGCGAGCAGCCAGGAGCCTACGAAGAGACCGACCAACGCGAGCACTCCATTCTTTTCGTCCTTGTCGAGGGTGCGGGAATGGTGGTGCCCTGCTGCGCCTGTAGTCTCAGTAATCTCCGCAACACCTTTGAGGAAGTCTTCCGACATTTTTCTCGGGGGCAGAGAAATAGAAGCGATCTCCGGGACAAAGTCATGAACGAGTTCCATGATCATTCCTTTCTTTTTCACGGGCTGCAAAGCGGTAGGAGGAGCGAGAGTGTCGGGATAAAGATTGTGAGAAGGACCGCCGCCGATGAGGGTTTCCGCACCGGCCACGGTGAGCACCTTGGGGTTGGATGGCTGTTCGGCCTGAGGAGGGGAAGACTCGGCTTTGACTTTTGAAGAATCCCAGAAGTCTGGCACGAAAGGCTATGAAGCTCACATGAATTTTGCGCGTGCTACGAACGGAAGCGAATAGACATACAACTGCAATTGGTGGCTCTGGGGCTAGGTGATGGGTTTCCGGAATCCTGACAGCCAAAAACTCTTTGGGGTAGGAAGGCGGAGCGGGCGCGGGCTGGGAGCTCGACGGAACGCCTGCCGCTTCGACATTGGAAGCATGCCGCACTTGCTGCTGCTGGGGTACCGGTGTTGGACTCTGGAGGGCTTGGTCTCGTTCGAATTCTTGCAACCGGGTAATCAGGGTAGCCTTGTTTCCGGTTCTGCACAGGAATGAACGGTGCGACCCAAAAATGACGAATCGGGACGAACGCATGACTTACTGCAAGAGTCCGCGCTGTTTTGCCTCTCTCTTCAAAGCACCAAGGCTCTTGTTCGACCAGTCGCGGGTGAGCAGGACGGTGGAGACAAAGCCCCGTCGCTGACCGACATTCCTGACATTTGCGCTGAGGGCCTGCCGCAACATGTTACAAGTGTGGAGGATGTTGGAAGAGCACGAAGTAAAGCCGGGCAGGCTCTGCATTGCGGCGCTTATACCATGTGGCATTACCGAGGTATGACGTCTCCAGGCTTTTGCCTCACTCGCGTCTCGTGCGCGTCTGCGGGATAACGCTCATGAAATTGCTCCTCATCATCGGTCGCGACGACGGGCAAGGTAAGAGCATGGAACATGGTAAAGATATGCCAACACGATAGTAGTAAGAGGTCTGTATTGCACACATCCATCGCAGATGTGATCCAGTCCCAACCCCTCCTATAACCGTCGTACTTGGAATACTGCCTCGTGTTCCGCGCTGCCTCGTGTTGTTGCCCATTTTGAGCAGAGGTCCATGACTCTTCTCTTCTCCTCACCTCCACCAGTAATACCCCATCCACTTGCTCTGCATAGTCCTCGCTGCCTGGCGTAGCCATGCTGACATCGCCTGCGTGAGTGCTAATCTCCATTTGACACTCCAGTCGCTCTGACAGTGATCTTTAGGGTGTCGAATGCGAGTCTCCCGTCCCAAGGCGGATTCTGGGGGAGATTCAAGTCGCCTAAAGGCGGCAAAGACATGAGGCTGGAGCAGCAGCCACAGCAACCGCCACCGATGGCGTTGTCCAGGCAAAGACTGTTGACCCTTGCGTTCGGTGACATGGAGACAATTCGAGTGGTAAGTCTTGCTCGACTTCATTGCTCCGATACGGCGCCTGATGGCTGGCACAGCTTCCGCCCACCTATATTGTAAGTCAGCACAGTCGACAATGTCCAAACTCATGAGATCGCTTACTTCTTGTAACTCAGGAACTTGAAGCACTTGCGCGAGATTGGGTTAAACCGCCACCGGACGCGATGTTCAGTCTGCGCGTCCCCGTCGAATACGCGTCCCTTGCTGCTTCTGTGAGTTGCTGTTGGCTGGTCGCTGCGTGCCATTGTCTTGACTGTCTTGCAGCGTCTCATCTCTACGCCTTATATCTACGTGAGCTCGACCATTTAATGGCACAGATTTCTGAGTCTTCTCATTTCCGGAAATACAGTTGTCTGGAGACGACACCTATCAAATTGCAGTGATGGGCGTGCAAGGGCTGAGAGTAGAGATTGTCTCTGACGGTCCGCCCCCGCCAGAGGACGAACCTCCGTGAGTGGCGTATGGATATCTGGCCGTTGTTGTTCATGGCTGACCATTACATCACGGTCCGATAGTCCGCCTCCGTAAGTATATCTATCTTTGTATATCAATTAACGACTGAAACACGTGCTACCATAGACCTCCGCCGGTCCTGGACATGCCAGCGACCTTCAACCTAGAATTAAGCCCCGGACAATATGTAGCCCTAGACACCACTGTTTCATCGGATGACTGTGACATGGCCCGCATGGAGGATGGGACAACAGTAGACGGCCAATTCTGGGGCAAGCTGAACATTGTTCACCAAGGTGATACCCACACCATGGAGTTCAGTGGGACAAGGATCGTCAACGAGGATGAAGTCTCACCAGACCTGCTTGTCGACTCCAAAGTCATCACCAAGCTTGCCGCTGCGGCCAAGCCGGCAACAGCCAAATGTCATCTGAGCATCCTTGCCCCGAGTGCGCAGTACTGTGACGTGACACTCTCCTGCTCGTCGCTCTGGAGGCTCGGAATGACATGGCCCACCGCCGAGCCAGTCGCGGACAACAGGGTCAAATACTTCTTGCGGGTGCACCCTGGCGGTGCGGCCGAGCACTTCGAGACCCAAATCACGTGTACATCACTGTACTATGAAGCGATGTACGCTTCTCTTTCACTCGTACATTCGATGTCGCTTGCTGACCCTCGATGCCTTTGGGCTGTGCCCTCCAGACCAGATCCTGTGTATGTCGATCCGCAGGAGTTTATCGCGCCGCGCAACGGCTTCGCAATGTCCTTCCGGGACTTCATCCCTCATCTCGGCAACGTTCTAGACCAGCTTGGCATGTCTCTCCATGCTCGGACCAGCTTCATCAAGTAAGTGCACGTTCCATCTCGCATGCACTCTAGCGAACCACGCTAACGAACGCAACCGCGTGCCCGGCCCGCGCACCTTCCACGCCTGCAGCAACAACATGAGCGCCTTCTCGCAGCACAGGAACATCGCTTATCGGTTCCTGTCGCCTAGCAAGATCGCGGCCGCCATCGACATCTCCGTCACGGTCGAGAACTGCGTCTTCACACGCATCTTCCTCATGTTTCGCGGCCTCTCGGATGACGAGGTGTCCGTGTTCGAGGGGCGTGGCGAGAAGGAGGCCAACCAGGTCAACTGGAGGGAGCAGATCGGTTGGTCCGAGCTCTCCAAGGATCCGACACAATTCCGGGTGTTGGAGACCTCCATTCTGGAGCTCATGTAGGAAGGTACCGTGGCTCTTTTAGTCGACGTTCCAGAGATCCGGACTTTCTCACCATCTTGTCTCCGGAAGTTCAAGAGTTGTTCTGGCTTGTCCGTGATGAATTATGCTGTAGTCTTATGCTTCCAATTACGCAGTCGTACCCATACGGTAATAGTAGTCCATCGAAGATTTTCTTTCCGATCTGTATCGTGTAGAACATACCTATCCCGGTTATCTCAATATCAACTCACGCTTAAAGGGAGGGCTGTTGTCGCCTCACAGTATATCCCAAAATGCAAAATTAGCTGGAATGTGCTTTCGCCGTCATCCATTCAATACCTAGTATAGAACGAAAAGAGGACTAGTCCAGCGATACATGAATCCGAGAGCACTACACGCTATATGCTACAATTATGAAGTTAAGACTTGAGAATAGCGGCAGAAAATGGCATGTATCCCTAAATACACGGACCGCACTGTGAATGCCTAGCCTGTCCGCAGATGGTTGTGGTATATTCGCAAAGGTTCCGAAACGACGTTCCTTGCCATCGAGTCCGGAGGCGCAGGCGCTAGTCTGCGTTTCTTAGCGGATGGTCGCGCATACGGCGACGGATGTGAATGCGGCGGTGCCGAGCGTTGCGGCCCGCTGCCATCGAAGGAGTAGCGCGAGTCAGAGACAGGAAGCTCGAAGCCAGCCGACGCGAACTGGCTGCCCGGGAGATCCTGCATGGCGGCGAACAAGGGCGGAGATGCGCTCTGCATGCGGGACGACGACGTTTTAACGGACATGGCATCCTCGCCGGAGAGATCGCCGCCTATCGACGGCCACGCGTCCTCGCCCTCGCTCTCGGTGCGCAACGGGCTCGATGCCTTGCGCTTGCCCGCCTTCTTGCTGCCGATCATGCCTGACAGCGCGGAAGGGTCTATGTCGGCCGGAACCTCGTGGACGTACTTCTCGGCTTGGAACGTGGGCATGTACACGATGGCTTTGCGTCCGCCGCCGTCCGCGTCGGCATCAATGCTGACCGTCCCGAACGGGTCGAGGCTCGAGTGCTTCCCACGCAGGAAGGGACTCACACCTGTTTGTTTCTTGACTTCGTCGATGATCACGTCAAGGCCCTTGCCCGTGACGTAGGTTCTCACCCATTCCTCAGGGTCGAGATCTTCACGAGACGCTGCGTCGAAGTTAATGCGGGGATGATGACTCCGCTGTGAGGATGATGGGGCGGACGCGTCAACGCCTTCGAGAAGGCCTTGGGATTGGAGTCGGTATTGGAGCGCTAACGCGACCGTCCGAAGACGTTCGTCGTACATTCCCAGAACCGATATTGCTTCTGCTCGGCGTGCCCAGTACGAGAATTGGGTGTTTGACCAACCAGACAACGTCAGCACCGTCGTGCGGCTCAACGTCACTTGCCCCGAAGGCGCGGCATCGTACGCATGGGAAAGCGTCTTGAGTGGATTGTACGGATGCCTATAATAAGAGAGAAGACGCGGTGAGAAAGTGACAGTCAAAGCGGTGCCCTGCGTATAGATAGCAAAGGCCCGATGAAATGAAACTTACGGGACGAACGTCCGAAGAACGCTCTTGACAACTTCCACCTTGACAAGGAAGTCGATAACAGTGGCGCTTTCGCCCTTGTTGACGACAAACGAGTCGGTCGCTGAGCCATTCGCGTCCATGCGCGACTTGCTCTTCTGCGATGTCGTTCGCCGTTCGGCCAGACGAGAAGAGAAGATGTTCCATCTGTGCTCGCCGAGCTTTTCCCGGATAAAGTCGGCAGCAAATGGATCGAGTTTCGAGCCGGCCTTCTCTGACTTTTGTCGCTAGAATGCAGGGTCAGTGTCAGGGCAAATGAATGGGGAAGGGGGTGCGTACATCTGCTTGGAAGGCGATTGTATGTTCGTGCGTCTTTGCGCCAGTTACCACTAGGGGAAACATCGCAAAGCCAGTGTTCTGGGCATGGGGAGGAGGAGGAGGAGAAAGCTCCTTGTGCTGGCCGATGGGCTCTGGGATGAGCTCGATCGTTTGCTCAGGTGTGTGCGGTAGAGACTCCTCGAGAGGCGAAGGGGTCGGATCCATGATAGACGATGGAGGCGTTGTCCACTGCTGGAGCTGGTCGATGCTCTGAGGAGGACAGGCATACGGGCTGTTGCTGTCGTCGGAGTAAGACATCGACGACTGTTGGTTGCACTGCGCTACGTCTGGCCAGGCGAGATTGAGGTCGTGGCCGAGCATCTGGTGCATGGCGAGGACACCCTCGAAGAGAGGGTGGGCCTGGGGGCCGTGCATGCTCTGGGGGATGGGGAACGCGCCATGGCTGGTGAAGTCGTAGGAGGAGGGGGGCAGGGGAGTCTCGAGGGGGAGCGGGATGTGGGGCATCTGCATGTGCGCTGCAAAGTCTGGCGGAGGCTGCATGATGCGGTAGTCGTAGTGGCTGTGGTCCATGGCGGGACGGGAGGGCGAGGGAGGCTCTGTGGAAGAGGCCATTTTGTGCTCTGTCCTGGCGGTCGACCACCACGGGGGCAGCCCAAGGACAGAATGAATCCCGGCCGAGATTGGTTCTCCCACAAATTCTGAAGGGGTCGCCTCTCCGCTTTCGGCAGCCACCCTGCGCCAGATCGCAGATATCACCAGCGATCGGCCCCTCTTTTTGGAAATTCCCACAGAGAATTTCCCGTCATCGTGACCTTCCTTCAGTCCGTTTCTAAGCTGTCACGCACAAATTATTCCCCTTATCAAACACAAATTACCCTTGCCACATCACTGACACAGACCCTAACCCTATCCCCATCCCTCGGCCGGCTATCGTCGACGCGCTTCCCGCCTGCCACGGCAACCAAAGATGGCGGCCAACGAGCGCACGTCGTCCTCTTCGCCTTTCGCATCCTCACCAGCACACCTCCCGCCCTCCCTCAACATGAACTCCCAGAACGCGACGGGCAGCAGCAACCGCTATGACCGCCATTACTCGGGGTTGGTGCCCGCCATCACTTGTAATCCGTCCGTTGCATCTCTGACACCACGTTCAACCCTCCGCCATGCCCCTTGCCAGCAGGAACGTCAGGAGGAGCATCGAATCGTCACACCTGGGTGATACTGCCTCCATCGCCGAGAGTGTTATTACTCCTCTGCCAGAGCCACGACTCCCGGACCTTGACCTGCCGCAGTCAGAGTTAGATCTCTCCACCACCTTTGAATCGATCTTGTCAGAGTCCTCCTCATCCGACAGTGCCCCCACGGTGCCCGAGTAAGTCCAGATCCCTCGCCTCTCCATACCCTGGCGTCTTGTATACCAAGACGCGCTCATCGGCTCGCACATCTTCTATAATCACCCACCCCTGTCCCGTTTCCACGTCCCTACGATGATTAACGTTCAATGCGTTGGCACATAGACTCGACAAGGTTAATAAGCGCGCCAGCAACGTCCTGAAGCTGTCCCAAGAGAACGAAAAGCTCAAGGAGGAGCTGGCTGCGATGAATGCTCGGATCGAGGCGGCCGAACGTAAACAGCGGGAGCTCAGGCAGCGGGAGGCTGCTCTGCAAGGTGCCACGAAGGCTGCCACTAAATCTTGACAGAGGACATGAACGGATCTAGACTTGGATTGGACCCCCATACTCATACCATACCCTTGCATCATTCCATCGCATACGGCAACTGTAGTAATCGTTCTTCAGCCGCTTGTTCCCTCGGCCTGTACAAGATATAATTCATCCTCATAAAACGGTGACATGTGCTGAGACCGTAGGGCATGGGTTGGCCCGTCATGGTGAGCTACGGGCGCACTTTCGCGTGTGGCCATTGGCCAGGAACCCCCGACCACTACGTTTCGCGTCTGCAATTTCCGCAAGGCTCTCGTAGGATCCGGCCACGAATGTCTGATATAGAGTCCGCAGCATCGGGAGCGGACGAACCACTAAAACTTTAATAAGGCCATAATGCGCAAAGAGGCTCTGCTCCACAAACACACCCTCATTCAACGTGGTCGATCGGCCTGACATCCAGACAACTTTAGATCTCTGTCCCAGACCGTCACGAAAGATTTTTTCTCCGCCTCCCGCTCCCGCCTTCGCCGCAGACAATGTCGAGCTCGAGGCCCAGCTCGCGCAGGGGATCCATTGACCCCGCGCGACTCCAGCCCATGCACAAGTACGTCGCGTTTTGAACAGTCGAACCGGCCGATCGCACCCACTAGCGGGCGCATCACCGGTGTCCACCCGTGTGTGTTTCGACGCTGATCTATCATCCTGTTTTTCAGGGTGCACCAGTTGTCCGGCGTCGGAGACTTCAATGTCGTCTTTGTTGGGGCCGGCAACATCATGTTTGGTGGGTATATGCGCTCCTCCTTCCCGAGACACCCAACCGATGACGCATGCCAGGCTCGGACGAGGGCCCGTGGAACCACTCGTTCCGCTTCGAGCAGTACGTGCCTTTCTGCACTCCGCGTGCCCGTGTGTCCGATGTTGACCTCCGCCGCCGCCGCGGCGCTCCAGCAAGCTTGGGCCGCGCCTGAAGGTTGTCGCGATCGTCGACCCCGCCGTCGAGCGCGCGCGGGCCGTGCTCGGTGAGAAGTGCGAGACGTTCGTGCGCAGCGCGTACGAGCACACGCAGGTGTTCCGGACGCTCGACGAGCTCGTGCAGAACATGACGCCGAACATGGCCCCGCGCGCGTTCGTCATCGGCTCGCCTCCGATGTTCCGCGGCACGACGCAGAGCGGACGCGATATTGAGCTGCAGATCCTCAAAAACTTCCCCGGTGTCGCGCTCTTTATCGAGAAGCCCGTTGCCACCGGCCCCAAGGAGGAGCTTGCCCAGGCGTTCAAGGTCGCCGAGGAGATCAAGAGGAACGGTGCCATCTGCTCTGTTGGGTGAGCAGCCTCCCTCATGCTACAGCCAAAGCGCAGTACTGATGAGTGGCTGCAGTTACATGCTCCGCTACCTCCGTGCAGTTCAGATGATGAAGCAGATCATCGCGGATAACAACTTGACCGTCATGGCCACGGTCGCACGGTACGCCGCCGCATACGAAGCCATCGCCAAGCTCGACTGGTGGGACAAGTCCAAGAGGTGTGTGGTGCCGCCTTTCCCGTCCTCCTCGCGTGGTCTCACGCGCCCTTCGCAGCGCCGGCCCGATCATCGAGCAGGGCACGCACTTCTGCGACCTCTCCCGCTACTTTGGCGGCGACGTCGACATCTCAACCGTCGTCGCGCACTCGCTCGAGTGGGACGAGGAGGCGGGCAAGCTCTCGAAGCAGAAGATCGACGAGGGCAAGATCGCGCTCGAGAACCGCGTCTCGCGCGTCACATCGGCGACCTGGAAGTACAGGAGCGGCGCGGTCGGCACCTTCACGCACCTGACGGCCCTCCAGGGACACGACTACAGCTGTGAGCTTGAGGTGTACGCTGACGGCTACCAGCTCAAGTGCGTTCGATTCCAGTGTGACGGTGTGTTTGTCGGCTGACGCGCGTGCTACGATCAGGCTCGTAAACCCGTATGTGGCACCTGTGCTTTATGTCCGCAGGCCGGGCAGCGACCACGAGGAGGCACATCAGTTCTCAGACGACGACCCTTTCTTTTCGGAAGTATCTGTCCTCGTTGACAACATTGAGGACATTGAAGAAGATCCTGAGACAGCGCAGATTTTGTCCAACTTTGAGGGTGTGTCTTTAACGTTTCGCTCACACTGTCGTCTCATTCTTACCTCTATAACCCAGATGCCGTTAAGACGTACGAGCTCACGTGGGCCATCCGCGAAGCCGCCGAACGCTCCCGAGCCGCGCGCAAGTAGGTCAAGATCAAAGCATCCTCGTTGTTATCCAAGAAATAGACTATAGAACATGCAAGATGCGGATAGGACTAGCTGTGTAATGTAATGGATGGATGGAAATGTGCAATGAGATATGAAATCCGGATGAGACGGTGCGTATGTTTGGCTGTGGTGCAAAAGTAGCCGAGGTGCGGTAAGTATCTTCAAAGCCCGTGTTTTCCAAAATGTGTTTGGGATGCCAAGTCTTCAGGCACCAGTCTCCGCGAGCTCGTCGTGTGGAGGAGACTCTGTCGTGCGCGTCCGCTTGCGGTCGGGTGCCGCGGCAGGCGACGACGGCCGCTTGCGGCTGGTGCCTTCGCCCTTGTCCTCTGTGCTCGCTCGGTCTACCGGCTCACTTTTCTGCTTAGCCGTCTCAGCAACCTTCAACGCGCGCTTCTTCGCCTCGCGCTTCCGTTGCCAATACGGTCGCTCGCGCTTCGCGAGCTCGTCCCACTCCTTTTGGAGGTGCTCCTTGAGCTTCGGCATCGTCTTGAACTCTTCATCGCAGTGGAAGCATTCAAGGTCGTGTTTCAGGAGCGGTTCGTACGTGCTCGGCTTGAGCTGGATCCTCTGCGGAACGGAAGACAGACGTCGGTGATGCGACACCAGAAGCGAAATAGGTTAGCAGGGCGCACCTCCGCGTAGAAGGACGGCATGGCGTCGAACCAGGACATGACGTCGTCCAAGTGTAGGAAGAAGCCGCGCTTTGGATGGAAGGAGTTGTAATGTCTTTTGTGCTTCACCGCGTCTGAGCAAAGGTCGCCGGACATGACGTGTAAATGAAGGTGCCTAAACGTCCAGTTTTACTAGGGTTGCTTTGACATCAAGCTTGCAGCCCTCGCACGTACTTCATAGACGGGACTGGATGGAAGCCGACCCAGACGTCCCATTTGAAGCCATGATGGTGGACCATCTCCTGCTCCATCTCTTCCTTGAGCTTCTTCGCGACTTCTGCGAGGCCGTCGAGCACCTTCTTTGCCTTCTCCTTGCCACACTTGAACAGCGTCCTCAAATTGTCGACCTCGTCCACATCAAGGAAGCCAGGGATCGGCCGCGGCAGGATAAGGAAATGGAAAATGCTTTTTGGGTACGCGTCGTAGACGGTGATGGACGTGTCGGTGTGCTCGAGACGGATGGTGGGCGGGATTTTCTGCGGCTCTGCGCGGATGGCGTAGTTGCGCAGGAGGAGCTGCCAGTCGTCGTCGGCCTGCATTTGTTCGCTGGGTGGTCTAGTGTGTGGAGAAAGCCTCCGAGGCCTTTGTGGCGCGCGCCCAAGACGCGCTACGGGCGGCTGCGGCACGACCCATCACGTGCGACGTGCGGCGCCCCGCGGGGTCAAAGCGCCAGCAAAGGCTTCTTGCCTCCTGATTCGCCCACGTCCGGGCTCTTGGGAGTGTGCTGCTGTGCTCTCTCCTCCGTGGCATTCCAACCCGGGGTCGTCCAGGATCGACACTCGCTGGCACTTCTTCAAAGTTTTGCCCCTCCCACCCGGAGCGCCTCCCCGTCAGTCGACGTCCCCGAGCCAACCGGGGCTCATAACCTGTTGAGCTACAGGCTATGAGCACCGATTGTCTTCCCATGTCGGCTAAAAAATTATTTCTAGCGTCATGACCTGATAGTCAAGATGCGACTCTCACACGTCAGCAGTCCTCAGCAGACAGCATGCTCTGCGCAGCAATTGCAATTTATGAACGTACGACTGTTCGGACCACGCCTGACGTACGAAGCACAATCCTCGAAAAAGTGGACCAAGTTCGGAAGAGCCAATATGACCCTGCTCGACTGTGACTCTGACAGCCTCCTTTGTTCGCACAATGGCTCGGCCGATATCGCCGATATCGCACTCCCATCTCGCACCATCTCGCGCCATTGGCGGGACCGCCTCCTTCTCCTGAGTCCTGTGGGAGTCACATTAGATGCTGCGCCTCCACCACTCGTTCGCACAAAACGCAAGGTCAACCGCCAGGTCCTTCATACCAACTGTGACCCCTCTTTGCGCGCAAAGAGTGTGCCTACATAGGAGCTTTTTATCTACCGCCATGACTTCCACGCCGACGGTACACCAAATCGCCCAAAAGGGTTTCGGAGCGGGGACGAACGAGCTCTACGACAGGTATGCATGCATTACAGTTCAAACGTACCCCGCAGCGTCTCTCACAGCCCAGCGCGTAGAGCCCGTCCTTCGTACCGATCAGAGGCGATCTCCCACATCCGCAAGGCCGTCCGCGGATCGGCGCCGCTCAACATCGTAGAGTACGCTCACACGCCTCCGTCACACGTTTTCCCCCTTCTCACGGGCCCACTTTTTCGCTTTTCTTTGGTTTCGGTTTGCCAGGGTCGGCGCGGGCACGGGCATCTTCACGCGTGCGCTCCTGGCGCACCCAGAGTGGAAGGACGCGGTCCAGCAGCTGCGTGCGGTCGAGCCTAGCGAGGGCATGCGCGCCCAGTTCGAGAAGACGGTCGACGACGCGTGCGCGAGCGCCATCGAAGGCACGTTCGACCACACGAACGTCGAAGACGGTTGGGCCGACCTCGTCGTCGTCGCCCAGGTGAGAGATGCCCGCTCCCCGCCCACTTCTTTGGAGGTACACACCGGCTGAACGCGCGGGTCTTTTTCTTTCTGCGTGGCATAGGCGTTCCACTGGTGCCCCGACTACGACGCGGCCGCGCGCGAGTTCGCGCGCGTGCTCAAGCCAGACGGCGTCGTCGCCCTCATCTGGAACCTCGAGGACAGGTGCGTCCGTGCGCTCGGGTCGACGTCGTGACGCTGCTGCTCACGGGCCGTGGACAGGGACGGCGCGCGCTGGGTCGCGCAGCTCCGCGACCGCATCGAGCGGCACGAGAACGGCACGCCGCAGTTCCGGCTCGGCCTTTGGCGCGCGACGTTCGACACGCCGGGCTACCAGCAGGGCTTCGCGCCGCAGGAGGAGGCCGAGTGGAGCTACCATCTCCTCGGCACGCAGCAGATCGTCGTCGACCGCGCGTGCAGCAAGAGCTACGTCGCGGTGCTGCCGGACGAGCAGAAGGCGCAGGCCGTCGAGGACATCAAGGGTATCCTCGCCAGGGGCGACGACCTGGTCTGGACGGACAGGGAGAAGGGCGAGTTTGAGTATCCGTACAAGACTTATGTTGTTATTGCCAAGAAGAAGTAGAGTGGGAGAGCGGAGCTGTCTCTGTAAATGCATATCAATGGACTACGTTGTCGCGTCGTTTCGAACTGTTGACACCCGGTGGTGTCTAGTGCCAAGAACGTACCAATAATCCGTTGACACTTGTAAACTCTTGTCTCTCAAGCAATCGACCCGGCACGGTCACGTAGTGAGGCAGAGATTCTGTGGTTGACAAGATGTATTACACCACGGACACTAAGTTGGTGAAGGCCATGAGGCAAAAGCTACTGATGTACAAACACTTGATGTACAACGGGTACAGGTACATTGAATGGATACAAAAAAAAGTGCTGTACAGCTCCCGGGGAAGAAAATAAAAGACCAGGAAGTCGATTACAGGGACTATTAAATCAGAACTGTAGTCGTCAAGTCGTGAAGAAAGGATAGGCACAGGTTGAACTTGCGAAACTCGCGATCGTGATGTGCGTTTCTAGGCCATGAGGGTTAAGGAATCATGAGCAGTCGTCTCCATCTCTGAGGCGATCACTGGGTAATCGGCTCTGGGGCTGGGGCAACGGACGGGTTCTGGGCGGGGAGCCCCTTCTCCGCGCGGACAGCACTCCGGCCGTAGTCGGTGTACTTGCCCGAGTGGAGGCCGAAGGCGGCGTAGTCGACGTTGCGGAGCTGGAAGAGGAAGAGGAAGAGGAAGCCGGGGCCGGCGAGGATGTCGAGGATGCCGTACCAGATCATCTCGGACGTGACGGAGATGACGTTGCCGCCCTCGGCGCAGGCCCACGCGATCGGGTACGTGATCAGCATGAACGAGAGGTAGCCTGCGCCGGTGAGGTACGCTGCCCTGAGGCCGGTCGCTTCGGCGAAGCTCGCGCGGGGTGCGTGCCAGAGGAGCACGAACCTGGCGGACACATTAGACACGCGTTGAGAGGAAGATATATCGCGATGGAAACTCACCAGATGTAGAAGAGCGCGGCACAGCCGAAGACATAGTAGCCCCACTTGTAGTCACTATGGACCAAAGCACCGACGAGACCACAGATGACGAGGAAGATGCTCATGAAGAGCGTCGTCATGATGTCAGAGAGCGACAGACCAGTCGACAACAGCAGCTCAAGGAGGAGCAGCGGGAACGTGATGAACCACTGGATGTAGCGGACATACTAAAATCATAACCGGTGAGATAATTGGAAGTAAAGCGCACGTAGGAGGATACCTACCCAGATCTGACGGGTGCCTGTGCCGCGGAACTCGACAGGAATAGGCGTAGCACCGAGGTCAGACGCCATAGAGAAGTAAGAGATGGAAGCGGTGGCGAGAATGATGATGGCGAGCTGGTGGAAGAGCCGAGTACCTCTTGGCCTCTGTAAAGTGCGATCAACTTCTGATCAGCTGCGCAAATCTTGGAGTCACTTACCATGAAATCGAGGACGATCATGACCAACAGCGACGTCGCGAAGACGCTGAACGCCGCCCAAAGCCAGTCAGAGCCATGAGTGGTGAGGTGGTAGTTGGCGTTGGGTGGGTTGAGGTCGAGCGCGTGGTTGCCCATGATGTTTTCGGGTTGGTCGGGAGCTTAGAAGATGGCTATGGCCTCGAGGAGGGATTGAGTAATTAAGTGGCACGAAGGCCTTGTCGGTGAATGATTACACTAGAGGCTGTGAGGAGGCGAACACTGAGGACTGCCGGCCGAGAGAGGCAAGTTATATATCTTGAAAAGCATAGTTCCGAGAGTCAGACGGCAAGGTCAGGCATGAACCTATGACTGCCCGACGGCGACAATCGGAAACGATGTGTGCTTGGTAACGTCCGAAGTCATGTACGCCAAGACTAGGACACCTCTGGCGGCGCGCTACAAAGCGGGATCTGCAATAGATTGGTCAGTAGACGCGGTCTTGAGCGGTCTCTTGCAGTCTTGCTGCGTCATACACGGTCCTATCTCCGACAGAGAAGGAGGGCTCGATGGGTCGGTGGTGGTCCGTGCGTGGGCGACCGTCGGGAAGCCTAGGAATGCGGAGCGCTAGACGTCTGACAAAGGCAAGACAGGCTCGCACAGACAACCACATGGACCCATCGAGAATACACGGTGCGCGTCCAAGAAGGAGCTGGAACCGTCTTCGACCGACGTTCGCCGATGCGTTCACTGTGATCCTCGCTGGGTACGACATCCCGAGCGTTCCAGTGATGTCAGCTGCTACATCGTTTGAAACAGGCGCACATTCTTAGCAAGCTATCGGATCCGGAGCACGTTCAGTTCGGGCACCAGGAGAGAGAGACGGACCGAACTTGACAAAACGCGCAACAGCGACCGACGGGTTTGTTTCAGCGAGGTAGAGGTGAGAGTGAACAAGTTCACACGCCCTCCAAGCTTTGTGGCGTTGTAAGTAGAACACACCCGAGTCCTGTCATCTCACAGCCAATCGGACTCGACAGACTTCCTTGGCAACATCGATATTCCAGACGGGTCGCGAATTCCTTCGTCGCTTTGGCCAGTGCCGCGAAACTTGTCGAGTTGACTCGTGAGCGGGAGATGGGCCGTTATCGTTTGGTACATACATCAGGGAGATGGGTAAGTAAGCGAACGTACAGCCATGCTGGGACACAGTCAAAGAATATTCTGCGCTCCAACGAGTAACGCCCAGTGATTAGAGAATTTACTGACTCCAGCTGAGAGCGGTAAATAAATCTCTTACCGCTATTCGAACTAGGTATTGACCATTACATAAGCTCATGTTTGACCCTTGCCATTAAATCGCCATGGAGCAACCTGATCTTGCCATACGATGGTGAGGGCGATATTACTGCTGTATCCGTGTTTTCGGGTGAGACAAGGACTTAGACGTGTCGCCTAGCGCTGCGCGCGATGTATTTCCACAGTGAGACTCAATTCAAAGCTAATGATGCCACAGGATGTCTGCCATGGGATGTTTATCGTTGGGATCGGTAGTATGTGTGCCACACAGAGCTATCGCGGGCGATGACGGTTTTTTCTACTCTAGCACCGTCATAAAATCGTGTATCATAGCCATTTAAATCGGCATCGCCATGTGTTAGACGTGCGTCCTCGTGCAATCGCCCAGTAGGACACTACGCTTTACCGCATGCTGACCAGGGCCCTGCCGCCTTCTAGATCCCGTCGTCCCTCGCACCACGGGTTCCCCTGGATTGCCGCGGGCGGACTTCAGGCGCTGCGAAAACATGTCTAAGAAGAGCGTCCCAGAGTTGCTCGTGAAGCCGCGTCTCCCATTATCTCTGTCGCCACCTCCGACACCGCCAGACTGCCGTAGTTCTCACCTTTCGTCATTGCATCGCGTATGCCGGAGCAAAATTCCAGTATAGTATGAATTATTTTTATTTGATCCCTTCGAACTCCATAAAACCATATTTTGCAGCCCACGGGAGGTACGCGCTATGTCGAGGTTTCTCCTCCGACAGGCTGGAAAACGATGGCCGAGACCGTATATGAGATTGATGAAGACAAGGTCGAGGGCTGCAAGGATGATATTGACACCCTGCTAGTATTCGTGAGTTTCATGGTTTGGCTAGTCTTGCTTGCCTCGCTCTCATATACATGTCTGATGTTAGGCGGGTTTGTACTCGGCCGTCCTATCAGCTTTCCTCGTTGTATCGTACACGTACCTCCTGCCCGATTCGAGCACCCAGATGATCTTTCTGCTCGAACGTATCGCTGTGCAGACGCAAAGCTACACCATTACGTCTGGAACCCTCAACTCCACCGCTCAACCGCCCCCCTCCCCTCCCCAGTTCATGGCTCCACTATGGGCCGTTCGTCTGAACGGTCTCTGGTTTGCGAGCCTTATCATCAGTCTTGCAACCGCGTCGTTCAGCATGCTTGTTAAACAATGGCTTCGAGAGTACCTTGCCGTTGAATACACTGCGCCGCAGGAGCGTCTTCGTGCACACCAATACCGGAAGCCAGCCCTCGAGAAGTGGAAGGTCTTCGAAGTTGCTGGCATACTCCCCATGCTTCTTCAGCTGTCACTTGGCTTGTTCTTTATTGGTCTTTGCCTCTTTACAGCCAATGTTGATGAACGGATAGGCCACACCACTATACCACTCGTCTGCGGCTGGGCGTTCTTCCTCATTGCCACTACGCTCGCACCGCTCGCCTCGCCGCGATGCCCGTATAAGATGCCGCTGCTGAAATCCATGATGCGGATGATGAGAACACACGTTACAATGAAGACGCGTCGCTCATTGACTTCCTTCCTTTTCAACCTCGCGAGCATGGTCGAACACTCGGAGCGGAAGCCGGCTGCGAGCATGGACTTCGCGGAGGAAAAGCAGGTTGTCAACAGCAACCAGGACGACAAGGACATCTTGCTGTCCATGGATACCATCATGGCGGATGACAATTTACTTACGACGATGTGGGGTGCATTCAAGCAACGCTCACACGAACCGGCGGAGTCACTCGCTTTCATCGTTGAGCTTGTGCTGAACCGCGTTGGTACCAGGGCCGAGTATCTTCGTCCAGCCAGGCTGCGCTGTATCCCTGACCTCACCTCGCTGTCCCGCCCAGTATGGAACACCTTCATGGAGATGCTTGCCGACTTAGCAGATCGCTGTGAGCCCCACGGACCCTTGCGTATCTCGAGCCCAGATTGGCTCTGCAAGGCATCGTTGCTTCTCCTTTCCAGCTCTCCGCACCCTCTACCCAGCTCCGCACTAGCTTGTCTTCGCCGCCTACTCGCTCACACATCCGAAGCGGCGGATACTTCAGCGGGATCAATTGCTCGATGGATAGCCCCAGCCTCTGGTGAGGAGCAATTCTTGTTCCGCCCACTATCCCATCGGCTATGTCAGCTCTATAAGAAACACAGCCAAGATGGCGTCTGCTTACTTGCCGCATACCCAGTATATGCAGAAGCTCTTCGCCCATACTGCAAAAAACCATTCAGAGGACAAATGCAGCCATTATTCGCGATATTGTCCAAGGAGCCACACCTCTTCACACACGAAGCGGCACGGGCCGTCATAGAGGACCTCTGGAATTATGTTCACTTTGTGCTGCTATCAGAGGGCAAGTTTGGCCCTACGCTAAGTCCCTTCATGCACATTTGGGAGGTGTTTTTCATGGCCCTTGGGCTCGCGAACCAACTGGGCCGCAGAGCGGACGCAGGTACAGTTGTTGCTACCCTTTGGGCAAACGGGACCTGGGCAAATGGAACTTATTGCCATCACCCGTTGGTCTACACGTCTGCAGCGTTCCATCACTACACGTATACTTTGCCCAGTATACTTCAGTTGGCGGTGGATGCATTTACCACAAGTCTTGGTGCGTCTTGCCAGTGCGCCGTTTACCTACGGAACTTCAGCTCACGCAACTTATACAGACCAGGCAAAAATGATACAAAATTCTACAGGCTTCGCAGAAGCTTTTGCGCAAGGCAGTTACACCCAAATGGAAGTTGTGGACATAGTTCACTTCTGCCTCCTCCACATTCAGCTCTACGCCGAATATGTCACCCAGAGCCTGCGGCCCACAACAAGGCAGTACTCGTTAGATGACGGCACGAGAGTCAACGCTCCGGACTCAGCTATGTGGGCGAATCTCTGGAAGGCGACGGGCATTGCTCTACGTGCGTACTTGAATATGGAGAGACAGCATGCCATACACGGAAGATGGCACTATCATCGCCCTATACTTCTCACTCCGGTTGAGCTACTTGCCAAGGACCAACAGCTTGCGGGGGATTGCCTCGAGATCATGGGGTCTATCGAGCGCGGCGGCAACAAAGCTCTCCAGAGTCTATCCGTGGGCGAGCCAGTCTTCCCGGATGACCTTATCGCCATACTCGGGCACTTCATTCTGGCCGAGAACATCCCCAGATATCCGAGGCTTGCAAGACTCCTCCAAGAGCAGGAGTCACGGTGGTCAGCACTGGCAGCATCCGTCTCCGATCTTGCAAACGAAGCGCCGCCAACACATGCCACCGAGTTCCGACCTGATCCTCTCCACCATCAGTCCAGAAGAGGTTCTTTTAGGAGCGACAGTCAGGAGGGCCGCCCGGCGTCGCCGTTTGTGGTACCGCCAGCGATGTCAGAGGGCAGCGGGTGGGCGGAGACGACACAGGAAGATGGTCGCGGAGACGTGCAGGACGGACATGGAGGTGTTGGGGCTGGTCTCCGTGCGACATCACACAGATAGCGATGATACCACTGCAAGTACCGAAGGACACTTGCACGAGCCTGGCGGTGGTATAGGCGATGGCGACACTCATATTCATGAAGGGGACGCTGACGTTGAGGATAGCACTAGCCTGATAGGCGGAGGCGGGGTCGAAGGTCACGGCAGGAGCGTCAGTGGACACGAGCAGCCAGATCAAGGTAGGCCTGAGGGAGACAACGAAGGTGGTGAGAGATCTGGCGAGTAGATGCAGGTCGCGAAAAGCTTCGGAGTACACGTAATGTTTGATACCCCCAAATCAGCTACTGTCCTGACGATCGTTTATGAGCTTCCTGCACCTTCAGAGTCGGTCATAAATCTCACGTCTGCGTCGCCGCGATGCCTCGAGTCTTGATGACTTGTCCAACAATATTGTCCATGATTCATGGCCGGACAGCCGTGCAGCTGACTCTAGCCATCTTGCGAGCGTCAGGCAGCCTGCGCAGAGACAGTGACAGGTCTGTGCCGTCACTAGCTAGCACGAGGCTCTCAAATTGGACTTTGTGAACCGCAGGGCACGAATGGTGGCGCGTGCTTACCGCCATTAATATTCGTGCTGTGCGGTGTGTACGTCCTGTCCTTCGCAGGCGCGCCGCTCTCATTTCATGTCGAAGAAGGCGGCGGCGAGCTCATCAGCACAAGAGGGGATGGAGGCGCACGAGTATCGCTGGACACTTTAAGCAGACCTCGGTGGCAGGACAAAGACAAGCTTGCGGCCCGGGCGGTTACTGCAATTTCGGCTCGACGCGCGCTCTGGCCACGTGAGCAACTTCACTGGCTTCACTCCCGAGTCCTGGCTTTCGACATTGGTTCGGCAAGCCATGTCAACTGCAACGGTGATGCGGAAGACGTTCCGGCGCGCGGTGGTCGACAATGCTCGTACGCTGTCTTTATCTTTGCGTAGTTTCTTCTCTAATGTTTGTGCGCAGGTGGTGACAACAGGAGACGAATAGAGATCCGCAATGTTCCTAGAACTGCCCTCCCTACAGACATCCGCAGACTATGCGCAAAAGCCAAGATTGAAAACATCGCCAGTAGTGCGTTTCCGCGTTATGAATACAATACCGTAGCTCTTAATTTTATTCTAGTCGATGTCGACTACAGGCGGTTCGTTCCAACCGGTTCTGCCTGGGTCACCCTCACCACTCCGGCCTTTGTCCGGTCAGTAATGCAGTCTCTACACGGCTCCCTCGTGGCAGGACACGAAGTGTCTACTCATCAAGCGGAAAACGAGGTCGAAGATCTCCCACCTCGCACGCGCGGTGCGAGGGGTCGTGCCGAAGCTGCTGAAAGAGGTGTCATCACGGGGGATGGTCCCTCTGGCGGTGTCACAAGTGGCGGCTCTAGCGCAGTGCTGTACGGCTTGCCCGGAAAAATGACCCCTGAAGCAGCTGGATACTTCTTGAACAACTTCAAGCTCGCAGGAGCGTCGCCCGACAGCAAGGATATTGTCAAACTAAATCAGTGAGTTCCTCACACTATCCAGCATCAGCATACAGACTCTGAGCATCCTCCCAGAGCGAACAATGTTGCTCTTACGGCAAAGTTCTTCATACGTTTAGCATCATCGGCTGAAGCGCACCGCTTGGTTCGCAAGCTGCACGAGACCTACTACGAACCAGAGATTTTTGACAAGCGGTACCGTGTCAGGGCACGCGTGGTATACTAGTGCATCGACATCCCCTCAATATTAGACCGATATATAGTAGTTCAGCATTGCCCTACACCAAGCCTCAAGCTAACCTCCTCACATGCGTTCCGTGTCATCCTCAAGACGGGCACGTGCACCCTAAAGAACATCAGATGATGTTTCAATGTATGTTCAGAATGACCCACCATTCGCTCGCTCTCTGCTTCATCCTCGGGTGACCGACCGCGCTTAAGGTCTTGCTTCTCCGGGGCACCCTCAGGCTGCTTCCAGTCTTCTCCACCACCCGCAACAGCACCAGGACCTTCCTGTGCATCCGCGTACCGCTCCTCGACCTCCCTTCTCCGTTCGATCTCCATCCGCTGGGCTTGCGCACCCCAACCTCCACGTCCTGGGTCGTAGTCGGTTCTGTGCTCGTCTCTTACCTGCCCACCGCTCTTGCCCCGTCCAAACTGTCGTCCTTCCCTATAGCCTAGATCGAGGTCGCACCGAATAATACGTTCGTCGAGCTTGGTGCCGCTGACGTAGCGCAGGCTCGCTAGTGCCTCGGCGGGGGTGTAATATTCTACAAAGCAAAAGCCACAAGGTGTTCTAGAGACTACTTTTTTAATCACGGATTCATGCGCATACAATTGACCAGCGTACCTTGTATTCCGATCCAGACCCATGATGATACGCTTGATGCCTCCGCCCTCCTCCGGGCTAGCACACTTGGAGAAAAGCTCGTAGATCTGTTCTTCTGTGGTATAAAAACTCAAGTTACCAATCTATGGCCACTAGCATTAAGTTATCATGACCACACAGAGGGAGAGGGCACTCACGTAGAGTGTTGTCGATTTTGCGAGGAGCTCATTCTGCTTCTGCCTGTCAACTCGGGCTTGAGAGTCTTTGTAGTTGGACGGCTGGTCAAGAGGTTGCACGACGTGCGCCATGGCGGCAAATGACTTGAAAAATGCGATGTATAGGAAGTCTGCAAAGGCCCTTCGTCCGGTTAGAGCGAAGTCCGAAAGAAAGTTGGATACTTATGTTTGGGGTGGGCGCGGGAAACCCTAACCACAGTCCTTTGATTTGGCGTCTAGTTAACCTGTACGCGTCGCGCCGCCAATTGCAGCTTGAACGAAGCCGCGTCAGCGTACACTCCTCTCCACTACATTCGCTTGGAACCGCCTTCAAACATGGATGAAATTGGAATCGAGATGCAGAAAGAGGTGTGTGTTGTTGTTTCGTTATATATCTAATGCCCACATTGTGTGCAGGACCCAACCTTCGAGTCGGTGGTGACCGAAAAGACGGCGCTCTTCCAAGAGCTGCAGGAAGAGGATCTCTATGTGAAATACAAGAAACTCAGCAGGCATCTCGAGATGCTAGATATACAAGAGAGCTACGTCAAGGACGAGCAGCTTAACCTCAAGCGCGAGCTCATTCGCGCGCAAGAAGAAGTCAAGCGCATCCAGTCCGTCCCGCTCGTCATCGGCCAGTTTCTCGAGCCCATAGACCAGAATACTGCCATCTGTGGGTCTACGACTGGCTCCAACTATATCGTCCGCATCCTTTCCACGCTTGACCGTGAGCTCCTCAAGCCGTCATCGTCTGTCGCAATGCACCGGCATTCGAACGCTATTGTGGACATCCTCCCACCAGAGGCAGATTCGTCCATCCAGATGCTCGGAAAGGAAGAGAAGCCGGATGTCACATACCAGGATGTTGGCGGAATGGATTTGCAGAAGCAGGAAATTCGAGAGGCAGTCGAGCTACCGCTAACGCACTTCGATCTGTACCGCAAGATTGGTATCGACCCACCACGCGGTGTCCTGCTCTGGGGTCCACCAGGTATGTTCCCGTAGATATATCTGCGCTACGCTTCCGCACTCACCACCATCCCAGGTACCGGAAAGACGATGTTGGTCAAGGCCGTCGCACACCACACAACCGCCGCCTTCATCCGAGTAAACGGCTCAGAGTTCGTCCAGAAGTACCTCGGAGAAGGACCCCGTATGGTGCGGGACGTCTTCCGTCTCGCAAGAGAGAACTCGCCAGCAATCGTCTTCATTGACGAAGTCGACGCCATTGCAACAAAGCGTTTCGATGCCCAGACCGGTGCCGACCGTGAAGTGCAGCGTATCCTGCTCGAGCTTCTGAACCAGATGGACGGGTTCGATCAGGGTAGCAACGTGAAGGTCAGATCGCCGCATCTCCGACTGTCGTCCTCATTATTAACCATGGCTTGTAGGTCATTATGGCGACAAATCGTGCTGACACTCTCGATCCTGCCTTGCTTCGTCCTGGTCGTCTTGACCGAAAGATCGAATTCCCGCTTCCATCGCGCCGTGAACGGCGACTGGTCTTCCAGACATGCACGAGTAAGATGAATCTTGGGCCGGACGTTGATCTGGAGGACTGTAAGTGCTCGATAACATAAACTGAAGCCTCATCTGACATCATACTTCAGACGTCTCCCGACCGGATCGTCTGTCGTCAGCTGAGATTGCTTCTATCGTGCAAGCTGCTGGTTTGCAAGGTTTGCACACGTCAAATAGGTCTTTTGTATTTTCCTAGCTGACGACGCCTCCAGCTGTGCGCAAGAACCGTTATGTTATCCTTCCGGCTGACTTCGAGGAAGCCTGGAAAGTGCGTTGTTTGGCTGTATTTGGCCCATCAGTGACCTCGGCTATAAATTGTTCTGACGCATCTTTTTACCTGCCTCCATCTAGCAAACCGTCAAGAGAGCGGACGACACTCTCGACTTCTGTACGCATCTCATTGATCTCTTCGAGATTTTCATTCTCATGTGGATATCCTTCCAGACCGATAGTAGCGAACGTTGTACTTATCATCGTGAGTTCACCTGTTTTCTTGGCTCGACTGTTCGCCTGACATCTGTTGTAGTCTCGCACCTGTATTGTAGAAGACAATCAACTTTTCTTTCTTTGCCTTCTGTCTTTCTACGTGCGGCTCGTGCGATCCATTGGCAGCTCTGTTCACTTTGGCGCCCCACCGCATCTCTCACGGCGTGGCGCTCATTCTTATGAGCGAGATAAAGCAGTCTCTGTGCTGATCCGGTTTTTCTTTTTGCCTCTCCTTTCGCTGCTTATGCTTGTGAGGATACTTCGGTGTTTCTCATATGAGAGGGGTGGTTCAAACGCCGGAGACATCCTATTGGGATGAGATAATATCGCATATATACTGATCAGTGAGATACTTTGACACTACTCCCCGGGACCGCTTCACTAACCGCGCATCCAGGACTAAGCAATAGAATATACCTTCTGCAATGCGTGAGATCATAAGAACTTCGTGAAAAAGCTCTTCAACACTCTGGTCGGCGTTGTCTTCCTACACGACCGTCCTCATTTTACAAGAGCAAGAAGAATATGCGCATCCTATTGGATGCATCATCCGTCTCTTTGGCGACCCTCTCGCCCACGAGAGACGTCGAATAAATTTGACGGTGACAGAATTTTGTTTGGTAGATTGTTATAATACATCTTTCTTGAATATCTATCCAACATTGCGCCCAGAATCATACAGGGATGATACTACATAGTTCAGTTTTTGGATGGTTGTCCTAGCTCGCTGGCACGTTCAGTGGCGATTTGAATGGCACGCGCGATCGTTGAGCGGACCCGTCCATCTTCCAGGGCAAGGAGACCTGCAATAGTGCATCCACCAGGAGCTGAACACGACGCCTGTGAGCTAACCGCTTAGCAAGCATAAATGGGCATACGTACTTGTCACTGCATCTTTTAGCTGTGCAGGATGCGTGTTGCCCTGAAGAGTCATTCGTGCCGCACCCTGGAGAGCTGCACCTCTGAAGTTAGCACCTAAACCGGGTCACGGCTAAACGACTTACTTTGTGCTGCAAGCTCCAGGGCCTCAGCTCGGGGAAGGCCCATCATGACACCACCATCTGCCATAGCCTCCAGGAAAATGCAGGCAAAAGCGGGTCCCGAGCCTGACAACGCTGTACATGCATCGAAGTGCTTTTCATCGAGGAAGCGGCAACGGCCGATGGAGGAGAATATGTTTAGAATGATTCTGCGGTCGAACTCTGCGCCTTCAGACTGTGGCAGACTGCTGATGACAGTCATGCCCTCTCTGATCTGCACTCTCGATCAGCGATCTGAGGCTCACACGACTGGGTAAGATATGACTCGTACCTTGCAGGGAGTGTTGGGCATCGCACGAATAACCTTCGTCTCAGGGCCAACCGCCGCAGTGAGCTGCAGGATGGTCACCCCGGCCAGGATGCTGATGAGGAGCTTGCCTTCGAGAGCATCTTTCAGACCTGGCTCCCCGAGGATGGTGTGCGCCAGCTGAGGCTTGCAGCTCGGGTTGCATCTTCAGTACGTAAATACCAATAACATTAAGGCACACTCACCATAGCAAGATGACATCTGACTGCTGAACGGCCTGGACATTGTTCGCAACACAGACTTCGACGCCGGGCCCTGGTCCACCAAGCGAAAAGAACAATTCCCTCAGCCTCTTTGCGCTTTCTTCGCGGCTAACACATGCAAGAAATCTCGATGGCAGAGTTGGGTCGGAGACAGCAAGAGCCGGTGTCAGGGTACCTGGCGTATGCGACTCCCACTTCGGTCCAGGGTATGTTGGATCTGAGGCGGAGTCTAGACTAGCGAGGACGCCAGAGAGGACGGCAACACCCATGGTCCCACATCCTGTGCAGATGCTCAAAATATGGCATCCGGGCTTTGAGCGGGGACGCACCTAGCACGCACAGCGTGTAGCCCATTTTGATTCCTGAAACGATTGTCGTGGGCGTGGACGAAGCGCTGCGAGGTCAATTATAGAGGTGGACAACGGAACAAGCACAACATCAGAAACGCTGGAGAGAGTACCGGAGCGCGTGTCCACGGCGACCTAGTCGCGTGTCACGACACATATCCAGTACTTTATGCAAGGAAGACACCAAGCCGGGGCATCATTCTGGGGCATACACGCATGCGGGCTTTCGTGACAGTCGGCTCGACTCGCTTCGACGCGCTGGTCCAACGAGCTCTCTCGGACGCTGTGCTTGACGTCCTTCGCACAGCGGGCTACTCGACCGTCATCGTACAATGCGGCAACTCCGACTTTGACACCGGGTCCTACACCCAGAACGGCGAATCCTGGACGCGGGCACTGGAGGGTGGTGGAGCGATCGAGGTCTGGAGATTCAAGGCATCGCTAGACGAGGAGTACAAGCAGGCGGATCTGGTCATAAGCCATGCCGGTATGATTGCTAGTGCCGCCCTCACATGCTTGTCTAGTTCACGAAGGCCTTGATAGGCTCCGGCACAATTCTAGATGTCCTGCGACTCCAAAAACCATTGATTGTGGTACCCAACTCGACGCTCCTCGACGATCACCAGCAGGAGCTTGCAACTGCTTTAGCTGGCCTAGGACATGTCTGGGCTGCGACCGTCCCGTATGCCCACCACGTTTGCCCTTCCCGTGCATATTCTGAGAGTCCCAATCCACAGGAGCCTGCCGCAGACTATCACTACACTCGACCCGTCGACGCTTGTTCCGTTTCCGAAGTTTGATGGGAGCCGCTTCCGTGAGCTTTTGGACGAAGAGATGGGTTTTGCCTTGGAAACTTGAACGCTTGTATCACCACTACTATTTACTCCGTACTATTGTGTTCCCCATGCTGCACATTGCCTTCTAGTATGGCACCGCAGGTTACCGCGACTGTCGTGGATGAAGACCCCCAAGACTATGAGAGCAAGCACGTCCATGCGGTCTATGAAGAGATTGCACCGCACTTCTCGTCAACCCGCTATAAAGTACGCTTTGACCTGTACTCGCAGACATAAACTCATACACGAACAGCCTTGGCCTATCATTTCAAGATTTATCTCATCGCTACCCATGGGGTGGATAGGACTAGACTCTGGAACTGGAAACGGCAAATATCTTCCTCTACCACTGGAGAGGCCGTCCGGCATATGGACCATCGGGCTGGACAGGAGCAGAAACCTTCTCAAGATTGCACAGACTGCGGGCGGGACTCAGCAAGAAGTCGTGTGGGGTGACGCATTGGGGAGACTGTGGAGGGATGATGCTTTCGTGCGTTGGTTCGCTTCCTGGGATCCGCAGACATTGCTAATGCTGCACAGGACTACGCGATCTCAATTGCGACAATACACCACCTCTCGACTCATGAAAGACGCAAAGTCGCTGTTCAGAGACTTTTATGCGAAGTCTCTCCGTCTCATGGCCGTGTTCTTATTTACGTCTGGGCTATCGAGCAAGACGAGCTCTCAAAACGGAACATTCCACAAAGCGAAGGGGGACCAGTCAGAGGCGAAGACGTCTTTGTACCGTGGGTTATGTCCAGAGAACTACGGTCAAAACCAAAGGGGAAAGAAGCGAGCAGCCAGGATGCCGGTCTTCATGAAGCGTCTGTGCAAGTAGCAGATCCACCACGACCATCTCAAGTTTTCGACAGATACTACCACATGTTTGCTCGCGGAGAGTTGAGGGACCTTGTCTGTGAAGCCGCCGAAGGTCTATCGATGCATGTTGGTCCTGCTCAGGGCAACGCCACCGAAGGTATCGAGATTGTGCAGGATGGTTGGGAAAGATCCAATTATTACGTAGAACTGAGACGCTGGCGACAATGATAACTGTGAATCCCAGCCCGCAAAAACATGCGTTAAACGGTCTGGAGTGATGGGTATACCCGTGAAACTGGTTTTGGACCTGATGAATACAGCAAGGGGATAGTAGTACAGGGAGTAGGCGAAACAGATCACTCGCTCGCGGCCATGACTGTACAGAAAGGACATGAGATAAAGTGAACGAGATCGAGAGTAAACTGACTCACTGGCATTGATGAGATCGCCTCCACTCTCCTTCAGGACTTTCACAGCCTTAGCCCGTGAGCAGCCAACCTGTTGAATGACGAGTTCGATATCTTTAGGGTCGACACCGGTCTCATCGACTGGACCTTCCTCTTCGACGGCCTCCAGCTCGGGGATGTCGTCGTCGTTTGCAGCACTGGAAGACTCCAGGTTAGGGACCGTAGTAGCACCGCTGGAGGCGAGACTCTGAGCAGCAGAGAGCTGAGCGGCAGAGTTCACGTCTTCAATCTGAAGGACAGACTTAAGACACACAAGCATGAGCTCGCAAAGGTTCGCTACGCACCTTGGCCTCGCCAAATACGATGTAACAATCGCTGTTTTGCGACTTGTACACGTCGGGGACGGCAATGACAAAAAGAACCTATCCAATACAAAACATAAGCCCTCGAAGCCTCCAAGACTGATTTGAACGCACATTCTTCGGCCTCCGAAGAGTAACACGGGTTATGCCTGGGACCTTTTTCAAACCAAGAGAGATGAGAGCCTTCCTGGCCTTGCGCTCAGAGCGCGACTGGATCTTGTCGAGGGCAGCCTGGGAGGTAGGATCTTCCTCATGATCGTGCTCGTGCTCGTGCTCGTGCTCGTGACCCTCGTGGTCAGAGTGGTCGGAGTGGATCTCCTCGATGCTGGCAGACATCTATGGGAGCGGCCGACGCGTCAGTGCTGGCGCGGTACATCCAGACGAGAAGCGAGCTATCCATCGCCTGACGGCCACGGATTCGAGGTCGGAATATTCATATCGACTCGCCATACCGTACAGAGGCACTTACTGTCGATTTTAGGTGGACGAAGGGGGCTCAGGGGTGTATAAGATGGCGAGCCCGACGTCGCCGACAGCGATCAGCAATAGCCATGTAAGCGCACATAACCCTAACCCCGCGTGTTCATCCTTCATGCAGCGCACTCAGTGCTTCTCGCACCTGTATCACAATATCACAATAGCATGTACACCTCTCATTTGTGTCCGGTTCGTTTCTGTTGAACTTGCTTTTATTTAGCCCTCTTGCTTGCAAGGTTGCCAAAATCTCTTGGCTCCTTGGAGCTCTCAATGTATGGGTGGACGCCATGGAGCTCAACGTCATGAAGGCTTCGGTAAACATCTACACGCAGGACAAGGGCATACATAGATATATAGCACACTCATCTCGTCACCCTCAAAACCACCCTATTCGCACCGAAGCTACTCCATCATGGACACGGACACCAAGCGAGCGACGTATCATAGCGCTGCCTACCACAGTTCGGGGGCTGCTATGATGAGCTTCGAGCCTATAAATCAGATTCACCAGCACATCTGCGCATTTCATACCTATGCGTGCGTATGCGCTTCCGATTGTACTGCACTTGCATTTTCTGACGCATAGTTCAGCTCGGATCGCACACGACACGTCGAAGCGCATCATTTCTGTACTTGCTTAAGACCAGACTTCCACCAGTGTATCATCTATGACTCTGGTGAGAGGAATGCCCGACTTATTGGCGTCGAGTACATTATTGCCGAACAGGTGTGTGGACCGGTTCTTTACTGCCGACGTATACTGATCTCCCCTGCCAGCTATTCAATGATTTGCCCCAGGAAGAGAAGAAATATTGGCACTCTCACAAGTACGAGGTCAGTGTGTTGATGTAATATTGTAAAGGCTGCAATGTAATGTTCCTTGAAGGTGGAAAGTGGCATGCTACAGCTGCAAGTAAAGAGCGCGGTTCCTCATGTTGCAGTGGACGTCGCTGAGCAGCCCGCAATGCTTGAGCTCCAGCGAACGTACGGCAAGACGATACATACTTGGGCTTTTGATAAATACCCTGATCTTCCTCTCGGCCCACCTAACCTGATGATGTCTTATTCCAAGGACGAACACGCGCCCCCAGCTGAATTGATCAAGACCAGGGACGAAAAATGCGGCATGGACACTGAGTCCAAACGTCTTACTCGCGCAGAATATTTGCCTCCCTATCAGAAACATCTGGATTCCGACATGTGGGAGAAGACTTCGAAAGCTCCCGTTTTCGAGCCAGTGGAGCATGAAGTCGTTCTCTGAAACGACCAATTTTGGGATTATGTTGTGTAGGCCTAAGAATATGTCGTATATGTAGTAATACCATTTGTCTGGTTAGGCTGAAGGCTTGCAGTGAACCCAAGCGTCGAGGTCGTACTTATACCAGTACCCTTTGCAGAGTAGCCGACTCAATTGGTGAGGGTCGTCTGTCTACTTATACTGGTGGGCGCTCGCGAACAGGTGTTCTCCCAGGTGCTCCCCTGGGTCGTTTCGCCGCTTGACCCCCGCCACTCACCTTCAGTCGCCTATGACCGCCACCGACATCTCTCGTCAACTTCGTTTACTGCTCAAAAACTCTTCAGAGGCCCCTCCACTTTCCGACTTTCTTCACGCTCTTGATGAATTTGTCTCACAAAATGAGGACGACCCAGAGCAGGCGGAAGATCTACAGAAACAGTTACAAGGCATATACTACAGCGAGATGAGAGACCCAAGTCTCCCGCAAGTCAAGGTCATTCTCGAGACTCTATATCACGTCCGCCGGAGCTTGCCACCGTTGTCTATCATCGAGACATGGTTTGACACTGTCCTTCGACCTGCCTTGCGCGAGCCCAAGCTTGCGGCGGAAGCCGTCGATCATGCAAAGGAGGTCGTCGTCGCCTCTCTGAGTCCCATACACAGAATCAGGGACGCAGTCTCTTCGGATTCCGAAAAGGATAAGAAGGGGGAAAAGGCGAGAGAATTCCGTAGGCGGCTTATGGACCTCTACCTATTGGATGCATACAACGAGAGTTCCGGGGACGATGTTCTCGAGTGGGCAGAACTCGATGACGCACAAAAGGAGCGCAAAGCTTGCTGGAAAGCGAATCTGGAAGATGGATGATAACACCTGGACGACGGGTGTAGGGCTGTCGATGGCAGCCTGAGGGGGAGACAACCGGGGTTCTCCTGGTGGCTCCTGTTGTCTCTGCAGATCTCGTTGACCGGAAGATAGCAGGGACATATTGGCGAAGAGCTGTTCGCGCAATCCCAGGGATGCTGAGCGAACATCGAGCATGGTACATTCGGCGACAATCCTCGAAATGTCGTACTGCGCCCAAAAATCGGGCTGGCTGAGCTCATGAGCGGCATCCCGCCAAACAAGTAGTGGATGAAGGACGTGTCCACGGAGCAGCGACTAAAGCAGACGTTAAGTACGGGGCAATCACTCGGATAGGCAAAACACATGCCTCGCTCTTGCTTCGGATCTGGTCTTCATCCAAGGCCTCTTCCCAGCCGAGCGTGTACACGGTCTCTAGACTAGCCTCCGCTAAGTACGACACAGGGCCACGCAGAAAGCGAATCGTGTTACATGGAAACAGATAATACAGATAGGCAAAGTACTGCTGCCTGGGGGGAGCTGTTGCGGACGCGCCAGTAAACGTTTGGTCAAGACGTTCCCATTCTAGATCAGGTCGAATAGAAAGGCGATTAGTGTCGTCGGAAGTGGGCATATCGCGTTTGTCCTCGACAATCGGCTCGACGAGCATGTCTGGATTTCGACCACGAATAGCCTCCAGGGCCAGGTCCGGCATAGTATGGTGAGGTCTTGTCTCCCAACATATAACGCGAGTCAGGACCACGAGCAATTGTGGAAGGAGACGTTTCAAGTCTTCACATGCTCTTACAGCAAATATCGGTAGTAGCTTCGTTAGGACAGTGACTCCAACCGCGCACTCCGTAGCGGAATTGTCGAATATGAGGCAATATATAAGACTCTGCATGAGCGGATGCGCCGCGAACACAGCAGCATGCTGGGGGAAATTGGGCTGGGAGGTATACGCATTAAGCAGGAGAAGTAACTGCAGACGAGAAGACGGTAACGAGAAGCAGTGGTGTAGTTCCGCGAGTAGATCCTATGCCGAGAGACGTACATTTAGCGTGCGATCGCAGGCACTGCCGAGTCGAGGAGACCAGACCCACTTGTGGTCGTTGTAAGCCTATCTTGACGAGCACTCAGCAGAGTCCGGCACCTCTTCCGTCCTTCACACCTTGTCCGGCGCTCATCCGACATCGTCTAAATTGCAGATATCTTTGCAAGAGATGATTTCAACTTCCATCGCCCTGAAGTCCAGTCTCGATATCGAGGTCATCGATACGCCGAACGAAGCAGGTTGGGCTGCCACTTTGCTCGATCATCAGTCTCGTGCGCGTTCTCGCTCGCTGTCACGGAAGAGCATTGCGAGTATCAGTGTCAAGTCGTACAGCCCAGATGGTCAGCGTACACATGAGCAGGAGGGCGTGCCGTCTCACGTGGCTGTTGCAATTGCTGGGCTGCAAAGAGAGATATTAATGCTCAGGAGCGAGCTCAATTTCGAGTTGTGGATGGCTCGGGAGAACGTCAAGCACATTGGGCGACTGTACCAGGATCGCGTAGTCTCCAGAACTGCCGAGGTTGAACGGCAAGGGTTGGTAAGACCTTTTTGTTTAGCATCTACGAGAGATCAGCTTTTTCACTTTCGACTTCAGCACAATCGACTTCGAGAGTATAAAGCAGAAGTGTATCGCCTGCAGAAGGAGGTCAAGGAGCAAAAAGAACAAGCGCTCAAGGTTAAGAATCAGTACGCGGACTGGAACCGCAAATTGCAAGATAGGATCAAGGAGTTCCGGAACGAGAAGAGCTCCTGGCAAACTGAAGCGTCTGCGATGCGCGCCGCTCACAAGGAAACCCAGGTTCGTTAGCAATTATAGCTTGCTGGTTCTCTATTAAGTTGTTCGACGAGAACAGGATAGCTTCGCCGCTCAGAGCAAGCTTTTGTCGGAAGCGAATCACAAGGTTTTCGAGCTGAAGACAGATATTAAAGCGAACCAGCACAAAGTCGATAGGCTGCATGACTATGAACGCCAGATTGAGCAGCTCATTAAGCTACAAAGATTATGGTTAGTACATTTACTATAAGAACTATTTGGCACACGATCTGAATACTTGCAGGGAAGCGGATGTCCTCAAGCTAAACAGTCAAACAGAGTTCCTCAGTGAGTGTGCTAGTACGTACAAGAAGATGGAATTGCGTGTGGCGAACTATCAGCAAGTCCAAGAGGAGCTTGAAGAGAAGATAAGGTCGGCTTTCTCTCGTCACTACATCAATCACGAAATGTTTACCTCTCCGTAGACGTCAGCAGCAAGAAATAGAGTCTCTGGAAGCTCGGTTATCCGTCACCCATAAACAACTGGCGGCATCTCGGAAGGCCGCCAGCAAGAGTTCTTCACCTGCTGCACACAGCGAATGGACACAGCAAGCAGCGACAAACAAGCGTCTTCGCGATGAGAACTCGGTCCTCTACGATGAGAACGAGGAGCTGAAAGCGATGATTGAGATGCTCAAGGCACAAGTAAGCGGGCGGACGGGGCTGGTGTCTGACCCTCGGGCCTCGCCATTCATAGGACCTACGCTGAGTATTTGAGCCGATACACTTTCTGTGCTATACATAATTGTATCCTTCTCTGTAAACCACTGCGATAATTGAGAATGCTGCGTTTCAAGAATATTCATCGCGAGAACGCCCGACACAGGTAAGATTTCCGAAACTGGCACACAACCACGAAATGCGATTGAAATTAAGCCAACGTTGGGCCGGGAGTATCTACTTTGTAGATTGGTTTACTGCGTTTTTACCGAGCAATTTTCCCTCCGGTATCTCGTGTAATCTTCATCTAAACTCTCCAGCAAACGCAGAAGGCGTGGGAGCTGCATACCCTTTGCGGCGCGATCCTGGTGACGGCTTTCGCGCGTCTTTCGAAACGTAACTCAACTCTCCCGCTGAACTCATCTACTCGCAATTTATACTCGCAACCTACGCTTGAACATCTCAAGTGTTGACTTAGCGACAATTAGAACGGCATGTCTTCACGCTTCGATGATCGAAGACGCGAGTACGACAGGGACGACCGCGGTGCGCGGTATACTGACCGCGATGCACCTCATCGGGGTGGAAGGAGCCGCTCGCGCAGCCCTCGCAGGGGTGGGGGCGACAAGGACAGAGATAAGAGGCCCACCGGTGCGTTCGTTGTGGCTCCCTCTACATGCTTACTGACATTCCTTTCTGACAGACCGCAGAGACCACCACAGAGACGACAGGGACTACCACAGAGATAATAGGAGACGAGACGACCGCGATAGACGAGACCATCATCGTGATGATCGCAGGGACGCAAGGGACCGTGACCGTGACAAGCGCGACCCCCCGAGACGTGATGAGCGAGGCAGAGACATGAGCCACTCGGCTCGTAGAGACGATATTTTGAAGCCGATAGACAAGCGTTTCGATGCAGCAGAAAGTAGAAAAGCTAGCTTCAATCCGGGTATGGTCTCTATCCCTCGAATGGTTCGCGGCAAGATAACAAGGATGTCCTGCTCCAGGTTCGGAGGAGCCAAAATCTCGCCAGGTTTCTGAGGTGCCAACAGAAGACCGGGAAGAAGGCAATGCCATGGATCAGGAACCCCAGCAGGACGAAGAAGCGGCTATGATGGCTATGATGGGCTTGCCGATGCAGGGTTTTGGCAGCACAAAGGTATTGCGCACTCTTCATACAATCATATGAGCATTCATAAGTTGTCGCAGGGTAAGCACGTAGAGGGAAATCAAGAAGGCTCCGCAAATGTCAAAAAGGTGCGGACGTGGCGTCAGTATATGAATAGGTCGGTCAGCCTTTCTCGTTATCCAAAGTATGACCTCACGTATGTGCGTTGCATGAAGGCGTGGAGGGTTCAATAGGTCAGTTTATATGCAAAAAGCGCGTTCAATGCTCATATTTTCGCCAGGCCTTTGGACAAGATCAAGTAGTCGGCTCCCATGCCATTCCCCGGGTGCTGTATCTATGTGGTATCTTGCGCGTTCAGAACAAAATTGCCCTCAGTTAAGTCGAATTTTAGTATGTCAGTGATGCATGCTACTACTATCTATTGTCCAGCGTTCATGTGGTCGATATCGACCGGGTACGTGGCTTGTAGATTGTTGCACTAGTCAGAATGTGACGCAATGCTTAAGCGTGTCCTCCGCCTGTACGGTTCCTTCGCTCGTTTCACCGACTATACCATGAGCACGTTGGTCGTCCGTCTAGTGGAATCGTGCCAGGTGCAGAGTTTACTAGAACAGCTGAATTCATGCTGGGAATATCCCGTGTGAATCACAAAGTCCGATGGCCATTCAATATTACTTGGTACAGACATGAGACCGAATATCTGCAAGAAGCGAGGAACATGGCAAAGCGATAATATGTTGCGAAAGGAGGCAAGCGGGATGCAGATGCGCAATGCAAAGAGCGTTCAAGGTCTCCAAGACAAATGCGGTGCGGAGTCGAGTCGCTGATTAGAAACCGTGAACCTTAATCGTGTTCTTGGGAAGACCCTCTTCAACAAGGAAGTTCAAAATCTTGGTGCGTTGGTCTCCTTGAAGTTGGATGACTTGTCCTGCTTCTTCGTCGTCTACGAGTGTGCCGTTGCAAGCGAATTCCTGTGGAGTACTAGTCAGTGCGTGGCGCCATAAGGGTGTGGGAGCAGACACGCCTTCTTGAAGGCTTTCAAGAGCTTCTTGGCATCATACTCTGAAGGGGGACAGGTATTAATTGCTTCTGTGTCGCAGATACGAGGTACACGCACCCTTGGGCAAGCCCTGCAAAGTCGTGAGAGTCTTTCGTCCGTTTCTTTGCTGAATGCGAATGTGAATGTAGTTCTGCTGAGATCCAACGTCCTGTGTGTTGACCGCTTCTCCCTCGTCTGCGAAGGGATCTGTTGGAGGCAATACACGCAGGTCAATGTATGCTGGGCATCGATGGGGAGCGGGGATGAGTGCGAGAAGAGCTGAGTACTCACCGAAAGTAGCTAGGTTCTGCACGTTCATGCGACGAACGTAAAAATGCGATTACAAGAAGAAGAGAACTAAAGGTGAGTGGGGGATGTTTCTTGGAGACGAGGTTGAGAGTGTACGACGAGGTTGAGAGATGACTACAGATGACCGAAAAGGGCTTGGGCGGCTCGGTGACTTATATACTCATTGGTTATGTAAGCTGGCGTGGGCTGGATCCGACATCCACAGACCGTTTCGACCTGCATTCATTCCGGTAAGTATGACAGGGAGTGCAGCCACAGGCACAAAGAGAAAGAAGCCCCCGACCTTCCAGCATCTCCCCGTGGACCGAGGCGAGTCTCACATCTCAGCTGGAAACGATGGCCATCCTGACCTTTCGATATAGCTAAAAAGCTCAAGCGGTCGTGGGTGGAGGTTCAAAAAATTAAAAGTAGATGGAGGGCACAGAAGCGCAAGGAGGGGCTCACGACTACTCGACCGGCCGTCAATCTGAGGCCCAAAGAGGAACAAGACGGTGGCGACGAGGAACGCAGAAATGAAGAGCCGGCACTGGAGAGCGGATGTGAACGAGACGGAAGTACGATCCCAGAATCAGACGGAGAGGACGTCAAAGTTAGGGATGAGGAGAGCGGAGGTGGCGACGAAAAAAACAGAGAACTGAGACGGGATTGTGCGGAGGGGAAGAAGCTAAGTAAAGGAAAAGGCATGAAGGTAGTAGAGGCACCGGCAAGCCGGGGAAGAAGATCCATCAGGAACAGAAGGGATAATGCGACTGACAATGACAAGGAAACGAAAAAGCTAACCCTTCGCGAGCTGCAAGTCCTAGCATACTCCAAGTCCTCCCTGCACACTTACAGATCGGGTGCATCGCGACGACAAGATGACACCCGCGGACGAGGACGAGGTTTGCAACGGGATTGGCGGGGTCGTGGACAGCCCGACATGCGGCTGCGCATGAATGCAATGCTGGAGAAAATCAAGAAGGATTTTGCATGAAGACCTCATTTTGTGCTAGGACCGTGACATGAAGGCTGCTCGTCGCAAGTAAGTCTACATGCCGGTTACGGAAGGAGAACACTTAGACAGGAGTTTGATGTTGCCCCAACGCCTAGTTAGCCTTGTTCTCCTTCTCCGGGTCATCCACTACCATTTCCTCCGACATTGGTATAGTTACCACTTCAGTAGATGTGTCTCCATCTGGCTTCTCTTCCGTCGACTTAATGAAACGTTCCGCAAGACTTGCCACCGGCTTTGGGTCGATGGTCGTTGTCGCTGACAGAGGCTGCGGATGGTCGCTCAAGTGTCCTGGGCTTGGATCATCCAATTCGTCGACGAGACCCAGTGCAGGGGTTTCTGCGCCCTCTGCACCGGTATGAGGTGATGCTGTACTTGTACCTCCAGTAGCCAACGCCGGAAGTGTTAAGGGCGACGGCGGGGGACTGCGCGACTTAGAGCGCCTCGCATCATCATGTAGGAAAGGAATCGGCGAGAACATTGGCGTTGGCGGTGCGGACGCAAGCAGCACGCTGTCGAAGCCAGTTCTAGAGTTCGTGGTTCGCGACGCGCTTTCCGTGGGCACAGGGAATGCATCCCATGTTGACGTGACCAGCAGTGTCTTCTCTACTGCACGTAGATACTTGCCGATTATCCCGTAGTGCTTTCTGGGATACAGACATAATTCGCATACGCGCTGTATCGTGAAGGGTGTACTGGAGATCGTGAACAAAACATTCGTTTGGTGTGCGCAGAACGTACCCTTCGAGTTCGTCTAGTTGCTTGAGGATAATCTCCTTGTACTCGTTCGCTTCATTATCAGAAAGAATGCTCTTAGGAGCCTCGTTTGGGTTGTGCGGATTGCGCGGGCGCGGAGGGAATGGGGGCAGCTTCAATCCGCCGGACGGTAGAGGTCGTGGTGAGGTGATGACTGGGGGCGAAGGGAGCACGTCGTTTGACTGTGACAGAAATAGGACTACGTTCTGGCTGCGGTGTAAGTCACGACTCTCGTCGCTGCAGGTACACACACCTTGCCAATCTTGTGTTTGAGCATTTCGCGCAACCTTGACCACTCTGTGCTAGGACGGAGTCAGCATGAGCACTTCTAGTCGTCGAAGCTCGACCTACTCCACCACGTCTGTTGAAGCAACTCGTTCCAGGACAGCATCGTATTCTGCGAGCTCAAAGTATCATCAGAACCACCCTCAGTTAAGATATGGGATCGCCTGCCTGGAAGCCACTCGAAAGGTGTTTCTGTGCTCATGGTCGAACTGTGTGGACACAAGATAACCTCTTCTTAACTCTTGGCTTCAATTTGCAGCTGGGATGTGATGCTGAACGGTTCACAGGCGCGCTCACAGGCTATGACATAGCTGAGCATCTAAAACTATCCGGCTTCAAGGAATCAGGATGCTAATAAGCTGATAAACTCTATTGTCGTCCACACGGGGCTAACTGGTAAATATTTTTAGCTGACAGAGGTACGAAAATGACCGTGAGAAAAGAAGCTAAAAAGCCTGAACACTTTCCGGCGAAAATATATGATAGGTAAAATTTGAAAATAAGAGTAAAATAAAGTCGCCTTTTTTTATTGTAGTAAAAAGTTGGTCTGCTCGCAGCAAAAAGAGGTGCAAATACCGCTGGGCCATCCATATATAGAATAATACACATGGAGAAAGAAATGATCATGATTTCGCCCTAAGGATATTTCAACTCTTCTAATACCTCAAAAGGTGTAAAAGCAGCGTATCTTTTTGTACCACTAAAACGATAACATCTCCATGGGGGAATAGCTTAAGCGTATTTATGAAACAAACTGAATGTGCTTTTGCACCTCTATCCGCGCAAAATAGTATAAAATTAGCCCCGTGCCAGCAAGACATAATTATGCACATTTGCAGAAAATTGGCCAAAGAGGAATCAGCGTCAATACTCGCAATAGCCGCCCTAGAGAACTGTACAGTTCCAGATAACCTTACTCGGAAGCCGCCACCACCGTCGCCGTCGCCGCCGCCAAGTCCCAGTACCCACCATGGAGAACGACCAGGTATGCGAGCACGGTCGTTGAAAGTATTAGAACTACAACCTAATAGAGATCTGGCAATTTTAGGGAGTCCTCGTCGACCTTTACGTCCCCCGCAAGTGCGCTGCCACTAGTACGTCCCTTTCCTGACTCCTGGTGGCATAAGTGCAGGTACGAGGTGAAAGTATGAATTTTAGATCGCCTTATCATTTCCAAGGATCATGCCTCAGTCCAAATCGCTGTCGCCGACGTCGACGCCAACGGCCGAGCGCTTTCCACTTCTACTTCTTTCGCTCTCTGCGGTCAGGTCAGAGCTATGGGTGAAAGTGACGATTCTTTGAACCGTTTGGCTACTAAGGCAGGCCGTGAGTGGTGTCGAATTTTCTCATTCTTGAGGCGGATACTGACTTCATTTGCAGTCCTTCGCAATGTCTGGTCATACCAAAAGTGATTTCGAAGACAAGCTGAAGTGCTCTCTTGTCGTCTGTACATCCCACCCCTATTTCTATCGCTTTTCTCTCGCATGTCGCTCTTCGCTTGTACTCTGCTCGTCTGAATCTCCTCGATCGTCTCTGGGGTCAAATTACTCGGACTGACTTGAGTTGCGACACTCTATTCTTAACATCAACACGGTCCGACGCGTAGCAAATCATCGATTAATCATTTCCTCCATTCCTGTTTTCTCTCCGGATGTATCTGCAAGTTACAACGCTTGCTACGGTCGTTGCTGCTACAAAAACTGAGTAATCACGTGCCGCACACGAAGCACAGGGCGTCTGTCGCTCGTGGCCCATGATTCAATATTCAGGAACCGCAGCGGCGCAGCTGCTCCCTTCCGTACATAACTTGCGGCTACTGCTCATGAGCTCTGCCCATAGTCCACAGTCGTTTGACCTCTCGATTTCGACAGCATCCGTAAGCCCTTTACTCGCACGTACCTGCGGCTCAGTAGCCTGAGATTACTTGCGCTCTTGTCGAAGCTAGACTCTATGGTCGAGATTAAGAATATATCAGAAGATCCTGCACACTCCCTTGGCGTCGAAGACCATGAGGGCGGCCAGTACAGGTTACTCTACAGCAAGTCCAAGGTCTACGTGAATCCGACGGTTTACGCACGAGATAATATCCCCGGGTTCGTGGCGCTCGTCAAGCGAGTGAGTACCGGATGTACAAACTTCGCCCACGCTAATCAAGTCCCGTAGGAAGCGGCGAATCCTACATATTTGCTAGCTTGGCTGCCGGAGACCTTGCTGAATGAGAAGGGTCAAACTGAATGGGACAAGTTCGTCAGGACAGAGGAGCGAATGACTATTCACGAGGAAGAAGAGGGTGCGTTATTTTGGGTATTGCGTTTGAGTATACCTTCTAACATACAGTGCAGATGCAGTCCTCATTGACATGCCAATACCACGTCCGGAGACCTATGCCTTCTCCGTATCACTGACCTCAATCTACTCCCTCATTATACAGCCGCCGTCTTTGTCCTCCTGGTGTAAGGTCCAGACACATCCACATCCACATTCCCAAGTGCTGACATCATACCGTCGTGCTGCGTTGCAGACGGCTCAATAGTCATTAATCTAATCAATGGCACGACACTACCTACATTGCATTTTCATGACGATGAGTCGCGTTCGTTCACCGCTCTACACAAAGCTCCAGCGGATCACAAGCACGACATATACCCGCCTCCTCAGTCTCCGCTAGCCTCGTCTTCCAAAGCCGTCTCTTGGGGCGGAGAAGATCTCCTCTCTCGTCTCAAGTCTTACGCTCACATCATGCGCTCGAACTTGCAGCCGACTCTATACCTGGTGGATCCCTCGCGAGAAGACATTGAGACTCATTCGACCCAGTTGTTCGCGGACGATGCCGTGGACGATATTCTTGCTCAATCTTCGTATGCGAACTCTCACTCCCCAATTCCCGCCCACCGCCGACCCCGGCCCCTTACAGGAACTACAAATCCATACTCACCACGATCATCTATTCTACATCGGTCTTTGCATTCTCCGTCGGCCTCGTCGGCCTCATCGTCGTCGCAAGCGCGGATGGCGCTATTGCAGTCATTCTCACAAATAACACGACACGCAGCGCATGCGGCGCAGCACATCTTGTCTCATCCGCTCGCTAAGCCCATTGTTCCTCATTTGCCTGATCCCGTCAAGAGTCTTGTCAATGCGAACGGGGATCTTGAATGGGGAAGCTGGGTTGAGAAGGGCGGCGTTGGTGAATTTGAGAGCGCTCGAGTCTATCTAGCTCGCTGGGCTCGTATCGTCGCAGAAGAGGGCGAGCGTGAACGTCGTAAAGAAGCTCAGACACTCCCGTCCTCTGATTCCACGGAGCTTCCTTCAGAAAGCACGTCTCTAGGTGTTTTTGAGCTACTACAGTCTTCTGTCAATCTGCCAACGCCCAAGTCTACACGCAACCCTAGCAGTCCGGTAGACGAGAAAACTTGGAAGGGATGGTTTAACGCGGATGGTTCGCCAAATATCAGCGCCGAGGAGATGCGACGGCAAATATTTCAACGCGGTATAATCTCCAAAGGCGCATTGAGAAAACAGATGTGGCCTTTCCTGCTTGGAGTGCATGAATGGGACAAAACTTACGCGGAGCGTAAGACGGCATGGGAGACAAAACGGTAAGTACAAGAAACTCGGCGACGTGCTCCCCTTGTTCACAACTTTTGCTCAGTCAAAGATATCGTGAATTGAAGAACCAGTGGTGGGGTGTTCCGGAAGTATTCGACCGACAGGATGTCATCGAGGTAGGCCGACGTGAGCCTGATTTTACATCATACTCATCCATGCACTCAGGAACGCCATCGCATAGATGTCGACTGTCGTCGTACGGACCGCACTCACCCTCTGCTTGCGTCCACAACTCCTGTCATAGATGCTTCGGATGACGAGAAGGGCCTGCACATGCGCTACTCAACAATATCTCCGGGTCTCAGTGATATCGGTGCCCAAGCACCGACTAACGAGCATATTGAGCGAATGGGTGGTATACTACTCACATATAACTTTTACGACACCGATCTCGGTGCGTCTGACCACTGGTCTCCTTCGCCAGGTTTACTGACGATAGTAAAGGCTATGTTCAGGGCATGTCGGATCTCTGCGCTCCAGTCTACGTTGTGATGGATGCAGACGAAGAACTGACCTTTTGGTGCTTCGTTTCCGTCATGACCCGCATGGTAAGTTTTGCCGCACTTCGCTATGTGCGAAAGTTCACCCTCCACAGAAGCATAATTTCCTGAGGGATCAATCTGGCATGAAGAAGCAGTTGTCCACACTACAACAGCTCATCGGCGTCATGGACCCAGAGCTCTATCGGCACCTAGGTTTGTTTCACCGCTCTCACTGCCGTCCCGGCTATTGACTATTGCTATACAGAGAAGACGGACGCGCTGAACCTATTTTTCTGTTTCCGGTTAGTCTCCACCTGTGACACAACTTTCAGCGACGCTCACTTCACATTAGATGGATCCTCATCGCCTTCAAGCGCGAATTCTCGTTTGAGGACGTTCTGCGGCTCTGGGAGGTGCTCTGGACCGACTGTTACAGCCGAAACTTCGTGCTGTTTGTGTCTTTGGCTATGCTCGAGTCTCATCGAGACGTGATCATGCGCTATCTTGTAGAAGTGAGTCTGTCATTGCACTGCGGAAATTTTATGCTGATAAAATCGACCTTCTAGTTCGACGAGATACTGAAGGTATGCTATGACAAATGCAAATTGATCAGGGCCTGATGCATTTCGCCGACAGTATTGTAATGAACTCAGCATGACCATCGAACTTGACAGCACGCTCGCTCAAGCCGAAGTTCTTTTTTTGTCTTTCGCACAGCTTGTAGCCGACATTGACCGTCGCCGAGCGGAGGAACCTGCCACCGGCTCGGGGCAAATGCGCAATCGAACGACGGGAGAGGTTATGTCGGAAGGAAAATCAAAATTCCCTATTCTCAGCGACGAACTGAGAGATTTGTTGAAGACAGGTCGGTGAGGCAACGCGCTCGCGGTCGTGCGAGGTTATGCCGTCTTGTACTATTGGACTGAGAAACACGTGGACTCATTTACACACATCTTCGTCGGTACTGTATACTGTTTCGATTAGGTTTTAAATACACACTTAAACGTCGCCATGAAATGCGACTGAAGATGTATCTTTATTTACTTCGCTCCGAGGTTTGATAAATTCTCCGCGATGGTGGCATCTCTGGATAGTAGCTTAGGGCTCTTGCAAATAGTATGATGAAATGACAGCCACATGATATCTATTACGGCTATATACGTCACGGCAGAACCGGGGCGACGCCCTATTCGCGCTGGAGTAGCTGCACCAGGCAGAGGTGATGAGACGATAAGCTAAGGTGATTATCGCTCGCCTAGTTTGAGGACGCCGTGCAGTACGAATGCATCACTTAACAGCTGACTTTCCCTTGCACGGCTGGATAAAGATACGATAGCGCAGTGCCTCACCTGAGAAACATGAGAAGGTAGAATAGTGGATACAAATGACAGTTAGGGTTTCACTCCTCCATCGCGTTCTCTTCGTCATCATTTCCGGCACCTTCGTCGGCGGATTCCTTGGGCCCTGGAGATGTACCCAACGCTTGGGCACGAAGCGCAGCGCCTGTGCACAAGGGTTCAGTCAGCTGCGGCGTATCTGCGAACTAGTCATAGGACCTACCACCGCTCTTTGCCAGCGGCTTCGCATATTGTTTGAGCCAATCCTCCGATTCCCAAACTGCAGGAACGATGGAGTGAGACAGGAACGCGTACCCGCAGAGGTAAAGGACATACTAGCTTTGTTGCCGAGACCCTGTACGGGCATTTTGCTCGGCCGGGCGAGATTCACCCGCAGCACCTTGCCTTGCAACTCGTTGAGGTCCATGTTGTCGATGGCATCCTGCGCATCGGCAGTTGATGCGAACGTTACGAAGCCATAGCCCTTGTGCTTCTCCTCTGCGGCATTGCGGTCAGTCATATGGGCCAGTGATGCACCATGAGACACACCTGTCTGCCGGTTTGGGTCGGTGGTGGCAGGTGGGATTTGGACTTCGATAACGTCCCCTGACCACGTCGTCAGCGCAGCGGGGCGAAGAGCGCCAGACATAGACGCACCGAAGGTTGCAAAAGTCTCGAGCAGAGCGGTCTCGTCGACCTCGTTGGCGAGGTTGCCGACGAAGACTGTTTTCTTCGTCTTGGTTCCTTCTTCCATTGGTGCACGGCTTGATTAGGCACTCTGGGACAGAAGTGTTATCTCATATTCTCACGGTAAGGCCGCGGATGACCGTGCGAAGGAAATGCTTAGTTTGATAATAGCCTCGTTTGATGACGCGATGAGTGAGTGATGGCTTTGGCCTGCGCGCTCCCACCATCGTCCGTGCACCTCGCCCTGCTGTGGCCGCAGTTGCGGCAACCTATGGGCAACCTCCGCGTGGTTTCGGTGCCGACATCTGCTGACCGTGGCTGTTTCGCTTCCGGTCCTCGTGCGGCCAAGCTTTAGCTTCTGTGTGGAGCCTTTCTTGGGACGCGCTCGCGGATGTCCTCCGCGGTTGCCGTGTGTGCAATGGACGGATGATGCCATCTATCACCCAAGCATTCTCTTCTATGCGACTCAGGAGACCGAGCGCGCCGATTTTCCAGCCTTTTTCCGCCCGTTGTCTTACGTCGGTGAGAGCATTTGGGCCTAATGCGTCTGCGGTCCCTGTACGCCTCTCCCTTTTCCGGCAACTCTTTCAGTGCGCGCATGTCTTCCAACTGGGCAGATTGTACCACAGTGCGATGGTCGCAACTCAATTCGCTACGCGCGAGGCCATATACGGTATGCATTTTCTTGTTCGGTGGCCAGCATGGTCCTCTTGCAGGCATTCTGTCCGCACAGCACTTGGCACCAGACCAGCCCTGGCAACTTGCATTTTGGCTTCATTCGCCGCTTCCCCAAAGTTAGCCCTGTTTTCTCTCCTCCTCCCCGACATATAAGCTTCACCCTCAGGCTCTATCATGCCAGCGTACACACGGCCGGTCGACCATCACTCCTTCTAGCCTGGACAACCGCCTCCGAGCTCGAGGCATGGAATCAGACGACGAGTCGTTGCTTTCTTCGGCATCCTCCACATCCTCGCTCGACGAGGACGACGTCAACGCACGCAGGGCACCCAACTGGTGTGCTTATCGACACCTTCTCGATCGCCGAGGCTACCAACTAGACACCTGTCGAGACGTAAAGCAGTGGTACCAGAAGTATTGGGAAGGAATGCTTGCCCAAGGCTACGACGTCACCAGAGATCTGCCGGGCTACGCCCGCGCATGTAGCATCAAAGACGAGAACGAGCTATGCAAGGACGCCGGTCTTGTTAGTCCATGTTGTCCCACCTTCACACCATACTAAGCAACTGTTTATGTTAGCCAGATAATCTCTTCCGAGGTACCCACAGTCTCTCAGGCAAGAAGGTCGTCATCAAGGCTGTTCACATTTGCAGCCGTGAGTATGATGCCATCCGGCACATTTGCAGTCCACCCTTGAGGCGACATCCCATGAACCACTCAATACGTATGTGCTCTCTCGATGGCGACCTACCCGCTGCTCAATTAGACTTTCCGCGTCATTGCACCCGTAGCTGTCTATGATCTGATCGAAGTCCCCTCCGATTCTCTGGTCTTCATCGTTATGGAAGAGTGGTACCCGCAGTTCACGTATGATGTGCCGAGCACTCTCAGGCTCTTTCTCAGCGCTCTTCGACAATGCATAGAGGTATGACGCGTTCCCACTCTCGGTGAGCTTCGTGAGATCTAACGTTAATCTCGCAGCACATTGTCTTCATGCATTCTCACAATATGGCGCATCTGGATATCAGCATACACAACATTTTGACGGACTACAAGGGGCATCATGCGTTCATAGATTACGAGGGCTGTCGCCGGTTCGATGGCACGCTCAGTCCACTCATCAAAGGGATCCGGGGAAGTGACATTCCTCCAGAGCTGGAAAGAGGAGGCTGGACCGATCCATATAAGGCTGATGTGTGGCAGTTGGCCGTTCTAATTCTCCGAGTATGCAAAGTATGTGAATTCGTTCAAACGCATGTGCAGCTTACTGAGGCGGCGTAGATAACCGGCTATAACATACCGGAGCTGGTCGCTTTCGCCCGACCAATGCTACACGATGACTATAACCGACGGCCGTCCGCAGCTGCCGCACTACGGGCTTTTGATGCAATGGCTACGGGAATTCAAAGGGACAGATTGGATGCGAGTTGTCAATAGGTTAGAAACCACACCTAGTGTCCTACAATAATTTATTACCATACAAGTGGAATAGCATTATTACAAACGACAACAACGAGTGGAGAATATTTGGAGTTTTCATTGTTCATCCGATTCCATCGTTTGCTCCGTATCCTCTAATCGCTGCCGTTTCCGAGCTAGGTATCGTTCCCGGGCACTCTGGATGGACTCCTCGTTGTTGCGCTTTGCCACGACCCGGTTGATGTTCTCTTGCTCCTCTCGCTGCCTCTCCCTAAGGATTCGCTCCCGCTCCTCTTCCAACTGTCTCTGGACTTCCCTCGCCCGACGCTCGTTAATCTCTCTCCGACTTGCCGCGGTCCCAACAGCCGTATGCACCTGCACTGAGTCGTCCGCTTCGTTCCTCTTCTTGGTCTGCAGACCCAGTCGACGGGTGTTTGGAGCAGAGAGGTTCAGTCCAGCAGATAGAAGATCGCGCTTGTCGACAATCTGATTGTCATCGTTCAGCTCGACCTCCTTGCCCTGCTCCCTTGCTACGCGAGCTAACTCGGTGTCACTCTTGAGCACGAAGTCTGGAGGCTTGGTGATCGTGAGGTTTGGTGGAGGAGCTGCCGGTCCTATCACAGGTTTCTGCGTGGCAGCGACTGTCTCCTCGTGCTTTTGCTCTGACTCCTCCAGTAACTTCTTGTAGAAGTGCGCCATACCAGTGCCCATGCCTTTGTTCTTCTTCCTCTCTTCCTCTGCAGGGGAATGTCAGAGAGACTTTTGCAAGTGCAGCTGGATACATACCTTCCCGTTTCTTCTCCTCCTCCTCTGCTCTCCGAAGTTCAGCCATCTGGTCCTTGTACGCTTGTGTAACAAAGGCATCCTTGTCCTTGAACTCATCGCCCTCCAATTCGCGTTCGCGTTGAATCATCTTCTCCTCAGCGCGTAGGTGGTCGATCCTACGAGTAGCCGCTGATGCAAGAAGGCCCTCAATGTATTTGGGCTGCATGGGACGTCAGCATAGTCAGTGAATGCTTCGGCATGCGACATGCGCACCTTTCGTTCTTTCGTCTCCACCTCCTTGACCTCCTTCTGACGAAGCTTCGCCTCCTGCATTTTATCCCAGACCTCATCATACTCAAATACCGTAGCGTCTACTTTCTTCTCCTCCTCAAGCTTGCGCTTCGTAGCCTTTGACATCTCCACATTCTGCGCAATGAGCTGTTTGCTCGCGGGGGCCTTGCTTGAGCTGCCCTCTATTGGCGCGGCGTCGATAGGTTCGTCATCCTCGAGCGAAGCGAAGGTGATAGGTCGCTTTAGCGATGGCGCGTCGCCGACAGGCTTGCTCGCCTTTGCTTTGGAGCTGGCGAGAGAGAAAGAGACCTTCATGGTTGCGGAGCGCCGAGGCGCATTCGATCCCAAGTCTTTCCCTTTTCGGGCTACAAGAACATGGCTCAGAGTAACTTCGACCGCAGGAGAATCAATGGCCCCGAGGAGAGTTTTCCTCCTGTCTTTGCAGATGAGGAGACACCCGTGAAGCTAGGTGTACCGCGCAATGGCCGGACGGCCAAGGATATCAGGCCAATCTGTACGTTCAGTCTCGTTGATACGGAGCTCAGCTAATGGCAGAGCAGTCTTGAAGCCTGGCTTGATTAATCAAGCAAATGGTTCAGCATACATCGAGACAGAGAAGGCAAAGATTGCATGTGCAGTGTACGTGATCTCATCTTTCATGGAGTTAAGCTCAAGCCTCTGTTTTAGGTACGGTCCCAGACAGTCGCGGAGCACGACCTATAGCGAGAAGGGGCGACTGAACGTTGAGGTAAAATTCACACCATTTTCATGCCAAAGAAGAAGAGCCCCCATGCGTGTATGTGCCACGCTACGTTTCTACGCGAATCCTTTCTCAATGCAATAAAGCGTAGGATGCCGAGGACCGATCTGTAGCCGTGCAAATCCACCAAGCGCTGCTCTCTTCTGTGAGACTAGAACTCCTGCCAAAGTCTACGATAGACATCTTCATAATTGTCATTGAGAACGACGGTATTGAAGGATGTGTTGCGTCAGGGTCTGTTGCTGCAAGTGCTGCTCTTGCAGATGCTGGAATCGACATGCTGGGGCTCGTTGTGTCATGCTCAGCTGTACGTCTTATTCTACTCTTATGCGACCCAGGCTTAATTTTCCTTTGCTAGTGCATCATTAGCAAGGAGATCTGGTTAGACCCCACTGAAGAAGAGGCAAAACAGGCAACGGGCACCCTGGTATACGCCAGTATGCCAGCCCTTGATACTGTCACAAATATCTGGCAAACAGGAAAAATGACTGTGCAAGGAGCTTTCCAAGTAAGCGTAGCAGCGAGCTCATGTTATGCGCATGCTAACTAGGAGGGTCGCAGTGTATGGAGGCGTGCCGGGAGCGATGTACAGATATTCACCTTGTAGTCGCACAAACTCTGCTCGACAATACGCCGAGCAGCTGATAATCGACAATGCTTCGTCTTTCTGTACTTATGTCTAGTCGATTACGCGAGACTGTAGCAAATAGTTCCTAGGACAAATTGATCTAATCTTATCTCTGGCGACGCGACTGAAGCGATTGCCACGCGAGTGTGGATCCGCCTGGCATGCTGGTCTCTGTCTTTTGCACGGCGTGTAGCCGGCTCTCAGCTCTCTCTGGCTTTCTCCGCTTAACTCGGGGCTGTCTCACGTACACGTCTTGTTCTCTATTCTAAGCGCTTCCACTCTTGTTCAACGTAGTTCGATGAGTAGCTCACCACTGCACGATGTTCTACGATCGCCACGACGTCCGGAAGCCCACGACTACGACGCCTACGAACGCACCTCGCAGGACTCGGAGGATTCACTTCGCGCATTAGAGCTCTCTGAGGGCCCGCTGCTCGCAGAATCGCCGCAGACGCACCGCGCACGCTCATACTCTGTATCCGGCTTCGACTTCCAGAGTGACCTGTTGCCTCTGACCGCAAGCTTTAGTGAGCCCGACGACGTACGCGTAGAGGCAAAGGAGAAGCACATCGGCCTCCTGAATGGTGCGAGACCTGAGTTTTGAGAGCGGGGGCGTTCGCTCATTGTGTGGACTAGGAATTGCGTTGTGTGTGGGCTTGCAGGTATGGTCCCGTGATCCAGCCGGCATGGTCGTGTGCTTGACGATATATGCACCAGATAGGCTCAGGCATCTTGTACGTGCCCTTCTCCAAGTATAAGCTTATGGCGTGCTTACAGGCCTCAGCTCATCCCCAGGAGTGGTGGTAGCCAACACGCACAGCGTGGGGGCAAGTTTAATAGTATGGCTTACCTCTGGATTATTAGCGTGGACGGGGGCCAGTAGCTTCGCGGAGCTCGGCTCATCAATACCGGTGAATGGAGGGGCGCAGGCGTACCTCCAATATGCGTACGGGCCCCTCGTATCATATCTTTTCGCATGGACGGCAATATCTGCATTGAAACCTGGTGCATCTTAATCAACCCCGCCCTCTTGGAGTCTTTTCTAACAGAGAACTGTTGATAGGCAGCAATGCAGTTATAAGTCTCATCTTCGCCGAATATCTGAACCGGCTATTTTACCACAGCACGGGTTCAGGCATCTCGTCCGATGCTCTTCCACAATGGTCCATCATACTCACAGCTGTAGCTGCTGTCCTCATTGTCAGCGTCATATGCGTGGCTACACCAACTTTGGGAACGAGGGCAGCTGTGGTCTTCATGACAGTAAAGGTGAACTTGAACTCTATACACAAACCTCCTTGTACCTAACAGCTCACTCCTCGCCGGTCGAAGATCGGAGCACTTGTAGGTTGCACTTGTACTACCGATGCTAGCCGTTACTCAATAAGGTTGAATAGCTAGCCGTCACAATCATTGGTATAGTACAACTCGCGGGAGGACACTCGTCTAGCTCGTTCACGACAGACATATTCGCGGGATCGAGCAAGAGTCCATCGGAGTATGCACTCGCCCTCTACTCTGGACTCTGGGCCTACGATGGCTGGGACCAAGCCAACTATGTCGGTGGCGAGATGAAGAACGCTACTAAGAATATTCCTCGGGCGATCCATGCGAGCATGGGTGTTGTTACTGTATGCTACGTTTCTCTCGCTCGATTTCCGGTGCCTCTGACACGATCTTTAGATATTGTTTGTGCTAGCAAATGTAGCGTACTTTGTGGTACTAGACAAGGTACTTCATCTTACTAAAGAAAGTAGCCAAGCTGAACGGACTACCGGAATATTCGCAGACGACCGTGGGCATGAGCAACACCGTTGCGCTCGACTTCGGGCATGCAGTGTTTGGCCGCGTTGGAGGGATAGTTTTTGCCGTGATGGTCGCGTTCTCTTGCTTCGGTGCACTCAATGGCATGCCTTTTTCTGTCCTGCAAGTCATGGCGATGAAACTAAGCCATGTCTAGGTTCATTCTTCACCTCAGCGAGGCTGATCTACGTTGCCGGAAAAGAGGGCTACCTTCCCGCGCTGTTCGGTCGCCATAATACGACCCTGCGGACACCGCTAAATGCAATGTGCCTGCAGGCTGCGCTCACGATTATGTTCATAGTCTTCGGTGGTGGTTTTAGATCGCTTATCAACTTCGCGGTCGTGGGTACGTCCATCTGTTTTCTGCTCTCCGAGCTGCGCTTGATGTGTTTGTTTTCCCCTGTAAAGCTTCCTGGGCATTCTATTTTCTTACCGTAGGTGGCAGGATCTTCGCTTGATTGCCTCGGAGTTCTCATGCATATCAACTTAGGTCTTGGGACTTGTAATCCTGCGGATCAAAGAGCCTTTACTGGAGCGGTGAGTTCCAGAACGGTCAACACCCTGAAAACCCTATCTCTAACCTATCTTGTCAATCAGCCCGTACAAAACGTGGATAACGACGCCTTTGATATTCTGCGCTGTACGTTACCTCTATGCCTTTGTTAGGAGACATACTCTCATGTATCCGGCTCTAGGTCTGTCTGTTCCTGCTGTGCATGCCTATTATTGCTGCGCCGCTAGAGGCCATGGCTGTCCTCGGTCCGTCCTTGTCTCGCACCTTACCGAACACGGCACCTGATACAGACTTCTCAGGCTTCGTCCTTGTCGGCATACCTATCTATTACCTGACACAGCGGGGTGGCCCCGGTGGTCGTGATCCTCCGCTTGTGATCGGTAAGTCGGCCTTTGCGTCATCAGAACTTTATCCGAAAATTAAGTCACCTGGTCTAGCTTATATCCAGGACTGTATTGCTAAGATACGCGGCAGGCCCTCGCCAGGCGGAGGGTGGCAGGCTGTCGCAACGGAGGGAGACGAACATTTAGAGATGTCAGAGCAGCATCCTCGACGATAGATGTCTCATAGGGCCTACATATCTCTCCGGAGGGATGCATGGATGTTACATATAGTACTCGTTATCTAATCATACGGTCGTCATATTGCGACAGATCCATGCAGTTCCAACGACGTTCCCCCGCCAGAAATGCAACGCGGTGTAGGTTCGGTGAACCTGGGTTAGTCACGGCGCGCGGTGGCGACAGGCTTGCAACGGGCGCCTGAGCGCGGTGCTTAGTGATCGTCGGCCGCGAGACATGCCTCGATCGCATAAATGCACTATCTGGGACGGCAGCACTACTTACACCTTCGCTCTAACCCTACCCTTCCCCCGTCCCTCGTCTGTCACCCACGACTAGAATATCTATCTTTATCTATTCGGTGCGTCTGTCTTCACTATGCGCCGCTTGAGGATAGAGATTCTGATGGCGGCCTACAGATCCTATACCTGAACTACTTTCGAGATGGTGCGTGCTGTTGCACTGGGTGCCGCCGCATTGGCTGGGTGCTAAGGACGCTTTTGATATTCGCATAGTCTGAACACACCTACAAGTTCGACGTCAAGGTGCGTCTGCTCGCAGTACACAGCCATACGGGTCGGGCTGACAAACGTCAATGGGCGCGCAGATGACTTGCGGTGGATGCTCTGGCGCCATCGAGCGTGTCCTCAAGAAGACCGAGGGTGAGTTTTCGTGGTGTGCTTGCTTAAGATATGGCCTTGACCTGTGCTGTGCTTCCTTAGGCATCGATTCGTTTGACGTCTCTCTCGAGAAGCAGGAAGTCATCGTCAAGGGCAGCATTGAGTACGATGCGCTGCTGGAGAAGATCAAGAAGACGGGCAAGGAGGTACGTGGCGTCAGTTGTCCCGAGACTGCGAGATGCTGACTGGTGGGCTTTACTCCATAGGTCCGCTCTGGACAGACGGTTGCGTGAATGGGATGGTCGGTATGCCCTGGATCTCGAAGTCTGTACAAGTATAATATGACAACGTGACGCGGACTGCGGTTTCCCCTTGCTCAATTACGTTTGCGAAGCGAGTGAATTAATACTGGTTGACAAAGCATGAAGATTCTCAGCGAATGTGATTGGGTCGCAAGGCAACTGAGAGCATGAGATGTCCTGTGAGCGCTGTTAGCAGATGCGCCGCCCAGCGCAGACCCGCGTCCGACGGTCGCCAAGGTTCGAAAATGAATTCCTTGCTGGCTGCGGCGGCGAGACGCCCGGAGGCGACGCGCTGGAAATGGGAATTTTTGGCTCTTTGTGGCAATGGATGACCACATGCATATGGAGTCTTCGGGCGCGGCCGTTGGGCAAAAAACATGCCCGCTCCGGCCTCTGCGCTCTTCTGCCCACCGACATTGACCCAAATGGAACCTGCTCGCGGCTAAGCCATCCGCCGAACCAAACGCCCTTACATCTCTCAAGACCATGCGTCCGCCTCCTCGCGAGGGTCTTACTACTCCCCGACATCACCACGGCACGCAGAACGGTCTGGACCTTAACGACAACACGTCTGGGCACCGTTCTCTGCACTAGCTTCGTCTCGATCCTACCTAGTTTTCTCCGCCCCGTCTGACCATCCCGAGGCCTACCGCGCGACCTTCGCCGGTTGGCCCTGTCTCTATTAACAGGGGAACGTCATGGTTCGCTTCACAACATTCATGTCTACCCTCGCTTCCTCCACCTCTTCTACAAATCTAACCCTCCCGACCATTCCAGACTACTCTGATGACCTCGAGTGGGTAACAGCCTACCTCGTCCAGCGCATGCTCAGCGAGTCTAGCTGGGTGTACGCCTGGCTTCTGTGGATCGTAGTTGGTGTTATCTTCATCGCGCTTACCCTCATGCACTGGGCAGGCTTCCGAGGCGGGTACTTGGGCGCCATCTGGAGCGGATGGGCTTTGCGGAGGCGGACATGGCGGAAGAAACACAGTTTGGCCGTGGCAATGAAGACTGGCCAACCGCACAGACAACCCGACTCGCTGCCGTCCAACGCGCAAATCCTCGCTGTCTGCACACTGTTCATCGGTGCGCTCGTCCTGTCGTTCGTCGGTCCCGACTACCTCGCGCCCGGCGCGCAGCTGTGGAACTACCATAGCCACCCCATTGCGTCAATCCAGAAGCGCGCATATGACACCGCGGATTACACCTTTCTCCAACCGCAGTTCACTATCCCGAAGGCGTGGTGGACATCAGGAGGCCGGACAGGCCTCATTGCATTCGCACTCTTTCCCCTCACTGTCCTTTTTGCCCTCAAAGCGCCGCCTTTCGCCATCTTCTCCTCTCGTTTCTTCACGCAGCTTGGGTTTGACAAGCTCGCGTTCCTCCACAGGTGGTGCGGCATACTTGTCTGGCTCTTAGCTACTCTTCATACTGCACTTTGGAGCGTTCAGCTGGCCACCGATCGTCGGCCTAGCACGCACAAGGTGGGCTATATTTACGCTTGGAAGTATGAGAAATTCATATTTGCATGGGCGGTGAGTATATGCCTCATGTTCTCGTAATTATCGTTACTGAAAACTATTTCTGTTTCATCAGGCATATGGTTGCTTCACGTTATTGATCATCTGCTCGCTGCCTCCAATCCGGAGACACCACTACGAGGCCTTTTGGTTCCTGCACGTCCTGTTCGTTCCGCTCACTTTGATCATGTCTGCGCTTCACCATCCTCCGCTCGCTTGGTGGTGCTACGCAGCCCTGGCACTGTGGGTCGGAGAACGGTGCTACCGTTTCACATGGTGGCTGAACACGAATGGCTTCTTGGGTGGCAAGCAAGCCTACGAGCCTTATCTGACGCTGAGAAGGTCCCCTTCGCAGGTTCAGCCCGAGACAGTCCCCATGCACGCGCTTGACCAACCAGGTGCCGTCGGCAAGCTGCCCACCCTACCGCGCATTGACCCCACCGCGACAGCGCCCGTTGGTCATCCGGCGTCCATGACAGGCTTCGGTTACTCTCCGCCCCCAGGCTACGTACATGCCGAGCTCATGCCGGGCAAGACTGTTCGCGTCCGCATCGTGACGCCAGGATTCCTCTCGTGGGCGCCCGGCCAGCACTTCCTCGTCAATATCCCTGCCGTCTCGCGCTTCACGTCGCATCCATTCACAGTCGGCTCTGTCTGCGACATGCAGGCGCCCCACAGCTCCGCACGCGAGCTTGTTTTCTTCGTTCGTGCCAAGAAGGGATGGACGAAGGACTTGTGGGACATGGTCTGCCACCTCACCGCCCGGGGAATGAAGTATCCACAGGGCGAGCGGATTCCTGCTTGCCCGCTCCCTCAGAAGGGCGTTCTCATGAGGGGGTTTATTGATGGACCGTTCGGCTCTGCTTCTCGGGCAAAGTGGGGCGACCACTCGACCGTCCTGCTCATTGCCGGCGGTTCCGGAGTAAGCTTCACGCTTTCGGTGCTCGAGTACATATGCATGTGTATGGCGGGCAGGGACGGCAAGGAACTCGGAGGCAGGCCGGGTGGATATGGAAAATCGTGGTTCAAGACGCGGCGAGTACGGTTTGTCGCCTCTGAGACGAGGGCCGCCAGGCTGTGCGCGTCTGAGACGTGCGAGAGCGCGGTTTCGCAGCGCGGTGACCCAGGGGGCGACTGCGCGAACGACACGCGCTTACCGTTTGGCGACGAGGGCGGGGGCGCCGAGGTTGGCGGGAAGATGAAGTGCTGGGCGCCCCCGAGAAGTGGGTGCGCGCTCGTCGGTGTCGATGTGCCCGCGCTGAAAGGCCCAGGCGAAGGCAGCTGCAGTTGCGACGAGGATGCCTCAGGCATCGCGGTCTCAGGGATTGAGGCCAGAGAGAGGGACTTTATCCCCGGTGTTGAGGAGCCGTCATCGAGAAGGCGTATCGATGACCGCGCGCCGGGAGGGCCGTAGAATGACGCGCGAGCGTCCGGCTCGAGCTTGCTTGTGAGCACCATGCTTCGCCGCCATATCGAGCGGCGCTTCTTGCCCTCCTCCTTCACGACTAAGCTGAGCGCGGCCTCGCCTGGCAGCGCGGTATCGTCATCGTCCTCGAAGTTTGTGAGATCCAGGACGTGTTCGTCATGGCCCAGTTCGCCGCGTTCCTCGTTTGCGACATCTGACTCGTAATAGCTAAGGTCAACCATGCTGCCTTCGTCGTCCTCATCTGAGATGACCGAGGACGATGGGCTGTGTCCTTTCTTCTCAGATCTCATACCAGGTGAGTTTCTCTCAGCGAATCTCGGGGCTGGCGGCGCAAGAGGATCCGTAGGGATGCGCATGGTGGTCAATGCCCGCATCATCGGCTTCACGTTGGTGACGAAGATGTCTACCTGCAGCTCATTCGGTGGGACCATAGACATGCACCTACGAAGGGACTGCGCACACCAATGCACATGTCCTATGATGACGTCAGTGAAGGTAGAGCATAAATATAGAAAAGATTAAACGTACCGAACTCTCGTATGATCCAGGCCGCACAGGAGAAAATACGGCTTGACCTTGACGAGGAGGACATTGCCGACATCAGCATGGTGGCAGAGCGTGCGAGGGGAGGGAGGCCGAACTTCCACAAGATCCTTGTAGATGAGGTGGAGCAGTCGAAGGGCTCCGTCATCGTGGGATGTGAGTGTCAATTTCCCTGTCGGTCGTAGACCCCGCTGAGACGTTTTGCAGGCTGTGGTCCTACGTCTCTTAATGCTGTTGTTCGCAAGAGCATAGCAGCGCAGATCAACCCCGCTCGAATACGACAAGGGGACTACCGTGGACAGATATCACTCGTCGCCGAAGACTTTGGCTATTGAAACCCTTTGCATATTCATATCATACGTACTGTTCTCCTTTTTTACATGAGATGTTACCGGACACTAGAAAGACTGTACAATATTTGCAATATTCGAGGACATTGGCATTCATTCACTCATTCATAGCTCACGTTCGTTACGTTATACTTTGGTAGATATCAGCAGTAGACCTGCTAAATAGACTGTGATGTTGAAGGATCACACTGTAGGCAAAGGGGTCACGATCGACCGGCGCTTTGCGAACTGACGCCACAAAGATACCGCGCGCCTTTCGGGCGTCTGCACTCTCTGCTTGCCGCCAAGTTGTTCGCCCTCACTGTCTTCCACCGGCCTCTGCGCCACTGTATTTATATTGCGAACCACCGCCTGAAACAACGCGTACGCTACAGCATGTCTGCGCTAGCGCCGACGCACGAGCAAAAGCCGGACGAGACGGCGCAGGAGCAGGGGGAGAAGGAGCAGCTCGTCGTGCCCGAGGGCTACACGCTGCACTCGGAGAACTCGGCGCACATCCTGCTACCCGCAGACAACGGCGCATTCCTGAACCCCGTGCAGGAGTTCAACCGCGACTTGAGCATCGCGTGCATACGCACCTGGGGCGACCTCATGAACGAGCAGCGCCGGGCCAAGTGGGAGAAGGACGCGGAGAGGAGGGCGCAGGGTGGCAGGAAGAGGGCGAAAAAAGCGAGAGGTGTGTGGTGCGCTCTGGTGTGTTGCTTCCTGCTCACGTGCGAGCAGCAGACGAGTCTGACAAGGCGGAAGACGAGGATGTGCCGATAACGGAGACAAGCGAAGTGCAGGAGCAGCAGGCGGCGGAAGTGGATGCTGTCGCTGTTCCACCGAAGCCAAAGCCAAAGCTGGAGGTACGTTCTTGTAAGCATGGGAGCTTGCAGACGTTAAACATGCATGCCCTCGAGCCAGCACAAGTTCACCGTCCTCGAGGCACTGTCCGCGACAGGCCTTCGCTCCATTCGCTACGCGAAAGAGATACCTCTCGTTGAGTACGAGTATCCTTTCCACGTACGAGTTGACCCGCTGACTGCGAGATCGTTCAGTTACGTGATTGCCAACGACTTGTCAGAGTCTGCATGTGAAGCTATGCGGAGGAACGTCGAGCTCAACGGACTCGGTCAGAAAGAAGAGTCTGTAGAGACCGACGAAGGCATCATTGTAAAGAATATCCCACCGAAAGTACGTGTCAATGAGGGCGATGCTTGGTGAGTGATATGCTCCATCGGAGGCGTTTCTAGCTAAGGACGTGTAAGTGCTCTTATGTACAATCACCGCTCGGGACGCCACCGTGTAGACGTTGTTGACCTGGACCCATACGGTACTGCTGCGCCATTCATCGATGGTGCTGTGCAAGCTGTGAACGAAGGAGGTGCGCTATGACTGCCTTCGCGAACTGCGCTGGATTCTGAGAGACGTGCACCACTAGGCCTCCTGTGTGTCACTTGTACTGATATGGCTGTGCTCGCCGCTACTAACTATCCCGAGAAATGGTACGTTTTATCGTGCTCTCGAGCTCCGTTAAATCATTGAACAAGTTGCTGTTTAGCTTTGCTAACTATGGCGGTGTTCCCGCGAAAGCAGAATACTGCCATGAAGCGGTATGCACCCGTATGTGCTAGCTTATGGCATACTCAAATGCCTTCTTGTATAGGCTCTTCGTCTTGTTCTCCACAGCCTCGCTACATCGGCAGCACGATACGGCCGCTACATTCAACCTCTACTCTCGCTCTCTATCGACTTCTACGTCCGTCTATTCGTTCGCGTCAGGTCATCCGCACTGGAGGTTAAGAAACTTTTCACGTGAGTAAATTGGATTCGTTTAGTGTCCAAGATGTAACGCTTTCCGTCCAGGAACACTGCGACATACTTCATTTGCACAAGTTGCCAGGCGCCGTACGAGCAGCCGCTAGGCAAGGTGAAGACCAGTGTACACGAAAAGAGCGGCGCCGTCAATCATGTGTTTAGGACTCATGCCGGCCCTCCGGTTGGCGATAAGTGTCCGGAGTGCGACTCTGTTTTACATGTTGGTATATTCATTTCCAAGCTTGGTATCTGACTATTGACATACGCCATAGATTGCTGGACCGATGTGGTCGGGCCCGTTGCACGATACCGAGTTCGTGTCGAAGGTGCTTGAGCACGTAGAGACGAGCCAAGAACACTATGGCACATCCGCTCGCATGAGAGGCATGCTTACTGTTGCAAAAGAGGTACGAGTCCTTGCTTATCACATGTTCACACCAGTAAGGGCCTGATAGCTATATTATACAGGAATTAGACGTGCCATTCTACTTCACCCCCGCTCAGCTGTCTGGTGTGCTCCACTGCCAGTCTCCCTCGCTCGACAACGTAGCGTAAGTCCAATGAACAAAACGCGTGGCTAGGTGGCTGACCGGGACGTAGATCCGCTCTTCTACACGCAGGGCACTCCGTCTCGCGCTCGCATGCACTGCCCGGTTCGCTGAAGACGACCGCCACGCGCGCCGAAGTGCACGACATCTTCCGCTGCTGGATCAAAAAGAACCCTGTCAACATGGGTAAGCTAGGCGAGAAGTCGCCCGCGCGTACACTTCTGGCGAAGGAACCCCGTGCCGAGGCCAACTTCGCGCCCCACCCGCAAAGCGTCTCGCGTTCCTCGGGCGTGAAGCTCGTCCGCTACCAGCAGAACCCTCTACCGCACTGGGGACCGGGCTCAAAGGCCGTGTCGGGCACGAAGCGCAAGCGGTCACAGGCTGAGGCCCAGGGCTAACCTTACGTTCTGATACTGGCACGCGGGACGTCGGGACCTTGAGTCGAAAGCCAGAACATGTTCGCCGTAGGGACAGCATCTGTGCGTTGTAGACTACGCGATTATTGCGATGAACGAGGAGGCGGCATAGCAGTTCACGAGATCCCAGAGTCAAGCAAGCTAAATATACAAAGAAAGCAAAGTTCAGATGTGCAGAACGAAGTGCGAAGGACGAAGGAAAGGAGACGAGGGGGACAGTAAGATCCGAAAGCGGGGAATGGTATGTGCGCAAGTTGTTATACCGATAATAGGGGACTGGACTACAGGCCCAGCGGTGCGGGCAGGTTTGCGATCCATGGATGCCTGAGCAGCTCAGCCGCAGACGGCCGCCTTTCGTGATCCAGATCAAAAGTTTGCTGTAGGAAGCTCTCGGCCTCCGGAGAAATATCAGCTGGGATGGTCGGCTTCGTGCTCATACCGATCTGTACCAATGGTGAGCGTACAGTTCGAAAAGGACGCATAATTGTGAATTACCTTGAAGATAGCCTGCATCTGTGTTAATTGTGGGAAGGGGTGCTCTCCTGTGAGCATCTCCACAATCAGACACCCTATACTCCAGATATCCGCTTTTTGCGTGTACGCTGTCTGCTTCACGACCTCTGGTGCCATCCAGAAGACGGATCCCTGCAGAGACGGTCGATGCGCGCGATTACCTGGCATCAAGTCTAGCGGAAATCGGGGTGAGCGCGCAGCAGGAATACAGCAGGCCGCGGAGACGCACTGTCTTCCACTTTCTTGGAGATACCAAAGTCAGAGATCTTGATGCCGCCCTTGTTGTCAACGAGCATGTTAGCACCTTTGATGTCGCGGTGGATAATATCTCTCTCGTGCAGGTAGTTCAGGCCAAGCAGGATCTGTCGCACCCAGTTGCGCACAAGCGGCTCCTCGAACGCGCCATAGTTTCGCAAGAGGGAAGTAACGGAGCCACCAGGGACGTACTCCAGGAAGATATTGAGATGATCATCGTCGACACAAGAGGCTGGAATACAGTCAGAACAGATGCTTTTGTACTGAATAGTGGCACTCACAGAGATATTGGACAATGTTCTCGTGGTGGAGGTCCTTTAGTAGCTCGATCTCACGTTCGAGAGCGTTGAGCATGCTTTGTTTACGCTCTGCGTTGGGTGCAGTTTGCGAGGGAAGCTCAACTTGCTTCACTGCCATGAGCAGTCCCGTAGCAGCGTCCATGCCTAGATATACTTTGCCGAAGGATCCAGAGCCAATGAGGGCGCCTTTGATCCACTTGATTGTCCTCTCTGCGGGCAGAAGGTGAACATCTAGTCCCCGTCCTTACATGTATGAAACCTACCTCCACGCGAAGTGATGGCTTTCGGCTCTCCCTCATCGTCGGTTAGTGTTCCTTCCGTAGCTTCTTCCTCCTCTTCCTCTTCGAACTCTTCGTCTTCTCCGTCTTCTTCGTCTTCCTCCGGTATTTCCCTGATGCTCTTAGTGTCGGCATCGCTAGACTCAACGGCAGTCCACTCCTCGCTATCCGAAGAGTCCTTTGAACCAGTGCCTTCTCTGCGGCTTTCAACCTCAGCGGTGATCTCGTCCACGGTTATCATGCTGGCGGTGTCGGACACGTCACGCTTGCTCCGGAGTTCCTGGATGTAGCTCATCCGCTTGGAAGCCACAGACAACCTTGAGCCCGGACGAGAGCTAGTCAGGTTCATCGATTCAGCAAGCGATTCTGACGGCAACGCGACGGGCGGCAGGAGGTGAGGACGAGAAATCCGCTTGTTCTCCGTCGAGGTCTCTCCAAGCGAGCGGCCCTCCTCGTTTGATATCGATACATGCGGCGACGAGGTAGGGGTGTCGGGCATGGGCGGCGGAGGAGAACGTTCCCGCACGCTCGACGCAACGGAGATGCGCGACGCGACCGAATTCCGGTTCGACGCGCGGGAGCCCTGTGTGCTGACACTGAAGCGCGACTGTGCATGCGGGTTCAGCGACATGATGCTGTCCCTGCGGTTCGTCGGCCCGCGCATCATACTCTGGCGGCGCGTCCGCTCGAGCACCTTCTTCTCCGTATAAGGGAAGTACTCGGCCAGGTGCGTCGTGATGAGCTCGCTAGGCGGCCGCTGGCCGAAGAAGTTGCGCAGCTTGCCCTTCTTGTTCGGGCTCTTCGATGGACTCTCCTGCGCGCTAGGAGGTGCAGATGAGGACTCTGGCATCTCGGAAATTTGTACTCCAAGACCGCTGAGGATGCTGATAGAACTCGCGCGTTTATAGGCGTTGGTGCCGGGTTGTGGAGTTGCACGGTCGGACGATGGGATTAGGCTCTCGTTCACTGTGTCTGTGCTACTAGAAGCCTTCGGGAACGAGGCAGGGTAAGGACTGGTAGGACTGGTCCTCGGGCGCTTTATCTGGCGGAGGATCAGTCCACTCTCGCGCACAGGCTCGTCTGGAGACGCCTGGCAGATAGAAAGCAGCTGTGACTCTGAAAGCGGCGTCCCTGCAGCAGACCTGTCAAACGAGCATATCGCGCAGCTATCAACAGCAAACTCACTGGGACCGTCAGTATTCATATCTGAAAATACACCCCATCCATCCATAGTCAGGCCTCCGTCTATAATCTCCACATGAGGCGCATGACTGTCCTCCAACCCTTTCAGCTTTTTCAGGGCTCTCTCCAAGATCTCCGCTCCACCTGAGCAGTCCCACACTGGGACCATGGATGACTTGCCTTCCCCCGGCGCTGCAAACTTGATCACCTTCCGCCTGATGTCATCTAGCGAGGGCGTGTTCGAAGATGGGGTGTTCGGCCTATTAAACAGACCCGTTCCCGCGCGGGATGTGCCAGAGTTGGTGGGTGGCGATGGCGTTGACGACGTATGCCGCTGCGAGTCCCTGAACCCCTCAGCGATCGGGGAGAGCATCGACTGATTCCCACCCGAATGCTGTGATGAGTAGGGATGACCCGTGGGTCCATTTGACGGGCGCGACTGCGGCTTCGCAGCGGGAGATGCGATGCCTGATATTGAGGCGTTCCGCCCGTGTTCGTTCGGAGAGCGGCTGTAACTACGATTCGGCAGCTGGCTGTTCTGGAGCGGCGATGGGGAACGGATAGGGCGCGGTGGCAGATTCTGTCCAGGTGGCAACGGCAGAGGTTGACTTGTGTTGAATGCAGGCGCCTCTGGAACTGTAGGTGTCCTGCGCCCCGACAACTGGTTCGTGGGCGGCAAGAGCGAGCGCGACGTAGTACGAGCGTTGGGAGGCGGAGGCGGCGGTTGGCCACGAGGAGGCGGGGGAATAGGAGGGAGTCCAGGGCGACCACTCGGTGTATGGACGCTCGATGAGCCTGCGTTTGGCTGAGGGAGGGGGCGGGTTGGCGGGTTTGCTCGCGCAGAGTCTTGACCATCGCGAACCAAGCGGGGTAGGCCGTCTGAGCTGGAGTTAGGCGGAAGGTGCAAAGGCGCAGGACGTCCATTGTCCAGTCTGCGCGGTCCAAGTCGTGACGCCGCAGAGGAGTGAGAGCCTTCGCTACCCACACTACCGTTCCGATTGTGCTCTTGCAAGCGTGGTCGGCTGGCTACCAAGCTGAGAGTTGTAGAACTTGAGGAGCATTTCTGTCTCAATGCCTTGACACCCGCGACGATCCTAATCCTATCGCCTACGGTGAAAACCCCCATCTCCTTCAATGTTGCTTGGTCCAATTCCAGAAGTACGTCCCCTCTTATGTCGTTGGCCCGAAAAACTGTCGACTGGTGAGGACATTTGACACTCGTAAGCCATGCAGCGACGTGAGCATCGTTCCAAGTTCGTAAATAGTCGGCAAAAGCTATGCCTGGTGGAGGGTCCAGTGACACACTGGCAGTCATGGAGGTGGGGGTGCTGGGCTGAGACAAGCCGTCAAGGTAACCTGTTCCGCTTAGGCTGAACGCAGGCAAGGTCGTCTGGCCTTGTTGTATCATGAACGTGGCGCCTGGCGAAGACGGCGAAGACGCCTGGGACATGGGCTGGTCGTCCGGTGGGTGTAAAGAACTTCCATTCATAAACACGGCGGCCATGATGTCGTGCGGGGGGTATCAGATGTAGGATGGGGAAAAATAATATTATGTTCGTAGAGTCGTCAGCTGTTGGAGACCGAAAAGCTGAGGATCTCTGCAGAGGCCAGGCAGAGACGTTGACGAAGGAGAAGCTACTCGACCGGTCGAGAGAGGAGATTGCAAGACGAGACAGAAGAGGAAGCAGGGAGTAAAGGCGGAAACAAGGACGGCCTGGAGGACGAAAGGACAACAAGAGCAGATAGAACAAAGCTTCAGCGTCTGGCCCGCAATTGTGAGTGTAGAGGAGAGAACGATGAACAGACCTGGGAACTCCTTACTGCTTCAGGGTCGCTTCCGCTGAGTTGCTATTATCCTCCCCAGGGTACGATGAAGACCTCCAAGGGCGTCGGAAGTGTTACGAACAGGTCCTGATGGATGCTTGATGAGCCTGGCAAGAAAGTTCTCTTGCTAATTCACACGGACCACAGTGGATAAGGAACGTTGGAAGGAACGTCAGAGGAGCCACAAGCAGGGCTGGAGCACACTAAGGATAATATACGGAACGAAAAGCCGGGCTGTACCATTCAGCCGTGCGCGGTTGTCGACAAGACACAGCCCGCAACGCTCGCGTCGACGACCGTGCAGAGAAGCGCCGGCGGTCTCGGTTTCACCATACTTAGACGCGTAGTAGTTCGTTGATAACCGTCGTCTCAGATTGGGCTGTTGGCTAGGCCTGTCGCTTTTTAGAGATTACAGCAATGATCGAACGGGTCGTGCGAAAGTGTTCGCCACGAGCCACACCGCTTCCTTCATGGTGACCTGGTGGCGAGCAGCTGAGACGACCGCACGTCTTGGTGATGGTTCACCTTCTGGGTACGTGCCCATGACGAATAATGCATAATGTCCACTGCCACTATGTGATTATTCACCCCGGGAGTCCAGCTGTAGATCTCAACAGAGCCACTTCGGCTGTCTGCTCACTGGACTTTCGCCTTGAATAACCATGAAGCATTTGCTTGATTGCCGCTCAACTATCACAGCGGAGACAAGATTGTAGCAGGCAACACTGCATCGGGACACAAATTAGCACCGTGTCGGTACTTGCATGCAATGATCCGTCGATAGCTATCGGGCTGTTCTATCCAACAGACGCGACTATAGCGCCCCAAGCAGATCAACCAGCCGTGCTCCTACGTTCTGTCAGTAACTAGCTGCCATCGCAAGCAGTACTAGTATGATCTCTCGAATCCGCGCTGCACAATCTGATGTTCAGCGGGGGGCCGACATGGTGCGTTGCTAGGGCGGTAGCAGAGCGTGGGATACATCGAGGAGGCAGCTTGACAACGAGGCAGATAATCATCATGGTAGTCGTGAGTATCATTTCGAATATATATGAGCTAAAGACGGTCGTAACGTCTGTGAGCGCGCATCAAGTTGATAGTACAATGCCTATCTGTCATTTCGACTGAACCATGCAGTGGCATTGAATATTCGCAAGCGCCTTTGCCCACTGCTTCCGATAGAAGTAGTACTAGTGCGGATCTGATGCGCCGCCCTAAGCAATGGGCATATAGTCTGTGTGCGCATGCTGCCCAAAGCCTATCCCCGCTCGGTCGCCCATGCACATGATTCGTGAGAGTGCGTTCGGGCTCGGTCCCGCTGGGGCTGGCGATGTGGCTGTGCCCGCTCCTCAAGTCTCAGCCCGGCAGATTGGTGAACTTCTTCCGCTAGCCCACACGCGCGGATCGCGATAACAACGTTCTGATCAGGGCGCGGCATGGCAAATAAATATTTGGCTTGGCAGTGACATACGCTTTTGATACGCATCACGCGACAGGCGAATGGGGAGGAGAGTTACTGGAGTGCCAAGACGTGGGACATGCTTTGGCTGGCCTTAGTATTCCTGCATCACCCATTTGCGGGCTACTTCGGCACGGCGTCGGAGGTCGATATCTGCGCGCAGGGCTGCCGCTCACGACGAATACGGAGGATTGTTGGATTGACGATGCGATCAGCCACGGAGGCCGTCGAGATTGGACAGCTGAGGGTCGGTCTTTCGACAGGCACGAGAAAGGGCCGGCCACAAGGGGCAAGGTGGCCGGATAGGCGTCTAAAACTGGGCTGCAAAGCGGCGTCTGGACCCCGTTGGCGAGAAAACGAATAAAACGAGGCCCTGGCTTCCCTCTCAGCCCTTCCTCCACCTTAGCCAGACCTCACGTCGAGGCCTTCTGCCGTCCCTCGCCTCTGTATACAGACTTATAATTCCAGGCAGGAACAGCGTCCGCCTCCCTCGCTCCTTTTCCAACCCACAGAGGTGTCCTCCCCATAGGCACGGTCTTCTCAGGCCGAACGATACCCGGCCAGCACAACGATACCAACGACAGTCTGTTTGACATCCTTTAGTGTACTCTCTTACTATTCAGCATGCGGCTGCTCAACGCAGCGCTCTCGCTGCTAGCCGCCGCGTCGCTCGCGCATGCATCGCCTTATCGCGCCGACCTCGTCGACTACAACGTCAACACCAATCAAAACGCACAGTCCCCGACAGATTATTCCACTCCCACACGGTCGAGCTACAACCCGTCACCCACTAACTGGCGCCAGATTCCTTTCTACACCGTTCTGCTCGACAAATTCGCGGATGGCGATCCCAGCAACAACGACTACCTCGGCACTGTCTACGAATGGGACTGGCGGGAAACACAACTCCGTTTTGGAGGCGACTTGAAGGGTCTCGTCGCAAAATTGGACTATCTGCAGGGAATGGGCATAAAGGGAGTCTTTATCTCCGGTACTCCTTGGATCAACATGCCGTGGCAAGCCGACAGTAAGTCCTGTTCGTTTCTTTGTGATCATGTATTCTCAGGCTCGACGCGTGTTAGGTTACTCGCCCTTGGACTTCACGGTTGTGGACCCCCACTGGGGTAATATCGCTGACTGGCAGGCGGCCATTGCCGAGATTCATGCTCGTGGGATGTACTTCATGATGGATTTTACGGTCGGAACCATGGCTGACATGGTTGGATTCGACGGGTACGTATATACGCGCATATACGCGTGACGTAATCTCATCATATTACAGATTTCTGAATACGTCTGCTCCGTTCGATCTCCACGAATATAACGGAGTCTGGAAGAAACCGAATTATGCCCCCTGGGATTTCGAGGAATATAAGGATTTCGAGGTGCGTTCGACGTACTCAAAATATCTCTATGGACGTCTTATCTTGCGCTTAGATCAATAACACCTGGAATAGCAGCTGCCAACTTCCTACTCTTTGGCTAGACGATGGTACTTTAGAGAATACTGGCTGGGGCGGCGGCTGTATGGAGTCTGACATCGATCAGTACGGTGACATGGAGGCCTTTGGTGTTCACCCCGATTGGCAGCGTCAGCTGTCCAAGTTCGCGTCTGTGCAAGATCGTCTCCGTGAATGGCGCCCATCGGTGATGGACAAGCTGAAGAACTTCGCTTGCATGGCCATTACCGCCTTTGACATTGACGCTATCCGTATCGACAAGTCCACCCAGATTACCGTCGCTGCTCTCGCGGAATGGGCGTCCAGTACGCGCGCGTGTGCAACGGCACTCGGTAAGAAGAACTTCTTCATCACTGGTGAGGTTACGGGTGGCGATACTTTCGGTGCCCTCTACTAGTAAGTCCTCTGAGGATTTTATTACCACATATAGCTGACTTGCCTCTCAGCGGACGCGGACGCACTCCCACGCAACTACCGCCTGGATTCTTGGAAGCGGCGAATTTGACGTCCAGCGAGAACCAGTACTTCCTCCGTGATGCTCCTCTGAATGGATTAGACGGTGTTGCTTTCCACTATTCCATCTACCGATCGCTCACTCGATTCCTCGGGATGGATGGTAACCTGGAAGTTGCATACGATATCGACGTCAACTTCATCACCGCGTGGAACCAGATGTTCGTAACCAACGACTTCCTTAACCCCAACACCGGCGAGCTCGACCCGAAGCACATGTTTGGAACGAGCAACTTCGATGTCTTCCGTTGGCCTTCCTTGGAGAATGGTACGCAACGGAGCGTCCTGGGCACGTTCATCACGTCGCTGGTCATGCCTGGTATATCTCTATTGTATTACGGCGAGGAGCAGGATTTCTATATGTTCGACACTACTGCTTCCAACTATCTCTACGGGTAAGTTCGATTCTCCTTTACGTTGGAACTATATCATTCATTCCTCCCTTTAGTCGTCAGACTATGATCAGCAACAAGGCGTGGCAGCGTCATGGGTGCTACACTCTCGGCTCGACTCAATATTTCAACATGCCGCTCGGCAAGTCGCTTATTGGATGCCAGGATGATTGGAACTCCCTTGACCACTTCGATCCGACCACCGACTCTCGCCGACTCTTTTCCCGCTTCAATCAGCTTCGGTCTACCTACGGTGCTCTGCAGGACGGTTTCAACCTTGTGCAGCGTGGTAACTGGACGTACTACATTGACCGACCTGGTTCGAATGGCACCCCCACCGAGATGGGTCTTTGGTCGGTTTCGCGTTCCGAGATCGCCAACGTGCAGAATCTCACGGGCAATTTCACCGACCAAGTCTGGCTCTTGTACAGTAACGAGAATCAGACGAGGACCTGGGAGTACAACTGCTCCTCTGATCTCTGGATATCCTCCCCTTACCAAGCAGGTACCGTCGTTAAAAACCTTGTCGCGCCCTATGAGACGTATACTCTGGCGGAGTCACTGTCTTCGTACTTCAACAACGGCCTTGCGCCGTACTTCGGTTGCATGTCCTCGTTCACAACCCAGCCGTTCGGCTTCCTTGCTCTGGTTCCTCAGGACGAGTGGGTCGGCCCCAATCCTGCTTTGACCGGATTCCTTCCTGGACACGACGCGCGGATAAATGTCGAGGCTGGCGATGCGAATGCGACTACCGTGGATATCACGCTCGAGTTCAATATGGCAATGGACTGCAACAGCGTCACTCAGTCGCTGTCTTTCAACATGTCTTCGTCTGGAAACGGCTCGACACCTACCATCAACCAGAATAGTATCAGTTGCCAGACGATCCAGAACCCTGTCTACTCGCTCATCAATGGTGTCGATGCTTCTGTGTGGTCTTGGTCTGCGACGCTTCAGAATGTCCCCGATGGTATCTTGGAGATCCTCGTCAACAACCCGAGCGCTCAAAGCGGAAACTCGAGTACAGGAGTAAGTTTCTGCTACGCAACACACAGAGATCACGCTGTTGATTTTATTATTTTTATTTTTATTAGGCTAAAGATCGTCTTCTGGTTCGCAAGGGGTCGTCGAGCAACGTCATGGTCTTCCCTGAATCTGACTACGATAATGCTGCCTTGAGTTCCAGCAACGGACAGTACACGTTTACTCACAACGCGCTTGGTGCGGATATGCTCCGCTACTCAACCAACTTCGGCCAGAATTGGACTGCGTGGCGCGACTGGGAAGACACAACTACGATCGATGCAAGCGAGTTCGACGGTAATTTCTGGGATGGCCAGCATGTCATGGTGCAGTGTAAGTAGATGGCGTTCCGGTGTGCGACACCACGCTAATTGGTACTTTCCAGATTGGAGCGCACTTGCTACGTCAGCCACTATCGTCGTTCACGCAGACCACGATTATTCCAAGCCTCGTCGTGTTCCTCAATTCCTGGCCCGTGGTCCGTTCAACTCGTGGGGTTTCGACCAGGGTATCCCTGCGCAGATGGACCAGAACGACAATGGTCACTGGGAGCTTGAAATCATGGCAACTTGGCCGACGTACGTGCAGCTGAACGTCTGGGGATACGACGACTACTACTATGGCGATGTCGATGACGACGGTATCCTCGACCGTCTGCCGCCCAACACTGCCGCCCCGAACTACCTGAACATGTCTGCTCCGCCGCATCCTCACCTGGCATGGGCTCTTATTGTTGACGACGCAACCATGACCTGGACTCTCGCACCTCGCGGCCAATCTGCAGTCGGGGCCATCATGTATGCGCTCCTGCTCTCCATTCCTCTCATTACCGGCACTCTCGCTGTCGTGGTCTTCATGTGGTCGTTCTACGGCATCAAGTACAATAAGTGGGGTGTCAAGCCGACGAAGGAGCACAACTACTTCCCTATCCTTAGCGCCCTTGGTCACAAGTCAAGCGCGAATCTGAGCAAGGAGCACATGAGCGAAAAGTTCTTCGGCGGACACCACAAGCAGACAGAGGTCATTGGCTGGCCAGAGGACAAGAACAAGCGGCGCAAGGTCCTCATCGCCACCCTCGAGTACGAGATCATCGATTGGAAGCTCAAGGTCAAGATCGGTGGTTTGGGCGTCATGTCGAGTTTGATGGGCAAGGCCATGACGGACGTCGATCTAGTCTGGGTCGTCCCCAAGGTCAAGGACTTGGAGTACCCGCCCGGTGAACCTGCGGAACCCATCGAAGTCATCATCTTCGGAGAGCCCTACCTCATTGAGGTTGAAACGCATGTCTTGGACAACATCACCTACGTCATCTTGGACAGTCCCGTCTTCCGTGCGCAGACGAAAGCTGACCCGTACCCGGCTCGCATGGATGACCTCAGCTCTGCCATCTTCTACTCGACTTGGAACCAAGCTATTGCTGCGACTATCAAGCGCCACCCGCTCATTGATATCTATCACGTCAACGACTATCACGGTGCACTTGCTCCCATCTACCTGCTGCCAAAGGTTCTCCCGGTGTGCTTGTCCCTGCACAACGCCGAGTTCCAAGGTCTGTGGCCACTTCGTACCAAGGAGGAGATGAAGGAGGTTTGTTCGGCGTTCAACATTAGCAAGGAACACTGCACGAAGTATGTGCAATTCGGCAATACCTTCAACTTGCTCCATGCCGCGGCGTCCTTCATCTCGGTGCACCAGAAGTCTATCGGTGTCGCTGGTGTGTCTGACAAGTACGGTAAACGTTCGTGGGCTCGCTACCCCGCGCTCTGGACACTCAAGCATATCGACTCGTTGCCTAACCCCGACCCCACGGATATCGCCGCCCTCGATGAAAATCCGATTGCGTTACGTGATATCAAGATTGACGAAGCGGCGGAAGCAGAGCGTCCCGAACACAAGCGTCAGGCGCAAGAGTGGGCTGGTATCAAGCAGGATCCGAATGCCGATCTCTTCGTGTTCGTTGGTCGCTGGTCCAAGCAGAAGGGTGTCGATGTCATTGCTGACGTTATGCCATCCTTGTACGTTGATGCTCGTCCTCGGTCTTGGTAATGGCTAACGAAAGTCCTATAGGCTCGAGAAACGTCCATCCATCCAGCTCATCACTGTTGGACCCGTTATCGATCTCTACGGTCGCTTCGCGGCTGAAAAGCTCAATCGTCTCATGGAAATGTATCCGGATCGTGTTCACTCCAAGCCTGAGTTCACTGCGTTGCCTCCCTACCTGTTCAGTGGCGCCGACTTCGCCCTCATCCCGTCTCGTGATGAGCCGTTCGGTCTCGTTGCTGTCGAGTTCGGCCGTAAGGGTGCCCTTGGTGTCGGTTCTCGTCTCGGCGGTCTCGGATTGATGCCCGGTTGGGTGAGTACAGTTGCGATTCTGGCGCCCTGCGGTGCTGACCATTCGTAAAGTGGTTCCCCGTCGAGTCGACGTCGACGGAGCACATGATGTCGCAATTGACAAAGACAGTCAAGATGGCCTTGAAGTCTACCGAGGAGGAACGTGCTATGCTCCGTGCTCGTTCTGCTGTGCAGCGTTTCCCTGTCGTCGAATGGCGCCAACGCATGGAAGACTTTCACCGTCGCAGTATCGGCATGTCTCGTGGTGCCGCCGGCCCTAACGCATTCCGCACTTCCGATTGTGACGGTGGCATAGGGCACGCTATTGCCGAACATGATGACTGGAACCCCGAATATCAGACCCACCCGTCGCAGCCCAACTGGGATGCTGCTAGCGTCAACGAGAGCCCACGTACGCCCGGACCCCCTGGGTCGCCTGGGTCGCCCGGTCAGTGGAGTCAAGACACGCTCACTCCCGGTCAAAATGGCCTTCACGCACCTCCGCGCCTCCTGCCCGACGGTCGTCGTGGTTCTGTCAGTACGGATGTCTCCGACAACGAAGGCGACTACTTCAGTCAGAACAGGGAAAGCACGGACAACAGGCAAGAGTTTGGCAACTTCCTAGACAGGGCAAACCGGACTATTGCGCGCGACAACAAGCATGCTCCCGACCCCTTCGTTGACGCTGCCCCCAGCCGGCCGTTCGGAGCCCACTCGAGGGTGTCGTCGGTGGAGTCTATCGCATCGATCGTTACGGAGAAAGCGGACTCGCCACTCAACAAGGCTATGGCAGCGTTCACGGATGCGGACGGCGGCGTCACTGCTGAATTCGCGGCAAAGCTACAGTCTCTCAACCCGCACAACTCCAAGCACGAGCTCTCGATTGAGAAATTCCTCACCAAGAGCGAAGAGGCGTTCTTCGACAAGGTCAAGAAGGACAAGCTGTCCAGTGCTGCCAGTATCCGTTCTTCACAGCGAGACTCCGTCTGGGGCACTCCTGCTCCTTCATCGTTCGATCACTCGCGTCCTTCCTCGCCAAGTCAGTCGGGCTTCACTGGGGCAGACGGATACAGCGGCGCTCTACCGGAACAGCAAGACATTGTCATAATGACCGGTCTTCAGATCGCCATGTCGAGGGAGCTTGGAGGATGGCCCATCTACACCCTGATCATCGCTGCGGGACAAATGCTGAGCGCGACGAGTTTCCAGATCACGCTACTCTCCGGCCAAAATTGGCAGACTGATATCCAGCTCTACGTCCTCGGTGGTGTCTTCCTTGCTGCCTCGGCCGTCTGGTACATCCTCTTCCGCTACAAGCCGTCGGTGTACGTTCTCTCGGCACCATGGCTATTCTTCGGCATCGCCTTCTTCCTCATCGGATTGCCCTCGGTCACGCCCAAACTGCATGGAGCCCACGACATTCTCACGAGCATCGCGACCTGGTTTTACGCCGTCGCATCTTCTGCCGCATTTATCTTCTTCGGTCTCAACTTCGGTGAAGAAGCTGTAAGTATTTTGTCTCGACGTCTAGGTGTGCAATGCACTGATTGGTTGTTCAGGGTGCTGCTACAGAGGTGTGGACTATGCGTGCTTGCATCGTTCAAGGATCTCAACAGATTTGGGTGGCGGCGTTGTGGTACTGGGGTAACCATCTCAATGGTGCACAAGCCAATGCAATGGCGCCGTGGTGGATCGTTCTCATCGTCTGGCCATTGGCCCTCCTCAGTGTTCTCTTCGCGTACCTCATGCTCTACGGTCTCCCCGACTACTACCGTCAGACGCCGCCAAAAGTGCCCAACTTCTTGAGGACGCTGTTCCGCCGAAAGCTTGTCCTGTGGTTCTTGGGGTCAGAAATCCTTCGTGACTACTGGCTCAGTGGTCCGTACGGCCGTAACTGGAGCTTCTTGTGGTCGGTCCCTATTCCCAAGTGGCAGATCCTCCTCCTTGTGATCGCCTTCTTCGTCGTTGTTTGGGCCGTCATGATGGGCATCCTCACGTATTTCTCCATGACGCACACCTGGCTGCTACCCGTTTTCGCTGTCGGCCTTGGTGCGCCAAGGTGGTGTCAGATGCTATGGGGTACTTCCTCGCTTGCTCTGTACATCCCGTGGGCCGGTCACGCGGGTCCCTACCTGGGTATCTCGTTGTGGTTGTGGCTTGGTGTCCTCGATGCCATCCAAGGTGTCGGACTTGGTCTCATTCTCTTACAGGTCAGTTTACGCCACTACCGTTCCTGATGTCTATTTGCTGATATATCTCCTTTTAGACACTATCTCGTCTGCATGTGTGCGCCACCTTGGCATTCGCGCAGATCATCGGTTCGATCTGTGTCATGGTTGCCCGTGCGACAGCACCAAACAAGGTCGGGCCAGAAAGTGTCTTCCCGGACGCTGCGAAATGGGACTTCCAGGACGGTCTCAAGGGCTCGCCGATGGCGTCCGCACCGTTCTGGATAGCTATGATATGCCAGATAGTCATCGTCATTGGCTACTTCTGGTTCTACCGCAAGGAACAGCTTGGTGCGTATCTCTGTCTCATCTTGTAAATCCGTCCAGTTAACATCGTCGTCTCCAGCGCGACCATGATCACGACTCAAATGTGCGATATTTGCACTGTTGAATTCATATCGGACTATACAATATCTTTTTGGGCACTCTTTATCCATATCCGGGGACTGTGATTAGTACTAAGGACACTTGTATACTTGATTGTCGCATTCTGCACCGCCACACTCGCTTCAGCTTTCGTAGTATCTTAGACTGTCATGTGCCGTAGTAGTCAAATATAGTGAATGGGCAGCTGTGCTCTCGTTCGACCTGTCAAAAGCGGCAGGGTATATGATGATTAAATCCACACACATCACAGGGTCAAGGTATGTAGAGTACTAAGTGTCCCGCGGAAATACAGCAAAGCCCGCTCCATGGAAAGAAAAGCGAGGAGGAAAAAATTATGTGGTCTTTGGGACGTCGAATTTGACGTTGTACACGCCGTATGGGCTGAGTAAGGTCGCCAAGCCCTTGTGACACTCGACCTGGAAAGGTTCGAAAGGGTATTCTTCACCGTCGACTGACAGGCAGCTAGTGTTCTGGAGCGGCTCGACACGGTAAGCCTCGGCCTTGAAGTAGTGTTGCTATACGTGACCGTCAGTCCATCTTCATGTCGTAAGGTTTGACAAGGCAGCTCACTGTGTCCATCCAGTACGTTTTGCCGCGTTCCGCGCCATCCATGGCTTGCAGCATGACTTTCCGGCTCAGCTATGAACGATATTGAGACCTGGATCTACAAGCTAAAGGCGCACTTCATTTACCTTCTCCTGGATGACCAAGTCGACGTATCCATCGTCCGGCAGCGACATAGGAAACTGCATCAAATCGCGAGCGACCAGCGGACCCTTCCCGCCGAACAGGTACAGGACTGGCTTCTCAAAGACGATCCAGCCGTCGCCACTTTGCTCGCCAAACGAATACTTAAGCGGGGGCAGGTCTGTATCGGCCTGTGTTGTGGGCGAATCTCCGTTCACCACAGCGTCCCCTCCATTACCATTGATACCGACCGCAGGAGCGTCTGAGGCAGACTGCAGGTGACGCGCGGCCGCTGCCTCGCCTGCGCGTAAGTCCTCGACCATTTGATCCTTGTCCGACTGAGCGACCTTGATGCTGACCTTGACGGGGCAGGCGCGATGGAGGACGAGCCCGCGGAGGTAACCATAAATGAAACGACTGTCGCCCATGAAACGTAGATACTCAGTACCCAGATCGAGTTCAGCCATCAGACCGATGGCTTGACTCATAAAGGAGAAAGCCCTTCGATCCTTTTGGGTTACGGAACAGATGTCGACGTTCATTGGACGTCCTATACCAACATGGTTAGATGCATGCACTCAGTGGAAGGGAAACCTGCTGTACCTTTAACCACGTTGAGAGTGGCGGCAGAGATGTCAAACCCCTCCTAAAAGCTGCATGAGTGCCTACCCTGAAATCTGTAAGGGAGTCTACCGGCTTTACCTCCAACCCAAGAAGGTTCAACGAAAGCGCGTTAGCTGAGCCAGCTGGAATAGGAACGAGTGGTGTCTGGAAAGCCTTGGTCGGGTTCTTGTGTTCAGCGAAACCGTTCATGAGCTCGTGGATAATTCCATCTCCTGAGACGGCTGCAATGGCATCGTACCTGCTCAGAGGCAGGTCACGAGCAATTTCCCAGGCATGTTTGTAGTAGGCGGTAACTAATCGTATGTGAATGTATATCACAAGCAAACTAGCAGGCATGACTCACCGGTGACGTCGCTCGTGCAGCGGGCAGCTGTCAGAATAGGCAGGATCTTCTTGTTGAGGTGCGTTCGAGACTTGCCCTACGTAGCTCATGCCGTCAGGTCATTGTATATGGCGGTGACAGCCTTGCGTACCGGACCGGCTATTGGGTTCACAAGGATTAAGACATGCCTGTGCTTCTTGACGCCTACGCCACGGGCTTATAAGGTGGTTCAATATGTAAGGATAGTCTCACTCGCCTTGGTACGCAGCCTCCAGTACAGCCTGAGCAAAGGCATCAGCATCTTGCTGCTGAGCAGGGGGCACCCTCCCGGAAATGTGCACGAGTCTCAAACAGCCCACAGGCTTCTTCTGCGTAAGCAAGCAAACCTCAAGACTACCGTCCTTTGTCTCTGCCCACAGGACGTAACGCAGGGAAACGAGGATTTCGGGCCATGTTGCTAGCAAAGTAGGTGGTCATCAGCCACATACAGCCGCGTACACGCATCATGATGCTCAAGAGTGACACTCACTATCGTCCGGTCTGTTCACATACAACGACGTGTCCGTAAGGACGAACGTCGACGGCTTGCCTGTGTCGTTCTGGCAAGGGACAGTGAGTTCCTTGATCTTGGTTGCAGGGTCTATCATGGTGGACATTGTGCGTGCTTTGCGGAGCTTAAGGAGGTTCGTTCTCGTGGACGACTGCGAAAGGTTTCGAGGAGCGGAACTCGGGGCCATCGTGCAACGTCAACACCGGTGTAGGGTAAAGTGAGGGAGCGCGTCAGACTTAACGTTCATGCCAAGGGAAAATCAGAAATCTCTACTCCGGCTACACAGTTCGTACGAAACCGCGCAGTTTCAGATGCAACGTCCAGGCACAGGCAGACACGTCCCTGCACGGACACTACCGTGTAACATGTCCCAGTATCATCCTAAACAGCTTCGCTGGACCTTTGAACGAGACACATCGAACGTGCAATGATGTCACAGTATAATATTAGCAGGAACGCCCTAGAGTACAATACGCGACTCTACAGATACAGCAGTCCGAACTATGATTGGAAACTGGCCTGGTTGACCGGCATGTCTGACTCCTCGAACTGAGCACGAGCTCTCTTGATGTCTTCTTGCATGAACAAAAGTTCCTCCATACGAGCAAGCTTCTTGGCATCAGCAGGTCGCGAGAGTGCTCTGCGGAGATCTTCGATGGACAACCTGGACTTCTTGCCAGACGCAAGGGAAGTTTGACACTGGAACGAATGAGTACCACGGACATGGAACTAGAGCAGGTCAGACATACTACATCCACAATATATTCCACCAAAATTTCCTCCATGACATTCACGGTGTCGTTTGCAGGGTTACGATTATCCCCGAAACCGTACATCAGATTGCGGACTATCCCATATTAGCGTCAGAGAGGGATATGCTACGCATACAGAGCACACTTACGCTCTTTCGTGAACAGTCCTCTATACGACGACTTCTTTGATGAACCTCTCGCGCCTCCCGTAGACGCAGCTGCCAGGGTGTCTCGATATGAGGGTATATATGTGTAGGTAGAGGTATAGGGCCGGGGAGGCTGCGTGGCGGGAAAAGTCGTCATGGATGAGGTTGCCGCAGGAATGGTCGAGGTTGCCGCATATTGCGGAGATGCATACGTGGGAGCGGGAGTGGTCGCAGCTAATGTTGCAGCCGCCGCGGCAGGTTGTTGCCCGATAACAGGAGAAGCTGCTGCAGATGTAGGTGTAGGTGTAGCTGCCGTTGTTGCAGGGGTAGTGGCCGCAGGTTTCGATGCTTGCGTTTGTGCTTGCTGCGGTTTAGCCTGTTGCTGTTGTTGCGCTGTTTGCTGTTGCTGTTGCTGCTGGGGAGTATAGTAACTGTATGCTGCATAAGGCCAGGTGCCATATCCCTGAACAGCGGTAGGATATGGCGTTTGGTAAGCGGACGTTGGATATGCGCCTGGCTGCTGAGTGTGGGAAGCAGAATACGTGTTTGCTGGTGGAGGATGGTATGCGCTGTACGGGTACGATGTCCCTGACGGAGGATAGTACGGCATTTTCTTCGTTGGATTGTCAACGACAAGGCGATGGACAAGCGGGCGAACGCCACTGTGGGCGGAGTCCGCGTGAATTTCACGTGACTCGATCGTGCCGATCGCTATTCGCGCTATGACTCTCACCGCGACATTCACCGCGTAGCAGCATGAAGGTCACTAAAGGACTAAAACAGAAATCGTTATCTGGTTACTTTGGATCGTCTTCTCCCCCAAGGCCGGACTCAGCCTCCAGCAGAGCAAAGGCTTCGCCGCCTTCGAGGACCGCCAAGCGCAAGCGACCAGCACTCTCAAAGCGGCGCGCACCGGAGAGCGACCCTCCTTCAGAAAACGACAATGGTAGCACGAGTAGCGATGTCGGAGGGATTGCTTTTGAACCCCAGGTTATCGTGGTGAGTTCTGACGGGGAAGATGTGAACGATTCCCCGAAAAGGCCGGCCGCTACACAGCGAAAAGTACGAAAGAGGAGGGCCGAGAGCGTGGAGAAGCTACCAGTCACTGTCTCCAGTGAGAGTGAAGACACAGTTGGGGTACCTGTCAATTGGAAAGGCAAGGCGAAAGCTCCGAATCCCAGGAGCAAACGGAAGCGGGCGGTTTTAGACAGCGACTCTGATGAAGACCCACAGCCTCGCAAGTCGAAGCTAGTCAAGGGTGTCAGACCACCCACGCCGGAGACGGGAGATGAGGATCTACTTGAAGAGGTAGAAGAAGCACGTACGTAATTCGACTACTCATTTAGACCTCCTTGCTCACCGTTTGTGCTCAGGGATATTGGAGAGTCGATTGCGCGTGAGAGATAAAAGGTCCCAGTATCAGAAGAATTTGGAGAAGCTTAAACGTAAGCTAGTACCCCGTGCTATGAGCTTAGACATGTGCTCATGGAGTCTTAGGGAAGAAACGCGGGGAAGCTACGGCAGCCGAATCGTTGTCCTCGAGCGAGGAGGAGGATAATAGGATAATTCCTGGTGCTCGGCCTACTCACGAGATCTCATCGGATGCATCAGAAGAAGAAGAGCCTGAATATGGAGGGCTAAGCGGTTTCATCGAGGAAGACAGTAATCAAGCTATCGAGCTCCCCGCGGAATACAGTATGAACACCTACCAGGACTTGATGCATCACTTCAAGATTATTTGTCAGCTATTCGTGCACCTTGCTGTCCAGCCTGTAGAGCAGCGGCGAGATTTCCTGCAACAGAGTCTGAAAGGTGAGTTACAGCTCGTTCGCATGCGCAACCTCTCTGCTCAGCTCCGTTGCAGACCAGTACTTCTCGATTCCTCTGCAGATTGCTCGCCGGAAAGTCACTGGCATGCGAGACTCACTAGTGACCTCTTCCGTATGGCGAACCGCGTTCAAAAAGCCGCTTGAGATGTATCCCGATTTTGAAACGGTCCAGATGGATTTCGCCGTGCCAAATTGCGACGCATGTCGTCTGGGTGGTCGCATGTCGACGCTTACAGGCAGGTGTTTTGGGGAGCCGTATGACCGACTGACATTTGAAGTAGGTTCTGGCTCTCCTCACCATTAATTTGCGCTCATGTCCTCATCAGTCGCTGTCGGAGAGCGATACTGGCGACGACGAGGACGAAGAAGAGACGTCAAAGAAAGAGTTCAACCTTGGCCGGTTCTGTGCACGTCGCACTCGTGTGTTCCACAAGTTCACGCACTGGGAGGTATGTTGAAACATCATTGTGTGTGGTCTCATCTCACTAATCGAATGTATGTCTCTCAGTACGCTCTCTTCAGATCTCTCAACCAAGAAGTAGAGGATTTGCGCAACAGATCTTCTAAGCAGCGTGTGTACGTCCCGGTCGCATACGCCAGCGGCAGCAGGCCTCCAGACGATTTGTCGGATGCAGATGGTATCATGAATTGGTTCGATGAACGAGGCCTGATTTCCGCCGAGTGGCAAAAAATGAAGGAGATGATGGAGAGTGCCCGCAACTTGGAAGTAGCATCTAAGCGGGGCGAGGACGACGACTAGCCTGATTATAGATTGCATGACTGACGATGTGGTTGCCTGGTTTCATCCCATGTATTTATATGTATACCAGAGGTTTTCGACTGCCTCTAGCTAGTGAAATTATCTTCGGTGTTGTTATCTCTTCCGCCACCTGGTTGATGCGCAGTGAATGTCGGTGATGCGCTCGAACTTTGTGGCGCTCGGCGGCTTTGACCACGACCACCATCCCCTTCATGCTCTCCTTCAGCTCAACGCCGTATTGAAAACAATCCCCTTTTGACAGCCATGGAATCTGCACCGGTGTCGCTCCGAATCGACACCAGCCTCTCAACAGGCGGGCTGGGTGCACCTAACTCACCGCTCGAGTCGCCAAGTGCGCTGTTCGCTGGCCGACAACGCGCACGCAGTCTCTCCCAGACACTGCTCCCTCAGCTCCGTCTTTCTATTGACAAGTCTTCTTCAGGGAGACAGTCCGACGCCGGCCCGGAGAGACCGACCATGTCGCTCGGCATGGAGAAGGCGCGGAACGAATCGCGCAAACTTCTTTCGCATATTCTGGCGCAGCTTGAAGAACGTAGCGTGCCACCACCTCTTCTCGAAGGCTCAGACTCTCGTACTGCGCGATCCAGAAAAGGTATTGCGGCGGTTGTAAGGTCTCTCTCAGGCAAAGGCAAGGCCGCCGACGCGAAGCAGGCGAATACAAACGGCAATGATGACAGCGACGAAGACTATGACCCCAATAACCGCCCAGTATTTTTCACCGATGCCACCCTCAAACTCATGGGACAACTGCGCGACACGTTACACATATCTTTAGCGAATAATTGGGATATCTTTGCGGCGGGGTAAGAACCTTTCCAGCACCATTCTCAGGCCCATATTGAGTCTAGATAACTTTACAGCAGCTCCGAGATGAAACCAGGCAGGCAAAACTCGTTCGAAAAGCGCCGTCGTAAACGGAGACTGAGCTCGCAGGGACGCTCTCGTTCTCGATCTGCGTCCCCCAGCAGATATGACGATGAACCGTCACAAGCACCAGAACTTCTCTCACAGTGCATCACCATCCTTTCTTCTGTTATCGTCGAGGACTGTCGTTTCCGCGTCTACGCTCTCAACTTGGCGAAACCTCCATACTCGTTGCAAGGTGTGACGTTGGACGTCGCTCAGATTCTCCTCCACATGCATCGTGACGAACCTCGGATACTCTCACGGATCGGATTCACCCTTATGCCTGCCTTTCAGAGCTTCCCCACCAGTATGCATGCCCGCTTACTGCAATTCTTTGAGGAGGGTGTCTTGGGCGGAATGCTCGAGAACCTCCAGAAAATGCAGGGGAAAGACCCTGTCACAAGCCCAGCAAACGGTAGGCATTAATATTGTCTTGCGAAAGTGGAACTCACTTTGGTTTGGCCTGACAGAACCTCTGGACGAGCAGCCTCCTGTAGTCTCTATTACTGTCGAAGAAGCCCAAGACGAAGTCAGCCATAGCGATCGTTGGAAGAGGTGGAGTAAACGCGCAACAGGACATAGTCAAGGGTGTCAGTCCAGCAGTGCTCCTGAACAGGACATTACTGTCTATTACTTGGCATCATTGGTCGAGCCCTTGCTCTCGGCGATATTGGAGAACGTGAACCTCTTCACGGACCCAAGCCCGGTTACTCACCGTTTCCATCGCTTCTTCACTCGATTGATGCAGGAAAAGCCAGACGTCTACTTAGACGTCCTGGGAGTCATCGCGTATCACAACTCGAAGAGTCGCTACGCCGCCACCAGTCTCCTCTTGACGTACTGGCCCAGATCTACTGGACACGTCGTGATCTCGAGGCCGCTCCCCAAGGTAGCTCACATTGCTGGCCCGACCTTTCCTGACCGTCGATCCAGCATCACTCGTCGTACACGAAACGCAGTGGATCACCCGTATGCCCACCAGTTCATGCCTTGGCGGTTCGCTCTTCCGGCGAGCTCATTTGGCATGTTTGGGGAGTTTTCCTCAAACCGCTGCAGGGCCTGTTCCGACGCCGTCGATGGGTTCGGTTTGTTGTGTCCTTTTTGCATGTGCGCCGTGCACTTCGACTGTTACGACTACCCCGAAGGGAGCTTCTTCACGGAGTACGCGCTGCAAAGTGACCCGAATATCCGGAAAGTCGCCGTCCACAGGTTCTGCCACGTCCTGCCGAGCAGGCACGGGAGCACGACCTTGACCGTCAGGAAGGAACAGCACGTGTTCCGCATGGTCAATACCTTCATCCTTGCGACGTACTCGCGAAGGATCAAAGCGAGATTTCCATCCTTATATATTTTAAGTCAGTACCCAGAACATGTATCAGAATAATTGACTAACCTCCGACAGGATCCACGACAAGATCGCTTTCACCAGCCGCCGGAAGCTGTAATCAGAAAGCATCCCATTCGGCCAGAAGCGCCGCACGAGCAGCAGGAGTCCGACCTCGTTAAGAGACAGATTGTGATCCGACAGGCACGCCTCAATAGTCGCGACCAGCGTCTCGACCTCGAGGGTGATATCGAACCCAAACGGTAGCGGGAAGCAGATCTGGAGGCTCTCGGGGTCCGCAGCGGCGTCCTCGAACAGTGCTGGGCGAGCGTCATGCCGCTCGAGGAGACCGAGATGATGTAAGTGCACGAGAAGCTGCCGTGCTGGTGCGTCGTGGTGGAGGCCCAGGGCGTCACCCATTCGGTCGCGCACATGTGCCAGGGAGGCCATCTCGTACGGATACGGAGGCTCGTCGTCCAGTCCCGCGGCCCCTACCTGGCTGACGCTCAGCAGCGCACTCAAGTCAACGCCTTCGGCCTCGCTCGAGGGCGGGAGCTTCACGACGCTGGCCATGAAGGCGAGCGTATTCCAGTCAAAGTAGGCGAGGTAGTCCTTCGCGCGCAGGTTGTTCTCCGAGAGGTAATCCTCCAGGGAGCTGGATACCGGGAGATGGCCGGAAGAGAGGTAGCTTTCGTAGAGGCTAACGAGGTAATGCAGTTCGAAATCTTCCATCTCTCCGGACTCCGACGCGTGATCGAGCGTAATAACGACAGAGCCTAGAGCCATCCCGTTATTCAAGATCTGCAACTGATTCCATAGCGTCGAGAAGAGCACAGTGACTTCTTCATATGTGGCTGCAGCGAGATCAGATTCTGCCCATATCAGATCTCGGTAGTGCTCAATGAATGATTGGCGAAGATCGACATGGGAAATGGTCATCAAGCTTGAGTCGGCGTTAACACCTCGACACCTTGGCAGAACAGCGTTGGCTGCTTCAGACAGACATGAGGGATGTACGAAGAGGTGGCACGCTCCGCATTTGTACCCTTGCGACACAGTACCCCAGAGCGGCGTCTGGCACAGACAGCAGAGAGACATACACAAGAACCTGCCGGGAGTACGCTCAGGAGAAGCGCAGTCCTGGCCCACACAGAGTCTCAGTCGACCGACCACGACAATTACGGCGAGTAACGGTGGAGATTACGTCGCGAGTAGGAAAGCATTGTTACAATCCTACGCAACGCCCTGGATGCTCGCGCTGCATGATCTCGATGTTGCGGAATACGGAAACATCCTATACGACCTCCTCATCGAGTATGCTGAAGAGGGCACGTACACGGACCCGTTTATACTCGGTGAGAGAGGAGAAGCTGATACGAAAGCACGCAAGGTGAAAACAGCTGCTTAGCCTTCGAAGTGTCACCTAATGTTTTCGAGCAGAAGCGGCAAGTAGGGATTGCGGATCGGTTCCTTCGGGCCATTATCAAGATATCTCAGGCTACTCCTGTAAGAAATAGTGCCGTGGCTCACCACGCTGAAAGTGCGACGCAGTTTCGCAAGATGAAGTTGTCCACTTCATAGGACTCCACCAGTTGAGCTTCGTTCACGAACGTGTTCAAGAATTTGGCAAGAAGACAGGAGAGTTCGTCGACATGTTGTTCAACATACAGTTTAATTGCGGCCATTAGTCTCGAGTCGACGATGATAGGATCTGTCATCGTCGATGCTCTTGAACCAATCTTCCGCCTGCACCAGATCAGTCAACGGTCTAGGATACATCTTGTGGCTCACCTCGAGGGAAGATGGTTCATCTCCTCCTGCTTCACGAAGTCCAGAGAGATGACATACTGTCTGTCGCATCCGTAAAGGAGTAGGCACATAGCCAGCGATAGGCGTATGAACATCAAGCTGCACGGATGCATGAGATGTACCGACGCCAAATGTAATAAAACTCACGCATCGCCCGACTCTCCGGACCACAGCTTCGAAATCAGGTCCGAAGAGAGATGTTCATGCAACATCCCCGCGATATTCTGCAGCTCTTGGCGGCCGACAGCCCTTAGCCAAGCAGAGTACAGGCCTGCTTTGGTTAAGACCAGGCAGTCCTCAAGATCAGCGCGGAACCTTCCTGCCTCGCTAGCGAACTGGTAGAACAGCGAAACGGGGATGTCGACGCCCGAGGATGCGAAGATGCACAGCCAGCGCAGGCCACGTTGGTAACCGTCTCGGCTGGCAAAGGATATGGCCATTAGACTCTGGAGCGGATTGACGTTTATTAAACCTGCGAGGTCCCCCACGGAGCTGCGGCCGTCGAAGACCAAGCTGTGACGCGACGAGCCGTCTTCACGGGTGAACAGCCGAGGGAGGGCTGGTACTGCCTGCGCCGAAGATGAGACATGTTATTATGCGAGAGCGAAGGATTCAACTCACCACTTCGTAGCCTTCTGAGTCTCGCATGCGCTCAAACCACCGCTGGAACAGCTCGTCAAATGCAGTGAAGGCGATCGAGCTTCCCTCATGTGGCGCAGTATGTGGGACTTCTACGCCATTCAATTACCAGAACTCTCTCTCAAGCGTGCAGCATTATTCGTGCGAGTTATGGTCGTCGACTCCCAGCCATTCCTGGCGCTGTTGCTCGCACAGCTTCGACATGAAGACTGGGAGATAAGGTAAGACACATGTTATCTATGCAGATCTTCTCAGCAGCTGTAGATAGACTAGAGGGCATCTTGCGGCTATTTCGTATAGTCTTAGATGTCACAAGCACTGCTTTCGTTGCCGAGGGTCGACAATGGGGTCTCAGCGTAGTGGATGTCTTCTACTATTTCTTTTCAGCTATGTGGACGGATGACAAGGTTCGTACAAATCGTGTTTTTGGTGCCCCAGTTAACGCCGTGTCTAGGAGGAGATACGACTAGCTGTGGATACATGGTCTCAGACCTTGCTTCCCGCTCATCACGAAGCCATTATGCGCTGCTGGAACGAGACGCTATCAAGAGCGCCCATCTCAGAGAAGTTGAAGCTGATCAACTTCCTGTGCCAGTTGAGGTCTCATTTTCCCGCATGGAAAGGCTAGTCATATTTTCCAGCCAATATTCTTCACTACATTTTCTCATCTCCCATACAGTCCTAGCATGGGAGACCATAATAGAAGCGTTATTGGAGAGCGAGTTCATGGCAAGAAATGGACATCTGGAAGACGGCGCAGCCGCAGCACATTTGGTATGGATGTGTCTGCATAAGAAATGAGACAACACACTGACCACCACTGAGTCTTTATACGGTCTTTCGTCGAAAGAGGGCGACGAAGCACAAACAGTCTCTGACCCGGATTCGTTCTTGTTGCGCGTAAGCATATTACAGGTGGCGTTGGTATTAGTAATTAACATTTCCTGCCCCCGATAGGCCGCTCTCATTTCCTTGTCGCTGCGAATGATTGCGGACGGCATCACGGTTGAATTATTCTCGCTGCTGAAGCTCAAACACCAGCTTCTACTCACTTTTGGCTACCGCGACGTCTCTCTTGTTCCATCTTCCAACGGGCAGACGTTCTACGTCCAATTTGGCGAACTGGACTGCTTTCCACCGGTGGCCCTGCCTTGTATTGCTGATCTCATGCTCGTGTTAGACTCTGCCCAACCTTGCGATATCTCATCATCCGCTATGGGTGGTCCAGACGTGGACGATGAAACCAAACATTCCCTCCTTATAGGTTCCGTGTTCGTCGACATCCTTGTTGATCTATCTAGTCACCTGAGCGAGCTCGGGTCGAGTCCACCTCTCGTCCTTAAAAATTTACTCAAAACCTTGATCATCGCTATGCAAAAGCATGATTTCGACAGTCAGCCGCTGAGATATCTGCACAGCGACTTGCGAAAGGCGTTACGCTGTGCTCTTATGATGTACTCGGACGAGGGGCATCTAAGCCTTGAGCTTCGCCAATTAGCCCTGTCAGCGTGTCAAGTCTTCATCACCCGGTGGCCGGACATTATGGGTCCTTTCATCTAGTAAGCCTGCTGCTGCTGCTGCTGCTATGTTGGAAGCCAGATTAACTGTTCCACCAGCGAAGCAATTGAGAGTGTCACCAAAGTCATGGTATCTCTTCATTACGAGGAACACCCAGAAGACAGCCTCGTAGTGCAGTCACGGATGTTTTTGGAAGGACTCATGACTACGTGAGTGTTATCGGCTCTCATAGCTACCTGATCTCAGCCTAAGAGCAAATGTCTAGATTCTATGGTCGGGGCATTCTGAATGTCCTATTCAAGGCATGTGCAGGACCAAAAGGCGTTCAACATAGCTCTGACAAGGTTTTCAGCGAGTCCTGTCTCCGGACTTCTTCAAGGTGCTGAACAAAGTTCTCGGTAACAAGCCTACAGCTATTGGGCAGCCCAATCTGAAAGATGCGCTCCTGTACGACACGCTGTCGAGAGCGCCGAATAACGAAGGGGAGTCTTATCAAACGGTACTCGACAATCTTGGTACCTTCGTTGAGATTGTGCATCATTCCGCCTACACCATCGATATGCTCGAATGTGCGTGCCTTCTGGTGCTCGCTATAATACCAGACTGACCTCTTTCAAGTCGTCGGGTTAAGCTTCACGAACATTGCGCATAAGGTGTCAGACTGGACTGTAGATACTTTCGACGCGAGCTCTCTGCTACTCATGTCGGCTACTCTCATCCAGTATAACAAGTCGCACAGTCGGGTAAGTACCATGAGTTCCAGAATTGCGAAGTCATGCTCAGTGTAACACAGATCTTTATACCCCAAGTGGCGACTGTACTACACCTGCTTCTCGGAAAGTGTAGACTGTCCAGCGCCGCCCTGTCGCACGTCCTACAGGTTACAGCTGCGCTCTACCGGAAAGCGGAGCAGACACCGAATCTGATTGTGGTTACCTTCCTGGAGTCAGTGTCGGAAATTCTCAGCTCGAAGGGCAAGTCGTTCTCTTCAACTTTTCCGGCCGCGTTGGAGGTCAGTCTAAATATGTTCGCCGATCATCTGTATGACATTGAGAGGCCGTCACTAGGTTGTTATTTCGAATGTCGGCTTGTCGTGTATTGCGCGCGAGAGCTTACTCCGACTTGCAGAAGATGGCTTTCTGTATCTCCACTCGTACAACGCAATGAGTCCATGGCACCAAGACTTTGTTTCATGCCAAGCTGTTGCTAAAATCGTGTTACGGGCGGCAGAGGAGAGTATGGGTACCCTTCGACATCTAGAGGTATGCACAGTCTTTGTCATATGCACCTTTTGCTAAGATCCACAAGAACAACCCTCTGGGTGTCCGTACATGGAACGCGATCGTCTTGGCCGGTCTGTCCGTCAATGGCTCACAAAGCCCCTCTCTGCTCTTGCGGTATTTTCACGCATTCGTGTTGCCTTACTACACCTCGCTAGAGCCTCTACAAGCCATCTCCGAACATCAAGGCCTTGGTGATGTTGAATCCAATCAAATTAGCAGAGCCTATATTGCGATCAAACTTTGGCTCCTTGTTGTTCTGAGATTGCTGGGTAGTGGTCTTGGTACATCAAGTGAGGAGAGTACCGATATCGCTAGCTTGCATCAGTGCAGGATGGTGTGGAATGAGCTTTGGCCTCCGTTTGAGGCAGTGGTAATTAATCTGCTGCACGTCCACGGTGCCGCTAACTCCTTAGTAAGTTGACGCCGTCTTTTATCCGGCATTATTGACATGGCATCTTTGGTCAGCTACTCGCGTCCAGTTCCGTAGCCGATCTCTTCCTTTTCTTGCACCAAACACGCATCATAATATCTCTCGAGACGTCGTCGCAAGTGGCGTTGCTCACTCAGTTACAGGCCAATAGCCGTCTCGAAAGCAAGGTACGTTTCTCGTGCTTCGATGGTTCGGTGACGATTCTTATCCCTCTTCAGATTTCGCGGGTCCTCCGGTCACTCACGGAGCCGCCGCCGAACAATCCCATAGGCTATTATGTATCTCAAATCGCTGCTGAAATATCCGCAGAAGAGAAGCTGGAGGCTGCCAGACTCCAAGAGAGTATGAAGCCGATCTGGGACAGAGGGCGAAGAGTCGTTAGTTGAGGAGTGGATTGGATGTAACTGGCGCACAATTTTAGAGAGCAACACCATCTAATCCGCTACTGGGTTGAATTCATGCGGGCCGATGTGTTTCCACAGTTGTGAGTGCTATTCTGGACTTGCATCTCCATCAAGATCAGTTTTCAGCGGAACTACCGCAAGGTTATCTCATTAGTCACCCGTGTTGAACACCCAAAGCTAGTTTTATGGTTGGACCGCTGCTTTGATCACGCCTCGCCCCAACCTATCACTATCCCCCACACAACTTGGGTCCGTAATACATCCTGCAAGCTCGAAGCGTCCACAAGAAATAAAAACAACCAGCGTGTCAAACTCGTGCGATTCACCGCCAGCTAATCGGCCGACGGGAATATCCGACAGTACGCCTTCGAAAAGTACATGCTGCGGAGGGTCCAGCGTAATGTTGACTGTGAATATCCGTGGCATATCTAAAGAGTTGGTAGCCCGCATCAGCATCAGCCCAACTAAGACGTAAAGCTCACTCACTTGACAAGTTCGTAATCTTCGCACGAAGGTACACGAGCTCGTTGAACTTCGGCTGGTATATCCCGGCGCGCTCAGCTATTGGCTTGAAATCGCTAGTCGAGTCGTCATTATACCATAATGATAAGTTTAGGCGTGCGCGTTCAACATGTAGTGTGTTGAGCATCGGTTGCGTTATCCGTAACTGTCGAAGCGACAACTCGCCCGCACGGGTTCCTCCAGTCTAATTCTGGTCAGAATGACACCACGACCGCGCTATCGTCGACATACCTCTTTCCACCTGCCCCGCACATACTTGAGAAGCGCTTCCCGGTACCAGAATAGTTCTCGCTGCAGGTGCTCTTGCTCGGCAGAAAGTCCTGAGTTGGACACGACAAACTGACGATCCGAGAGTGTCGGGATAGGCAGTTGGACATCATCGTCGGGCAACGTGAACTTTTTGATAGGAAGTAAAATTCTAGCATTGGATTGAGCATGTGTAATACTGGAGGAACGCAAACCATACCTTGATGTCAAACCGGGAGGAACTAGTGTTGTTGTTTGACCTGCCGAAACACCTGTGGACGTTTATGTGGGTATAGCGCCGATTGTCCTGGCTCGCCACACTCACCAGGTTGCTGGCGCTCGAAAATGACTTCGAAGGGTATGCCGTAAGTATTACGGACTTCGATGGAGACAATGCACCAGTCATTGATGTCGTCGATCAACAGGGGTGCTTTGTGTTCGTCAGGGAAAAGAAAAGCGGTATCAGGGGAGTACGGGAGGATATCGAGGTTGTGACATTCGAGCATATGGTATACGGTAACGAGCACGGGGTATGATAACTGGCGAGTATGGAATATATCGGGGGGCTTGTCCAGCGTCGGGCGAGGCCGGTGGCAGTAGGAATAAGAGACATGGATAATACCATGCGTGCTGTAATTACTGGTCAATCTTTCGATATCGTGAACGTGAGGAAAAGAATATACGCGCCATCCAACCTTACCGAAGCAGTTCACATTGACAACGAGTTTCTCACCCGGCTCCGCAGTCTGCTTCCCCGATGAGCTTTCCCATGTGAACACTGGCTTATGGATGAGGTCATATTCCGTCTCATAGGTGTCGTAAACAGACAAATCGCCCTCCGCGAGAGCTTGCTGGGCAGGTGCTATTGTCGAGTCATCGAATGTCAGGCGGATAAAGTCAACTGGCAGCGATGACACATTCTCCAACGTAATACGAATTGCTGACCTAGCAGATAGGCATCAACAAACAGTCCACAAGGGTCGGTGGAGTCCACATACTTCTCGCCGTTATACAACATGACAGCGCCGTGTGTCAACGATGTCCGGCGGATACGGAGAAGTGGCTGCTCTAGCACGACCCGACACTGTAGGTATCGCGGTGTATAGCGCGTGTTAGAGGCGACAGAAGCACTCGTGCGTTTCCCTTTCTTCGCGAACGGCCGAGAGTTCAGTCCTGCATGCTTGGAGCGACCAGATTCGCACTCGATCGCACTGCGTCGGCGGGCCTGTCTAGACTCTTCGTCATCCGTGGATAAAGGCAATAGGAATTCTCTTGTAGCGCCGCCAGGAGCCTGCACGTAACAGCCGCGAATCGTCAGTATTCCCGCTCCCACCGCTTGTGCGGTAATGGTGACGGGATGAAAGGAGTTCGCTGGTACAACCAGAGACATCGGTTTCGATTCTATCGACACCCCAGACGTACTGCAGCACTTTGAAAGATATGATATATGAGCGGCTCGAGCATGGCTTACCTGAGCGACAGCTTTGACAACTCAAGATCGAAGACGTAAGGATTGCGGAGGGTGATCACTACATCGAATGGTTCGTTCTGTACCAAGAGTGCATCGGACTATGTTTAAGCCGCATATTAGCGGGAAGCTAGCGATACCAGCGCTGCTACATACCTGTCCCCCCAGCGACCTGCGCGGATTATACAAAAATGGGTCCGTCATACCGACGAGAACTGGATTGACCCCATCCTGTTTCTGCGACAAGAGCGATATGGGTTTCTCCATGGGCAGACGAACAAGTGGTAGTCTGTAGGCCGTTGAGGACATGCTCAATAATATAGCAGTCTGAGAGCACGTACGACAATATTTCGATGCTGACTATAGGTTTCCCGGACCAGTAGTCTACGCGGCGTGCATCGCCTCTTCGTCTTGCGGTGGAAAGGGCCCTTGCAGCAGTGCTGTAAAAGTGATGCTGATCCCCGTGGCTCATGACGATATGCAAAGCCTTGAGAGCTGACAAGCAGAATTGTGCCACGGCTGGATAATCTGAAGGGGAGGGACAGTTAAGCGACAGTTTACCGTGAGTGCTGAGTCGCTTACCAGGGAGAGCCTCCGCGACTGCTATGGCTTCGCGAACAATACCGATCTGCAACTCTGGCCATCCGTAGGCTTCTTGTGTGGGCTCCAGTTCCTCCAAATCGTCGGAGATGGCTTCTTCGGATTCTGCCGTCTCGCTTGCTATCAAACGGACCGCATCGAGATCAACGCCATGAACTCGACAAACATGTTTAACCACTTTAAGAACACTCTCGTTCCCCACTGTGTTCTCATGCGTCCTAATGCCTACCGACCCATGATTTGTGCTGTCGCCCAGTTCGACGCCCTGTATGCCCAGCCCAGCACCCGCTATCGTAGTCCCTACGTGTTCATCACGACCGCAAACCACGAGATCCATGATGCATCCCAGGACTTCGCGTAGGATATAGGCCTCCTTCCGCAAGTAACCGAGTATGCTGTAGATGGCGGCCACGTTCTCCAGGATGAATATTCGCTCACGAGAACCGAGATGAAGGAGCCAAGGGCCATGTGCTTGTGCGACAACGCCCGAGATCATGGATCGTGTGATGCCCGTAATGGAGCTCAGCCGTTCCGCTAAATTATGCGACACTCGCTTGTCCCCGCCGGATGTCGAGCCTGGTTTTTGTGCTAAGGTAGGAGGTAGGGTAGCAGTGCTGCCGTGAAGGAGCATGGAAAAGGTTAGAGGACCCCATCCCTTGGCCGCCCATACTGCAAGCAGCAGAGATGCATGTCGCAGTATGCAGCGTGTGTAGAACCAAGACACGAAGGAAAAATTCACTTCCGGCTCTGGTGGAGGGGCCGACCTGGAATACAGGTTTGCTGCCTGTGTGACTTTCTCGGCAACATCGTCCCATGGCTCATTGCCCTCGGGAGCTCCATTCTATGAGACGACGCAAACACACCATGTCAGCAGAAGAGCGAGTGTATAATTGCCAGACAGACCGTTTGGTTAGACGACCATGCGTCCACGACCTGCAAAGTCGCTAGGCCCTCCAGCGCGGATGCATGCCAGACAGCATCCTGCGTACTCTTGAGAAGAACGACTGCTTCATTATACCTATTAACGATCAGCGGCTGTTGCACCAGGGTAGTGAGGAAATTTACCATACGGAAGCATCCATAGACCTTCCAGCGAGCAGGAAGAAGTCTCCAAGCACCTTGAATAGCCTGCCATGGGATGACACCGCACCTATAGCCAAAGGCTTCTTCTTCGCTGAGGGAACCGGCAGGCTGGACTGACGGAAGGGGGAGGAGGGAGGACCTGGGCCAATAGACGAATTCCGTTTTACGGATAAGGTGGTTGGTGTCTTGGCTCTTAGCAGGGAACTTCCAGTCGCCAGGTTCGGCTGACTGTGCTGCGAGGGTAGGGGCGGCAGAGAGCTGCGAGCAGGTATATCGTTCTCAATAGGTCTCGGCATCTCTGATATGTGTGGGAGAGCAGGGAAGAGTGTTGCGTTGAGGTACTCATTGCCGAGCGGTGTCTCTAACATTTGCACCTGTCACCTTTGGTTGAGCGTCGAGCTGCAGGCTATGCAAACGAGGATAGCGGCACTAACCACAGTTGCAAACTCAGCTAATATATTTGAGCACAAGTCTGCGATTAGTGTACCAACGTACAACCTCTTATTCCCCATCATGCTTGGTATAACCACTAGCCCGGGGTAGTTGCCTAAATTGAGGTTCGTGCTACCGTCACTCTCCTCGAAGACTAGGCAGTTGTTGGCGAGGGGGAAGAGGGCGCCAGATGGGAAGAGGTCGCTCAGCATGGCATTGAACTGCGCAAGGATGGAGGACAGAGACTCGTTCTGTGAGCTTGAGCTGGATGCGATGCCAATGACACCTAAAGGGAAGTCGGACGGACGAAAAAGCGACAGCGTCCGATGAGACTGGGGGAGTGGATGAGATGGGTAACTCATATGAATATGCCCAGTTGCCAACGGGTTGGGCATGAACCGCGCTGCGGGGACGCAGTGTCAATCATGGACGCGTATAGAAGTATAGTAGGACATACCTCTGTCATCGCGCGTGTCCGCTGGTATGTCGCCCAGACGTATGCTCTCAAACGTCCGTATCTCTGCTGCCCATTGCTCGAAGAACGACCGCTTGATAGCACCCACTGGGAGGAGCAGAATTCGGACGCGTGCCAGAGATCCAAACTCTAGAGGATCCATAGCTTCTGGTCGCCAGAAAGTTCAGTGTGAGTCCTGAAGCATACAAACGCGGTTAACACTAGCTTAGAGGCTGTCCTCGACCGGCGTCAGAGAGCAAGCAAGGCTCAGGAAGGAGGTACGGAGATGCACTAAGTGGAAGTGGAATGAGGGTAGGTGCAGCAGCGCTTTAGACGCGCTCACACATGTGCGTACATACATGTTGACGACGACCATCACGTCCACGTATCGTAGTTCGCCATGGTGCGTCGTGGGGTATCTGCGAGAGACATGGAGGAATAATATGTCTCCAGACTTTGAGCGACAAGTCACTCGGGACTCTTATGCTCTCTACAGCCGCAGCAGCGTTTGGCTACTACACGGTATGGACCATTCTACTGGCGAGTAACGTGACTCTTGCAGAAGTTCGAGAGCGTCATTAAAGAGTCTGTCAGCCGTTCTTCGATGCGTCAAGCCCAGTGCACCAATGGTTCCCTTCACGCGAATGGGCAGTCCGGATCCCTGCATTTATTCTCGTCATAGGGCTATCGGCTATCGGCATGCTACTCGGATTCAAGGTAATTCAAAGTCATGGTCGTACACAAGCGGAGGAACCACGCAGAGGCCCAGAGCACCAACTGCAGTGATGGCGTTGCAAAGGCATTGAATATATATGGCGTACAACAAGCGCATAGATCCGGGATAGCACAGCGTTACAACGTCGGCTAGTCGCATTCGCCTTAATCAAAGTCAGACTCTTCTTGTCTGAAGGCAGCACTGTAGGCTAGTATTGTCCCATAGACGAGCCTGGCACGACATTATCACCAATATTGTTAGCAGGAGAGGAATATTGTCACGCACGATCCGCCAATGATAGACATCGCACACGCCCCCGGCCGTATTATCTCGGAGTGCGCTAGCACAAGTGGGAGGGCAAAACCAGTGACGACTACGAACGACGTGAGGAAGCGGCCAAGGTCTACAGGTCCCGAGCCCTCGTAATCGGCAGTGAGGTCGTCACCTCCGCAGTGCGCGAATAGGGCGTTGGGAAGGGGTGCGAGAACGAAGATCAGAGCTAAACAGACAGCATAAGCGGTATGAGTGAGATAGGAAATGACATAACCCACCAACAAGGAGAGGCAGCCAATTCGACCACAAAGCGCACGACAGGATGATCATCAAGAACCCGACGGCAAGCACGAAGGAGAGCAGGATGACCGCTGCGGGGATTCATGAGCAGCACATGGCCGACTTATGGTGCGCACTCACTCTTGAGACCAGCGTGCGCCATCGTGGGTATGATACAAATAGAAGGGGATCGTGGACGGTTGAAAAGTGCTGTGCGCGCGACGTCTCCAGCCGGCGCGCTCTTACGTCGGTGATCGCCATGAATAGACGCTGGCACGGTATCTCGCAGCGGACAAAGTTGAAAGACGAAAGAATTTGAGGAAGCGGGTATAACTAACAATAAACAAAACTAGATGATCAACGGTACTTGTAGTCTAAGTCAAGTCCTTGTCCGTTTCGTTGGTCGTGGCAGAACATTTGTGTGCCTCTCCGTCAACGTACCCCGTGTTACGGGCAAGCCCGACTTGAGCCTACCAAGAGATTTCTTAATCTCTTTGGGTGGTACTATGGGCATTGACGACGACGACGATGACGACGAAAACGCGGTTGACGAGCCCGGTGATTTGACGACTATTGGGGGTGAGGCCATGGTGATCGTCTCGTCTTGCTCATCTGCCTCGCTTAAGACATCCGTACCACCTTCCGACGGTGTCAGAACAGCTTCTTCCTCCTGCTCCTTGACGGGCTCCTCGCCAGCAGGTGTCGAATGTCGTGAAGACACCTCCTCCGGCTGCGAGGATGTCGACCCTCGCCGCCGCCAGTCTCGCAAGATAATATCGCGGCTCTCAGTCAATGTCCACTCGTCCGTGAACGTCCAATTGCGTTTCCGGGGTGTAGTGCCTGTCGGCATGTCTTCTCGGGCACCATGATCCGCTAAAGTCTGGGTGGTCTGATAGATCTCCGAGAGATGGCTGGAAGCAGCAGAACGGAAGGTGTCCTGGGCCCGTGAGAGACTCGATGCCTGCGGAAGGGTGAGATTATATCATAATCATCGTCACGGGGGCACGCATACCTCTGAGACTACCTGACCCGTCATTGTCTCTGCATTGCGCGACGTGGTCGTGACCCCGCGTTCCATGTAGCGGTATCCAGACTGCGCATCTGTCACCATGGCTTCTGTAGCATCGAGTCGGGCGCGTTTAGCTCTGCCGAGGTTCTCATGTGCTGTAATGAGATATTTGAAAAATGATGGTGCACGACAGTCGGAGAGACGCACCATCCGTATAGGCGGCCTCGGATGACTGTATCTGCCGTTGAAGATCCGCAGAGAAGCTGGCAACCGACGACGAGACTGTGTCGCGCACGCCCGCCAAGCCCTCCCGAAGGGCAGCACTCGTACTCGCGATGGCCTGCAGAAAGTTAGACACGATTGCATGCGGGCTACAGACGTGCTCGCCTTGAACGCGCCGTCACGAGTTCGCTTTCCTTCGCCTGCTCGTCGGTCAAGGGTCTCACTCCACTCGGTACCCTTTCCGATCACAGCGTCCAGCCGTTGGCCTTGCTCCTTTCCCTGCTTGACCATACCAGCTTCCGCAGCAGCATTGCTCTCAGACATCTCTGCAAACGCTCCTCGTAGGCTCTGATCCCGCTCGGCAGTGAAGTTGACCAAGAGGCCGGATATACGCTTTAAGAGCTCATCCTTTGCCTGATCTGCCCTGACCTTCTCCGACTCTAGTAGCTGTGTGAGAAGTGCGTTTTGCTGCCGCAACCGGACGACCTCGGCCTTGGATGTGCTGTCCGCCAATGCCTTGCCCTCCTGTAGAGACTTCTGTTCTGAGGTAATGTAGTCGTGCGCTTCCTGCAAGACTGTCTCGGTGATAGCACCGAGCGACTTGAAGGCTTTCTCAACCTGGGCGCCATCATTAGCTGGTTGTTCGATCGATCACAGAATTACTCACAGTGAGGCAGCTTGCGGTCATTGACGCCTCGACCTCTTTACAAGTTTCCTCGCAGTGCTGTCGCATGGTGTCGACCCAAGACCCGAGAGCGGTCTTGATGCCTTCCTGCGTCTCTTGCATGGTTGTGTGAATCGCGTTGGTGGCCTCATCTGAAGCAAGCTCCTTCGCACGAATAATCTTCAGAGCCTCTTGCACCTTTTCGATCTGCTGATTTATCCGTGCAGAAATCCCAGCCAAGGTCTCGAGCTCTTTCGCGCGGTACTGTTCGGTCTCCGTCCGGATGTTCGTTATATGCTGATTCGAGACCTTGACAAAGTCGTCCAGTTTCGAAGAGAACTCCCGCGATTCTGTGGTGATTTTGCGGGTGTGCGTGGTAACCGTCTGCACGTTTGAAGTAAAGACAGTCGTCTTGCGCTCTGAAAATAAATGATCAGTGTTGATAGTCCGCAGCAAGCAGCCATAACCCACCAAGCTTGCCGAACAAGCGACCAAGATCATCAACGCTCTGATGAGCGACGGTCTTGAGACCGGTTGCGACGCCGTCGAGGGCGGCCTCGTTCTCTTCGTATGCTTGTCGGACCACGACTTCTTCCTCCAAGGCACCCTTGACAGCTACCAACTTCCCCTCGGTCGCTTTAAGATCCGTCTCTCTCTTCTGCAGCTTTTCTTTCGTCTCCTTGAGCTCACCATCTCTCCGCATGAGCAGAGCCATGCTCTGCTCAAATTCCTCACGGACGTTTCGGAGCTGGCTCTCGACGATCTCAACCTGCTTCCTCGCTTCCTGCATTTCGGTATCCCTTAGCTCCTGTTCAGCCGTCATCTCCATCCATCGCTCCTCAGAGAAGAAAATGCCGTTCTTCTCCCGAGCAGCGAGGACGTCTGACTTCAGACGCTCAATCTCCGCGACGTACTCCTTAAGGAGTGCGTTACGAGTCATACGCTGGTTGACCTCAGGCTTGTTCTTGATTGACTTGGCGCGGATGGCGTAATCCAGAGTGGACAGAGTCTCCTCCATGTTTGAGCGAGCGGGAGATATCGTAGCAATGATGCATGTCTTCGTTCGCCCTCCCAAAGAGTCTTGAAGCAAGCGAGTGAGCTTCGACTCGCTGTGAACCACCGTTAGCCACTGCGCCACGCTAAGAAATAGCAGCTTACCGGTAAGGGACGTGGGCCGAGCGATCAACGAGAGCATTAATAGCCCTACCAAGGGTGAGCAAGCTCTGATTAATCATGCCTGCTTCACGAGCACGTTTGTCTTGTGCACCGGAGCGTCCAATGTTCTCGGAACCGGCCAGGTCAACGAGGTTCAGCTTTCCAACCCTAAGTGTATCATCGCCGATATGAGATGTTTCCTTGGTATGCACGGTTATTGAAAACACGGAATGGGAACGACTTGAATGATCGTTAAACTTGGTTGCTGCGATTTGCCTCCGTTGGCTGCCCTTCGTGAGGAGTGCGAGAGCGTCTGTAGAATCTTTTACCGTAAACTCTTCGAGGCCTTGGATGAAAACACCCTTCTTGCTGGCATCATCAAAGATCTTAAGGCCACCTGGAGCAGCACCGTCTTTGGATGCGCCGTGGCTCATGGGCTGAGTTGATCCAGCCGGCGCAGACAGCTCGGGAGCGAGCAGATCTCGTAGCTCCTCGTTGTAGAGCTCAATAAAGGAGATTTTCACGCTGTAGTCTGCGACAGAAGTCTCGAGATGGTGGAAAAGGCGGAAAAGAACGCGGGGTATCATGCCGGCTTGTGCGGAAGGATTACCCATTGGTGTGGGTGTGAGGTCGCCTTGCATGGTATATCTGCCTTTATCTATTTGTTCTGCAAGAAGTATTCAAAAATAAACAGAACTTACGTCTTCCCCGTTCCCGTCTGTCCGTAGGCAAAAAGGGTGCAGTTGTATCCCTGCACAACTTCGTCCAGCATGGGCGCAACAACGTCGTTATAGATGAGAGCCTGGTCCACCTCCGGGCCAAAAACCATGTCAAAAGGGTATGTACGGGTAGGGGGAAGTGTGACAACGCCTAGGTTGGACGAGGGAGTAGCAGTTTCGATGGTGATGTCCTGGCATTTCGCCCCGCTTGCCTGGACAATTATGGGAGAATTTTCCTCGATTTCTCGTTCGGATCGCCGTCGACAACGAATGACAACCTGAATGTTGGATTCTGAAGTAACATGGCTACCACTTGCAGTGGTCAACCTAGTAGTTCTAGTTGGCTGTGGTGGGATCGGCGTCTCCTGCACGGGGGTAGGCAAGTCAGAGCGAGCGACGGAAGAGGCTCTTGAAGCACTCGGTTTGGCCCTGCTACTGACGGCTGTGTTGGTTGGGCGTGTAGAGGTGCGAGTGCCCCGCGGGAGGGCCGTCCGGCGAGTAGCCATCGCAAGTGTCGAGAGGTCGTCTCACGCTGAGACGCGGTTCGTCCACTCGACGCGTCCAGCCACGTGATGGCGTGGGAAGCGTGCCCAAATCCGGCACTTGAAGCCAATTCACTCGGCGCCTCGGCTACTGTTCACTCCCTCATGGGCAAACGCAAAAAGTCATCCCGCAAGCCTACAGGTCCTCGCAGACGCGAACCTTTGGGTGAGTGCGCTATCCAATCATCCGTCATCACTCTTTTCACCTTCTCGCAGAGTCGACGTTCACCTGCTTGTTCTGCCATCATGATAAATCTGTAAGCGTTCGCATGGACCGAAAAGAGGGCATCGCCCAGTTGTTCTGCAAAGTATGCGACCAGCGATTCCAGAGCAAGGTTAACCGTGCGCATCCAAGTTCTCGTCGCCTGGTGCTATCACTTAGTTCTAACCTCTCTTTAGACTTGACGGAACCAATTGACATCTACTCTGAATGGATCGATGCGGCGGATGCAGCTGAAAGACAAGCAACTGCAGCTACCTCGGGCGGCGGTTCTTCGAGTCGCCGTGCTCCTGCCGTGAGCTTTGGAAGCGACGAAGAATAGATTCATCGCCCGCACTGCGGGACCCATACTCCTGCTGGTGGACACACGACTCTGTATCACTATGCATAGTGTAACACTTCCGGACGTTCTGCACTCCTGTTTAATCTCCAGTGTATATGTACCAACTTGGCTCCTTGCGGCCGGGTCTTATTGCAATAATACCCTTGCACACCCCAATTTGCACATGCACGCTTACCAGTAGCTTGAGGGCAAGTGGCAGACGCGTGGCAACAGCCGCGCGCTGGCAGGCCACTTTCGCTCAGCACTTGACCGCATACTGCTTGTCCCGTGAAGACATCTCGCCTTGTAACTTAGACGACGCTCTCTCGCTAGGCGTTCACCACTCTCATTTTCTTGTCCTTCATAGGGCGTTCGTCCCTTGGACTTGTCTTGCTGCTTGTCTTGCCAGGACGACGGCACTCGACGTGTAACGATGGCTTCATCTACGAACATCAAGGTCGTATGTCGGTGCGTCTTCCGTTTGGCCGACGATCCTGTCTTTCTGGTCGTACTTAGTGCTATCTTGCTTCTCGTGAACGCGCAGGTTTCGACCAACTAACGCAATAGAACAACGAGAAGGTGGAGAGGTTGTGGTAGAATTCGATGAGAACCTGCGGACGGTGCACATGAAGTCCGCCCAGGTCATGGCTGGACCGGAAAAGGATGGCTTCACGTTCGACCGCGTCTTTCCATCAGGCACGAAACAACACGAAGTGTTCGATTACGGTGTGAAAGAGTACGTCCACCCGTTATGCTTCCGTTATGCCACCTCCTGACACCGTGCATGCAGTATTGTAAGGGGTAAGTTCTAAAGGCCACACCATCTCAGATGCAAGCTTATATGCGGCATAGATGTTTTGGACGGATATAATGGCACGGTCTTCGCATATGGACAGACTGGAAGTGGAAAGACTTTCACGATGATGGTGAGACATGGCCATATTTACGTCTGAAATCGCGTATTGACCCAGTCCTAGGGTGCTGACATAGACTCCCCAGACCTAAAAGGTCTTATACCACGGATAACGGAGCAAATCTTTCAGTCTATTGTAGAGTCAGACGCGCACCTAGAGTATCTGGTCAAGGTGTCTTACATGGAAATCTATCTGGAGCGCATACGAGACTTGCTCGCACGTACGATCCCAAGCTTTTGCAACACGTGCTGATTTGAGCTAACTCATTCACAGCACAAAACGACAACTTGCAAGTACACGAAGAGAAGTCGCGCGGTGTATACGTGAAAAACCTGTCAGACTACTATGTTAGTAGTGCGCGGGAGGTCTACGAAATCATGCGGCAGGGTGGCGCGGCACGAGTAGTGTCGTCAACTAGTAGGGCTCAAACATGCATGTCAGAAATAGGTTCTGACCCAGCCATTTAGACATGAACGCGGAATCGTCGCGATCACATTCTATTTTCCTTATCACCATCAACCAGAAGAACATCGACACGGGTGCCCAAAAGACTGGTAACTTGTACTTGGTCGATTTGGCTGGTTCCGAGAAGGTTGGAAAGACTGGTGCTTCTGGACAGACTCTTGAGGAAGCCAAAAAGATCAACAAATCCCTCTCCGCCCTTGGCATGGTTATCAATGCTCTCACTGACGGAAAGGTACAGCCGACGTTTATGTACACTGAACGGTGCTGATGTTGCATATCGCGTCAGGCGAAGCACGTACCGTATCGTGACTCCAAGCTGACTCGTATCCTCCAAGAATCGCTCGGTGGCAATTCACGGACAACATTGATCATCAACTGCTCGCCCTCATCTTACAACGAGTCTGAGACTCTCTCCACCCTACGCTTTGGTATCCGTGCCAAGTCTATTAAGAACAGCGCTCGTGTCAACGCAGAGCTGTCTCCGCTCGAGCTCAAGGGCTTGCTTGCCAAAGCACAGGCTGCCAACACCAAGCACCAGCAGTACATCGCTGCTCTCGAGGCAGAGCTCGCTGTCTGGCGCTCCGGCGGCCATGTCGAGCAGCCCGAGTGGGCTACGTCCGACAAGGCAGGCGCTGCTCTTCCTAAGAAGACGCCCACATCGCCGACGCCCTCGTCGACAAGGAGCATGACGCCGGTCAACCCGACTCTAGAGGGTCTCCGCTCAGAGACGGACAGCCGACCGCAGACGCCGACTGTCGTCGGTTTGGACAAGGACGAGCGCGAGGAGTTCTTGAAACGGGAAAATGAGCTGAGCGACCAGCTCGCGGAGAAGGAATCTGCCTTTGCCGCAGCGAGGAAGCTTATTGAGGAACTTCGCGAAGAGCTCACATTCCTCAAGGAGCAGGAAACTTCACTCTCCAAGGTCGGCAGGGCCAACCCGTTCAGGGGCATTAGCTGATTTAAGTGATTATTTGACAGGAGAACAAGTCGATGTCTGGCCAGCTCAACGAGCTCCGCTTGCAAGTGGAGAGACTCGACTACGACAACAAGGAGAGCATTATCAGTATCGATATTCTCAAGGAGCAGAACCAGGATGGCAAGAATGAGCTCGAGGAGCTCAAGAAGACCATTGCGGACTTGAAGGCTGCCCAGAAGGACTCCTCCGCTGAGGACAAGGAGAAGAGGAAGCAGGAGAAGATGGCCTTGATGATGGCCAAGTTCGACACGGTTCGTGCACTGTCAGTAGCGCCTGCCAAGTTCTGTGCTGATATGGTTAAACAGCAAGGTACCTTCTCCGAGAAGGACGAGCAGCTTCGCCAAATTCTGGCCAAACTCGATGCCATTGAAGACGAGAGCGCTATCTCATCCTTGTCACACGACGACATCGTCGCCGTTCGTAGACAGCTCGCTGAAGGCCAGACTCTTCTCCGCGACACCGTCGACCGTCTCCGCCAGACTCAAGAGGAGAATGAGATGCACTCTCGTCGCCGCGATGAGCTCGAGGCTCGTATCGCTACCCTCGAGGCCGAATACGAGGAGCTTCTTGGTGCGAATCTTGTTATCATCCGGTGGCTGAGTTCTCACCATCATCCTTTGGTGAGCAGAGAAGACTATTAACGACGAGGAAGTCAGCAACGTCGACGTCGCTGAGTCGATGGCGGAGCTCAAGGTCAGCGCATCACACATGATCCTATTTAATACCGATCTGATCTGATCCCGCTCTGCAGAACAAGCTCGAGGCTCAGTACACCGCGAAGCGTGATGCTCATCTCAGCGAGGCGCAGGATCTCAAGCAGCAATTGGACATCCGGAGCAATGAGATCAGAAGTCTCAACGCCACAATTGACGGCCTCAAGAGCGTGAACGAGGAGCTCAAGGTTAGTCTAAAACCTTATCTTTTCATTCCTCAGCTGATGCGAAACCCGCGCACTTTCCCAGCGTGCGTTCGCTACGACCTCCGCTGGCATTGAAGGCGGCAAGAACTTGGCTGAGTCTGCTCAGGATTTGGAGAGGACACGCAAAGCAATTAGCGTCCAACTGGCAGAGTTTGATGGCGTCAAGAAGTCCCTTATGCGTGATCTGCAGAACCGCTGCGAGAAGGTGAGTCGCGCGCTCCGATTTAATACGCCGCTTCAGCCTCTTATGGCATGTGCATAGGTTGTTGAGCTCGAGATTCAGCTTGACGAGATCAAGGAGCAGTACAATAACGTCATCCGCAACAGCAACAGCAAGGCTCAGCAGAAGAAGATGGCCTTCTTGGAGCGTAATTTGGAACAGCTTACCCTCGTACAGAAACAGGTATGCCCCCATTGTGTCAAATATGCTCGGGGCTTGCTCGGTGACATGATCATTCCGTAGCTTGTGGACCAGAACTCCGCTCTGAAGAAGGAAGCGGGCATTGCCGAGCGTAAATTGCTTGCCCGGAACGAGCGCATCCAGAACCTTGAGGCGCTCCTGCAGGACGCGGACCGCCGTCTGGCGATTCAGAACCAGAAGTTTGAGGCACAGCTGCAGCAGGTGAAGGAGCGCTTGGACCAGGCGCGCGCACAGAAAGCAGCGGCATCTTCGCCGTTGAGCTTCGGACGCATCGCCAAGCCGCTACGTGGAGGGGGAGGAGCCGCTTCGGCGAACGCTTCGACGATGAGCTCGCCTGTTGGTGCGAGCGGGGCAAACCCACTTGCCCGAGTGCAGAATGACGAGAGGTAAGCGATGTGTCGTTTTTTTCCGACGAGACGGCGTGCTGATGTCGCCGGCATTCTACACAGCTCCTCGGGAGGTGAGTTGCTTCTTCCGAGGTCGGGTATAAGGCGCACTGACAGAGCATCTCCTTGCAGCGAAGCGGGCCTCGTGGTTCTTCAACTCATCGCGATGAATTAATTTTTTTTCCGTTTCATTGCGCTGTGTCTGCATCATACCCACTGCCTGTATCTGTCGCATGTCGTCAATGTTGAATTGTTTAATCGTCGCTGTTGCCTGCCAACGCGGGCTGGCCCACGGGGGCCTACGGGGGCCTGGCCGTGGTGCCTGTAAAAAAGGATCCGCGAGCGGTTGACGGAGGCATAAAATTTCGCGTCGGGTGTGCTGCCGTGATCGCTGGAGGACCGAAGATGCGGACCCGGTCGACGTTGCCTAAGTAGGCAAGGACGGGACGCGGATCTTGCCCGTTCCGGAAGATCTGTGACGGTCGCAGCGACGGAGGTCGTTACACGTGGCAACGAGAGCGACGCGGGATTGTTTCAGCGGATCCATTTCATCACTGGTCCATTATTTCCATTATTTTCTAGCCTTTTGGGGGTACTGGCGCGTACCGAGTCCATTTCGTCGGCCTGCGCCTGTTCTTCCCTTCCCTTCCCTCTCCTTGCGCTCTCTGCGTCCTGCATCGCGTACCGCAGGCGTGCTGCGAAAGAGTGCAAGCCTGTTTTTCCCGGTAGCTACTAATTTGTGAGTCGTCTACACACCACGCTTACCGCCGCGTTCCGACACGCTGCATGTCACTTGACGTACATTATACCTCCTGATCCTGTCCTGCCTGCCTGCTCGCGACTTTCTCCTCTTTTTATACCTTTCATTCCGTTCAACCTCACACTAGCGCTGTACTAATCCCCATTCAAGCTTATAATAACCACTAGACGTCTCCCAGTCACTATCATCACGGACCAATACCCCACACTCTATAATTGACGACGTTCCAAGTCGTCCGGTATGCCCTTCATTAATTTCTTCCCGGGCCCTCACTGAGCCAACGTTAGATTATGGCATCCACTAATAGAAAACCCTCCGGAACGTCATCGTCTCGCTCAGCAAACCACTCACCGCTCGCCTCCCCTGGCAACGTACGTCCGAACGCTTGACTGTTTGCTTCTTGAACCACGCCAATGTTTGTTTGTGAAGACACACTCCCACAGGAATTTGGCGCCTGCAGGCCATCTATTTGGCGTAGGAATGAGCTCTGCCAACGCCCAGAAGGCGTCGAACCAGGGGTGGCAGGTGGGCAAGGATAGTACACGGCGCGTGTTATGAACTGACATTCTTTCCGGAACTGCAGGCATGGGGCTCTACCGCTCCTTCAGCTCGTACCACGGCATCCAGCGTACCTGAGTCAACACCGGCGGCTCATCTGGGCTTGCGAGACGGCACTTGGAACTCCGGCCGTGGCGCGGCCTCCAACTGGGAGGATAGCGCCCAGCGCATGGTGAGGACGCTTCAACCCGGTGCTCTCCATATGATTCGCTTAGCCTGGGCACCAATTTCAGGATCCTGCCACGGCTGTCAACATGCGCGGTCCTCGGCAACGGCACACGAGCATGCACGGGACGACACTCGATCACTCTGCGACGGCGTTCCCGCAGGTGATGAACCATTCGCCTCAAAGACTCGGTTATAGCGATGCTAAGCTTATATTGACACAGTCTCGCATCTCGCCATCGCCGACCAGCCACTCATTCAATGCCACGTCTCCTTTCTCGTCTCAACAGTCTGTCCTTCCATCCGCAGGGACATATGACCCAGTCTCTTCTGCTGTTGAGGGTGATTTATCTGTCGCCATGAGAGGTATGGTTGTCGAACACGAACATGGACTTTCGCAGCACCCCGCGACAGCTTCGTCTCTAACCGATTCGCATGCCTCGAGGCAATTAAATCGTCCCGCTCCTCTTGCACAGCCTCAGCGTCCACCCTTCCCGGCGTTCCCCCAGCCCGACTACTCTGCATACTACAACAACCCTTCGGCGTATTCGTTCGACGCCTACGCGACACCTGACCCTATATATGGCTCGCCAGTAATAAGCACGGCCAGCTCTTCGTTATATCCCGGAATCCCTGCGCAAGCCATTCAGCCGCACCCCCATCCAGACATGCGTAGCCCTCAGTCTGCTTCCTTCTTCGATTATGCAGCTTCTGGCCGCGTTCCTTCACAGTATTATTATTCTCCGCAGCCTATTATTTACCACGCGCCACCTCCAGGAGCCACGACTGCCGGCGGAGGTCACCACAAGAGACGGAGCATGCAGGTAGGCCGGATAGTCGCCTTATCATTTCCGCTAGCTTACGGCGTGGACTAGGGCCCGTACCAGACATCTCCGTTAATGTATTCGCCCCCGAGACCGGGCCCGACGGCTCGTCCGCAGAGCTATCACGCCGGTACCTCTCCGCTGGCCTTGCACGGCATGTTCCCTCAGATGCAGATGCCCGCTCCACAGCTTGGCGGTAGGGGACGTCGGCACGAGGATCCGGCCGCTGGTCTCCGTAGCCCTCTCTTGGAGGAGTTCCGGAATGCCAAGGACCGCAAGTGGACGCTCAAGGTATGCCGCTCGTATCCCGTGTGGGGCACGCTGCTGATCGCTGCGCGAGCTAGGACATCTACGGACATGTTGTCGAGTTTAGCATGGACCAGCACGGCTCACGATTCATCCAGCAGAAGATCGAGACTGCGGATGAGGAGGAGAAGCAGATTATCTTCGACGAGATCATGCCCCATCACGCTCTCAAACTTATTCAGGACGTCTTCGGCAATTATGTGAGTCAATTGATCGTCGAGAAGTCTCGTGGTGGAATCAGCTGCTTACTGACCCTGCTTCCGCGCTTCTAGGTTGTCCAGAAGTTTTTCGAGCACGGAAATGAGCTCCAAACGAGCTTGCTCGCAAAAACCATGGAAGGTCATATCCTGCCACTTTCATTGCAGATGTACGGCTGTCGCGTTGTCCAGAAGGTGGGTTCTTGCATCGGTTACAGGGATCTCAAACAGGTCTCACGAGTGATTTTAGGCCATCGAGCATATGCCCGCCGAGCAGCAAAGCGCGTTCGTCGATGAACTGGCTGGTGACGTCCTGCGTTGCGTGAAGGACGCGAATGGCAACCATGTACGCTGTATCATGAACTCGTTCATTGGAGCGTGCTAACAGCTTGGCTCCAGGTTATTCAACGACTCATCGAGAGTGTACCACCGGAACGCTTGACGTTCATAGCGGCCTTCCAAGGGCATGTCTGCGACTTGGCCACTCATCCGTACGGCTGCCGTGTTTTGCAACGCTGCTTCGAGAACTTGCCCGAGCATCAGACGCGTGTGCTCCTCAGCGAGGTCCAGGAACACGCTCTGCAGCTCATGCAGGATCAGTTCGGCGTACGCGCTTTACTACGTTTCAGTCCAACCTTGACTGAAAAGCGATTTCTAGAATTATGTCATCCAATTTGTTCTTGAGCACGGCCAGCCCCAGGACCGGGCGAGCATCGTGTCCAAACTCCATGGCCAGATGCTGCACATGTCCCGGCACAAGTTTGCGTCGAATGTGGTTGAGAAGGCCCTCGTCATGGCCGAGCCTAGCAGCCGGCGGGCGCTCATCGAGGAGGTCATGGCTCCTCGGCCAGACGGGCCGAATCCGTTTGTGTCTATGATGAAGGACCAGTTTGCCAGTATGTGTCTCATACTCTGTCCTTGTGTGTGTTAGGGCTGACTTGTATTGGCAGACTACGTCTTGCAGAGAGCACTCATGGTAGCAGACCAGGACCAGAAGGAAGCGCTTGTTGAGCTAGTTAAACCCCAGCTCCAGAATTTACGGAAAATATCTCACCACGGAAGGCATCTTGTCGCTAGTAAGTGGCTTGATTGTGACATCCTTCCTCTCAACGATGCTAACTATTTGTAGTTGAACGGGTAATTCAGAAATGTACTCCGACGCCAGTACCAGCTGAGACGGCGGGCGCGCCAGCTGCCATGGACTCGGCTACTCCCTCCTCTCCCAACTAGTCTACTCTTGTCACTCTAGTTCAGAACTCGGACTCGGACTTGTCACGGTAACTTCCTTGCTGCTATTCTCGCATATCACGCACGAACTCTACACTACGACCGCATGCATTTTCCACCAATCCCACGGCATTTATAATCTGCTCCTACATTCGTTCACTCTCTGTTAGATACGACTCACCGGACTCTGTCGATACTCGCCCACTCGTTGTTTACGTCGCTATCACTAGCATTATTATCATACCCCGGATATTTAGTCCATCGTTATTACTGGCTTAAATTCAGGATCTCTCGTTATCTGATGTAACGGCTAGCAATCGTCATCCTGGTAGCTTAGGGGTAAGGACGCGCACTACCGAGGGTAGCAAGATGGTTGGAGGCTGAAGCCATTAAAAGGCCAGGGTGTGCAGGTAACCTCGACCCTGAATCGCACCATGACCTGTCGCTTTCAAGTTGGGATATCCCATAGCTCGTGTTTGTACACGCAATTACAATCGAGTAAGCTCTCCGATTGACAGTTTGCGCTTATTCTTAATTACGTCGGTAGAAGCGCCCATGGTCCTCAGCGGCTCCTGCGTTATACGTGTTCACGCCCACCCCGGCTCTCACTCTCTTCTTCCTCTTCGGCTTATTGGCGAGCGCACCGTCGTCTCCTAAAGGTCTCACGACATGACAACAGCTGGAGAGGCTGCCGCGTTGTTCGGTGTGGAAGACCCGGCCGGTGACCCCTTCTCGCTGGGTCCTCTGAGTGCCGAGACAGAGCAGGCAGCCGGCCAGGAGCCCTTTGGTGGACAAGATGTTCAGTCCGCAACAGAACTCTTTGGCACTTCGACAGGCGACGACTTGGCGTTCCAGTCGCAGTCCGAGACCCAGCCGCAGGCTTCCTACGATTACGCGGGCACGGAGAACACTTGGAGCGCGCACGAAGCGCAATATACATCTGGTTATTCCGAGCCCGCACAGCACGCTGCAGCGCAGGATAATACGTATTCGCAACAGAGCACGGCACAGGGCTACACCGCTCAGCAGGGACAGTGGGCAGGATACGAACCACAGCAGTATAATCCTCCAGGTAACGTTATTGTCGCATGTACGCGTTTCGTCCGTTCACACATGTCTTGCAAGTGAATGGCTCGTACACTGGTTACTCGCAGAGTCCCTCGTATCAGCACACGTCCTATACTACTACGAACGCTTACGCTTCTGCTGCTCCGGCTACTACGGCATCCTACGCATCCTACGCACCTTCCCATGATAACCGTGCCTATAATCCGGCGGCCGCAAGCGCGCCATCACCCACTGCTTATAACTCGTACAAGCCAACAACCACGACTAGTGCAACGGTTCAGTCCGCGTATGATCCCTACAGGCCATCGCAGCCATCGCAGCCTGCCATTCAGCAAAGCCCTTACGGCATACCATTAGCACCGGACCAGGCGTCATACACGTATGCTCCACCACCAGCGGCAACTACGAGTTCGCTTGTGCCTTCTGTAGACCCCCCAAAGCCTGCACGGTCAGTAGCAGCAGCAGAAGCCTACAGACCGAAGACATCGAATGCGTATGATCCTCCTCTTCCACCACCTAAGCCTGCTACGCGACGCACTCCTGCACCTGCATGGGGTGGATCCCCTGCTAAGGTCCCGTACACTTTACCCACTAGCCCACCTATCACTCGTGCACCGCCCACGATGTTACCTCCGCCGCCGCGAGCGCCTTCCTTACCGCCACCTCCGCCCCGAAGCGGATCGACAGTCAGTGACTATGCTCCTCCCCTTGCTCACTCACCTCCATCCGCTGCATACCGAAATACGCCGCCGCCACCTGCTAGAGCCGCTCCCTCTACATTCGCGCCGCCGCGGAGCTCTTCCGGCAAGATAGTTTCGCCTCCTCCTTCGAGGGCTTTACCAGTTACGCAGCATGCACCGTCTTCACAGTCAGCTGATCATACATTCCAACCCAATGGTTATGCAACACATTATCTAGACTCGCACAATGGAACACAGGCTTCGCACTTCCAACACCTCCCGCCGCTACCTCCTAGCGCGACAGTGCCTTCACATGAACCGAGTGTCCAGCCTTTCCCAGAACAAGCTCACTCTTTTCGGCAGCCAGGACACGCAGAGCTGAGTAATGTAGCGGAGGCTATCCCTGACCATCAGGCGTCGCAAGATCATGATGATCCTGAAGGCGGGGCAGATAACGGTGAAGACTTCTGGAATGAAGAACAGCCGCCGCAGCCTGCGGCGCCCACCCTCTCGTCTCTATCTTTGGAAGCGTCGCAGCCTACACACGAGGAATACGTCGAAGAAACTTATCCCAAAGACTACGATAATGAGAGGCAGCCACCTGCAGGCATGGACGCGGACGCAAGCGTACACGCGCCTTCAACCTCGACCACTGAGACGTCGTGGAACGACGAGTTTGACGCTTCGCAACATGCTTCGGCAGTCTCGAGCCCTCTAAGGATGAAGTACCCGGCCGCGCCTCAACAGCCCAAGCCTGCTCCGGAGCCCTACGACCCGTACAATCCGAGTCGAGCTAGCATGCAACAGCCAGGGTCTCATGCCCAAACACTGGCGGGCCGGACGAAGTCACCTGGGAACGCGTCCATCCGCTCATGGTCGAGTTCCCAGAGGTACGGCCTTGATCAGGATCGTGACTCCACCGCGGCCAGCCCGTATGCACCACCGCCTGCTGCGCGACAACCCGCTAAAGACGTTCATAATACGTCTCCGTACGATCCCTACAACCCTGCTGTTAACAATGTCCAGAGGTCAACCTCGCCATCAACGTTCTCCGTGCGATCTGTGGGCTCGCAAAGTCAAGATCACTCGACCCGCGATCCGTACACGCCGGGGACATCATCTATCCGTAGTCGGTCAAGTACGAATGGTTCGACCTTCTCGTATGGCGTCAGCGGTTCTGAGGACCTATATGCTCCGACGCGTCATCGTCAGGCATCTGTGGAGAGCTTGTCGTATGGTAGCTTCTCCGCTTTACAAAACTTCGGCGATAGTGTGTCGAGCGTGACTTCCACGGGGCCTTCGCAAGTCGTCAACCTAGCAGCCCCGGTACATACGCCGTACGCACCGTCGCCATCGTTACTCGGTACGAATGATCCACTTGGCCGTACGTCTGTGCGGGTGCCGGTCATCAGCTTCGGATTTGGCGGCAAGCTAGTGACATGTTTCCACGGCTCCTCGGCACTGAACACTGGCTTCGACGTTGCGATGTCTTCAAGAGCGTTGTCCATACTCCACATTCGGCCATTGCATTCTGCCATTTCTCAATCCGCACTTGATACCTCGTCTGCGACCTATCCAGGTCCTCTGTTTTCTGATCCCGGCGAGCCGAGCACTACCCTTGTTCGCACTGGTGCGTCAAATCAAACGAAAAACAAGAAGGCGCGGGTCATCAAATACCTCGAAGAGCGTGCTGAGGAGATCTCGCAGGGCATTGGTTACTTCCATCAGGGTAGTGTGGAATATTTCCGTGCAGAGGCCAAGCTGGCCTTGATCAGGCTTCTCAAAATCATGGTTGAGAATGACGGGAAACTTTGTGGCAGGTAAGGTCGTCATTCGCCGAAAATTCTGTGTCTGCTGACCATTTGCCATAGTCCACAAATCGATTCTGCTGTTCGCGCTGCATTGCTTCCTCATCTCGGTTTGGCAACTGACGCCGCCACTGAAGCTCTGCATGTCCCAGCGCTTGCTTCGTCATATTCAGGGCATGGCTCAGCATTGTCGCCCGATGACGCTACCATTTCGATGCATACGCTTCGCTCATCGCAATTGAACAAGATTCAGCAGTGCCTATTGCGCGGAGATCGTCGTGCCGCCTATCAATACGCCGCTGATGAGAAACTTTGGGCTCATGCTATGGTTATCGCGAGCAGCATTGACAAGGAAGCTTGGAAGGAAGTTGTGACAGAGTTCTTGCGTTCTGAGCTGGCTTCAAAGGAGGCGTCAGTCGGATTGCTTCACAAAACGGACTCAAAGACTACCCAAAGCAGCGGGAGGGAGCCACTGAAGGTTGCGTATAGTTTATTTGCCGGTCAAGGTTCCGCTTCTGGTACGTTACTGTTGCCGGCCCTGTTGTGGGAGTCGCTAATTGGCGTGCTGCAGTTCAGGAACTGCTTCCTCCGAAGCCTTTGGGTTCAATGCCATCTCTTCAGGCCCTTGCTCCTTTAGCATCGACATCGACGCCCATCTCTGCCAGCTTCTTGCCTCTTATGCCACCCATGGTCTTGCCAAAGGATGTGCTTGCGAAGTGGACAGAGACTACCGCGATGATCTTGAGCAGCACTATGACAACTGACACCTACTCTACTCTGACAGCGCTCGGTGATCAGCTGGCCGCGAATAATTGGATTGAAGCGGCCCATGTATGGTGTGTCGCAGTAAATAATTTTCTCATTCTCGAAAATAATGGTATTTTAGCTACCTTCTATCACCCCAGACATCACTGATGGGAGGGGTTGGGTCGCCATCTGGACGTATTGTGTTGTTTGGTTCCGCCAACCCACAGGCGCAACCTAACTTCTGGAAAGACTCTGATCCGATTATCTTCTCGGAGATCGTCGAGTTTGCGCTGTCATTGGCGACCCCTGCCAAGGGCCAAGAGGCATTCCCTGGATTGCCCCATTTGCAACCCTACAGACTCATCCGAGCGGCATGGCTCGCTGAGCTCGGGCACGTCGATCAGGCCAACAGGTACGTTTCCGCCCTAATTTCGTATTTGCAACGACTTACGGCCCTGGTTAGGTACTGTGAAGCGATCTCAAGCTCACTGACACGGTCCTCGCCATATCTGAATGCCACTTTCGGAGAGCAGCTGAAAGGCCTGGTAGACAGACTTACTGCTGCGCCTGTGCTTGACAAGTCAGGATCTTGGGCGAAGGTGACCAGGCCAAGTTTGGACAAGATCGGCAACTGGCTGGAACGCGGGTTTACCACGTTCATCGCGGGTGACGCTGACTCGCCAAAGCCGGTGGATCAGCAAGGGAAAGAATTGACATTCAGCGGACCTTTCACGCACTACAGCACGATCTCATCGGTTGCGAGCTCTACAGCACCATCCCCGCAGATGTCGACGACAAGTCTGGTGGAGATGTCTAGTTCTGCGTCTTTCCGGACGGGATCCGCGATGGGCTTGCGCCCCGCCGCTGGTCCCCAGATCGCCAGAGCTTCCTCCGCTGTCGATTATCTGCGCCGTAAGCCTTCGCCAGTTCCGCGCGTATCTTCAGCAAGCGCGATGACATCCTCTTTCGGCGACCTTCCTCCCAGGAACCAGAATCAGTCTCCGTACGGATATGGCTATGCTGAGGTTACACCTAGGGCGGACCGGAGCGGCTTGTCGAACGAGGTGGGAGCTGACGATCAAGTAGACACTCCCTCCGGCTCGTCATTGGGAACTTGGTGGGGCGATTCCGGTGCACCTACGCCCACCGCTTCGTCCTTCTCCCACCCTGAACCGCCTACGGAGGCCTCAGCGGAAGGCTTTATTTCTCTCATGGACAGCGTGCCGAGTCCATTTGCGGCGACAACAAGTCAGCGCAATGGCATGCAGGCGACACCGCGGCTTGATGATGTCGACGAGGAAGATGACCTTGGCCTAAGTAACAGCTCGAATAGGTCCAGGGCTAGGGCCGAGTCTCCTGTTACAGAGACTGACGCACGGCCTGTTGTGCAAGCGCAGAAATCCGAGCTTGCCAAAGAGGCTGAGAAGCCTGGTACGTGCACTCGCTAGTTCCTGCGCAGCCCGTGCTGATCATTCCTCCTAGCCACTCCCACTAATGGATGGTTCTCGATTAGCAAACTTTGGAAGCGTAACGAAGGGTCAGGTGGTCCGGTGAAGGCCAACCTGGGGGATAATAACAGCTTCTACTACGACAAGGACTTGAAGCGCTGGGTGAACAAAAACGTACGTCCTCCTCTGTCGTGCAGCTCATTGTCCTGACTATACGTTCTACAGGCTGGGCCCGAATCTTCTGCTCCGACACCTCCGCCAGCACCTCCACGAGCACAGACTGCTTCGCCGGCATCTTCCGCATTTAGATCGCATCCGGCACCTCCGGCACCTGGCACACCACCTGTGCGTCCTGCAACAGCTGTCGACCTCACGGATGGACCTCCGAAGAAGCCGCCGATGCGTGTTCACTCGAACCTTGTACCTACAGGGGCGAGTTCAGCCCCGAACACCCCAGCGAGCGCAGTTTCACCGCGCTCTGCGTCCTCTATGGACCCTCCTAACCTCGACGGTCCGTCGATCGGTGGTGCGAGGGCCCGCCCGGGGGCGAAGCGCAACGCTCGCAGTCGCTACGTTGATGTATTCCAGGAGAATGCAAGTTAACTGACTCCCTCCTAGACACGTACACGCTCTGTAATCTTATATGGCCTTCTAGTTTTTTCTCTTCCTGCTCATGCGTCCATGTCTCGTACCAGTCCTGTTCAGCTATGTGATCCACCACATGGATAGTCCCTGCCCCAGATGAATGGATTTGATGATCGTGCCTTGACTTATCGGGCCGCACCTTAGGGTAACGAACAGCAACACTGGATGGTAAGCGCAGCTCTTGTTAGAGCCTGGGGCCACCGGACAAAATGTGTAGCAAATACAGCCAAATAGCCCTCGAGATATGACCACACTCATGAAAAATGGAGCTGCATGGAGGTTTATCCCCATGTTTTCTTGGTGAAATTTAATTTAATTTAATTTTTAAACCCCGTCGCTCTCGGCTGATTTTGCAGGGAAAAGGCCACGCGATGGGTGAGTGTACTTATGGCGCTCAGTAGGGCCTTTCGGAATACGTTTCATTTTGATTGATCTTATACAATGCATCTTGCTAAGAGCCCTCGCATTTCGACACACAGCCTATCTTATACCTCACACTGGCTAGACTTCCAACCAGCACAGACCCCGATTGAGGAAAGATTTATTCAACACCTTTCTCTGGCTTCAATTCGCTCTAGCAAGCAACGAACACGTTGGTGGACTGGCGGACTGCAGTCGAGGGCCAGATTTGGCGAGTACTACGTGGCTGGCCTTTTGCTAGCCCAGCGTCGTGGATAACTTCGGATCGGTGGGTTTGCGGACTTCCACACAGCTGGCGAAGTTCAGAAGAATGAACAACTACATTGATAATCTACAAAGCTGTGAATGTTGTAGAGATGGTCAATTTCGCTGCGACTCCCGCCACTTAATGAGCGGACACAGCTGCTAGCTCCTTCGCTGAGGCTTGATGGGCTGTGCACTGGGCCACATGTCAAAGTGTCCCAGCATCTTGTGAACAGTGCTGTATTCGCTCCCGTCACCCTGTGTACAAGACGTCAACGGCACCGCTCCACATAGATCGACGGGAGACGTACAAAATCTTCGTACGGGAAACCCTTCTTGAAGGGCACGGTCCCGTCGAGGCGCTTGATCTGCTCGTCCGAGAGGCGGATCGAGAGCGCCTCGATGTTCTGGTGGAGGTGCTCGACCTTGCGGCCGCCGACGATCGGGAAGACGTACGGGACCTTCTGCATGATCCACGCGATAGCAACAGACGTGATGTGCTGTGCGCCGACCTCCTGTGCGACCCGCTCGAGCTCGGCACAGACCGCGCGCTGCTCGGGCGTGCGCTTCCACTCGCCGGTGAAGATCGTGCGGCCGCCCTCGCCCGACTCGATGCGGCGCTGCTCCTCGGCGTCCGTGCGG
>NW_006767632.1:1860632-1902572 GCF_000300595.1 Phanerochaete carnosa HHB-10118-sp | reverse complement strand
GAGGGAGAGGAGAAGCAGGGATGGGATCACAGTGGATTCGCTGAAGGATATAAGCTCTAAAGCGGTCACTCGCGACCGGCGGTCTGCGTGATCAAGGTTATGAATATGAATATTACAGTGACTGGGTTACGGACAAAAGCAAATATCTTGTTTTCGCAGTGCCGAATCTTGTATTCGCAGCGGTCGACGACTTATTTTCACTGTAATATGCCTGATTTATTTGTATGTTAGTGAAATGATCTACGTGCATCTAAACTCACTGTTGTGCGTGATCTTATAAGTCAGTGCACATTTGTTCAATTTTGTACGCCCACGCAGACACAACTTGGAGTTATGGGAGTTTTGACTTCTCCAGGTATGACATTTCTGTGCACAATCGTGCACCTTGGCGCATTAGTGCTTTAGTGTTCATCACAGAATTTTCGTATTTAGATATAATAATCGCTCAAATAGGGAATTCTATGATAAGCACCGTGCGAAAACGAGTCCCGGGCCCACGCGCGAGTTTTGATGCGGACGAAATGCGGCTTGAGAACATTTTTGTGCACTTATCCGCCTGAGCATTGTGCACAGCGGTGAGTTTAGATGTTCTCTGACATGCAAACAAATTGGATGTATTAAGTGAGATAAGCTGTAGACTACCGCGAAAACAAGATTCGGCGCTGCGAACACAAGGTATTCATTTCTGTCCCCCTTCAACCTTCATAGTTATATGCTAAGTACACTTGCTTCGACGAGATCACCGGAGGCAGAAATGTAGGCTTTGACGACAATATCCTGACATTGGAATGATTTCAAGTCAGGTTTACCTCCAGGAAGTCCGGTGATTACCGGCCGTTGCGGTGACGCCTCGACAGGTAAGTACTACTTTAGATAGTGGTATCTCTTACACAGGAGGCTTAATAGCTCCCGCCATAGGCCACTTGTCAAAGTGTCCCGCCGCCTTCCAGACAGCAAAGTACTCGGTGCCGTCGCCCTGTCCACGCAGGTGAGGTAAGAGACACTGCTGAGTCGGAGACAAAGATACATCATGACTCACGTAACGATTGTAAGGCCAACCCCTGCTGAACGGCACAATATCGTCCAGCCTCTTTATCTGTTCGTCGTTGAGGTGTAGAGACAGCGCCTCTAGGTTCTGGTGGAGATGCTCGACCTTGCGGCCACCGACGATCGGGAAGACGTACGGGGCCTTCTGCATGACCCAGGCGATAGCGACGGAGGTGATGCTTTGTGCACCGATCTCCTGTGCGACCTTCTCGAGCTCGGCACAGACCCTGCGCTGCTCGGGCGTGCGCTTCCAGTCGCCCGTTAGCTTGCGACCCTCCTCGCCAGACTCGATGCGACGCTGCTCTTCGGCATCCGTCCGGAGCTTGCCACCTCCGAGGACATTCCACGGAGCAATAGCCAGACCTAAAGGCAGCGACCGTCAGCGTTGGTGTTGATTAGCATCAAGGTGTGCGCACCTTCGCTAATACACATAGGTAAGATGTCCCTCTCGAGATCTCTATCAAGGATACTCCACATGCCTTGGTAAATCGCAAATGGCGTCTTGCCATTGTACCGCGCGTACGAGTTCGCTTTCACAACGACCCAGGCGGGTGAGTCTGAGATGCCGAGGTAGAGGGCCTTGCCCTGCTGCACGAGCACGTGCAGGCCGTCCATGACCTCCTCGACCGAGCATGCATATCCCACCAGTGGATATACAGGATGTCGACGTAGTCCGTGCACAGCTTCCGGAGTGAATCCTCGATTGAGTTGCGCATCGACTTAACGTTGTTCCCGATGAAGCAGCTGTGCTGACCGTCCTTGCCGCGTCTGTAATCTGTGGTGTACTTCGTCGCGAGGACGATCTGCTTGCGGACGCCGCGAGCCTCCATCCACTCGCCGATGAACTCCTCCGAGCTCTCGTCCTGGCTGCTCAGCCGTCAGCTCTACCGACGTACGGTACAAGGTGGCAGTGCACCCACTAGTTGCTCGAAGTGTCAATGAAGTTGCCACCTGCCTCATAGAAGGCGTCTAGCAGCTGGAAGCTGCTCTCCTTGTCCATGCTCCCCATTCCAAACTGTACCCATCCGTCGCCAATGCTCATTCCACCGAGCTGGATGGGCGACACATGGACTCCCGCGCGGGACGACAGCTGGCGGTGGCGGAATGTTCAAGAAGCTCATGTTCAGTAGCAGCAGATTAAAATGTGTCGTGACTGAGAGCTGACGATGTGGACATGGGCGAGGCTAATATATAACAAGAAATGGGCGAGCTTGAGCTTGAGCGCGCTTCGGCAAGATGTGTACGCCAGCTCTCGGCAAAGCTGGGACAATCATGTGCAATCTTGGGGAGGGGGTGGCTATTCTAGTCGGTCAATCTCTAATGTTTCAAGACTGGATGGTGGCTGTAGGAAGTGAGACATGTGCATGAACAAGTGTCAGAGAAATCCCCGGTCAGAAGGAGACTCGGACATCCCCGGGCTGTTTCATAGCCCCTTGCTAGCGAAATGTCCCAGAAATCCGCATCCTCGAATTCATTTGCGAAACCAGGACTCGTCTAATAGCCAGCTGGTTCGAGTCTGGGTCGGAGAGCCCGAGTGCCGAACGCCACAAAGTTTCACGGCTATCAGCTCCCGTCACCTGATAGCTCAGAGTTTGGGAATCTCTGAGGGGCCGGGCTTTGCAAAACAGCTAAAGCGCTGAAGAATCGAACGGCGGATAAAGCACGATACACTAAAAATACGCAATGACTGAGCTAATGATGTTTCAACTCTGTGTGCCGTCATGTCCGCTACCAGACTAGTACCGACCCACGGGTGGCATGACGGCCACCAGTAGAGAATTAATTCCATTCGTATCGTTTTAATCGGCTTATCCCTGCTAGTTACCTGTGCCTGTACTTCATATAATCTCCATTTTATCACTCTTTCTAATATTCCAGCCCCACTTTAATATCCTGTACGAATAGCTCTCGTAGTAAAACGCTCACTGGCATCGTCGTTCGCTCACATGTCGCAACTCCTCACTTAGAATACTGCGCAACCTCGTGCAGACCGATCCTTTCGTGCTTGAGGATGGCCGCCAGCCGCGAGACTTGAATATTTTGAGAATTTCCTAACGCACATAGGCGCGCTTTTCCGGTTATCTCCGGGCGTTCGCTCTGCCATTAGGCGCCCTTCAACAGCTCTCGAACTCACCACAAACGCTCTTGAGCTCGCCGGTCAGCGTATCGCAAGGTCGCGAGTGTCCTAGCTTGACGCTGAAATAATTGGAATCAGTTGTATCGCCAGGAATTCCAGGTCTTACTGGTCAATACCAATGCAATACTGGCATGATAGCCGTCGAATCGCCTGCACACTCCGTGATCCGCCAGTTCGAATCACTCACAGCACGCCCGTTCTGCAATCTTGTCTGCGGGCCAAGCCTTACGTGTGACAGATGCCGTGGCTCCCCGGTTCTACATTTGCGCCGCTCAAGCGGGGACATCCAGTCATCTGATCACGTTCCAGTCGCGCGAAATGAACCTTGGACTGATCTTCGGGACTACTCCAGACAGTGTGCTTCCAAGCAACGCCAGCAGAACCGAGACAGTGAGGTGGGATTGTCTCTGTCTCCATATTCCCTCCCCACTCATTCTAGCTCGAGCTCGCGCGCAAAGGATATAGGTGCCCCTCTGGAAGTACTCCCCTAGCAAGAGACGGCACACACCACACGGAGCACAGCTAGCTCTGGCAGCTTGATGTCGCATATCTCACAGTACAATTATCGTTCAATCTTTTTGTTTCGGGGTACTTGGGATCGCCTGTTGACATGCCGATAGAACGCCGTCCTTTGGGTGCTGGCTTGACGATACGTATAGGTCCATTCCGCGTGACGCTTCGACAAGCGTTACATTGGGTAGTAATATGTCCTACGCAGGAGGTTTAATAGCTCCCGCTCTAGGCCACTTATCAAAGTGGCCCGCTAGCTTGTAGCCAACAAAGTACTCGGTGCCGTCGCCCTGCCCATGCCAGTGGGGTAAGAGACACGCTCTCAGAGACACGGTGCATCACCACTCACGAAGCGATCGTAGGGCCAGCCTCTACTGAATGACACGATCTCGTCCAGCCTCTTTATGTGCTCGTCGGTAAGGTGCAGAGACAGCGCCTCCAGGTTCTGGTGGAGGTGCTCGACCTTACGGCCTCCGACGATCGAGAAGACATACGGGGCCTTCTGCATGATCCACGCGATGGCGACGGAGGTAATGCTCTGGGCGCCGACCTCCTGTGCGACCTTCTCGAGTTCGGCACATACCCTGTGCTCCTCAGGCGTGCGCTTCCACTCGCCTGTTAATTTGCGGCCTTCCTCTCCAGACTCGATGCGGCGCTGTTCCTCGGCATCCGTCCGGAGCTTGCCACCACCGAGAACATTCCACGGAGCAACAGCCAGGCCTACAGCGGCGTACGTTAGTACCGGGGTCGATGGACAGACAGAAATGCGCACCTTCGCTGATGCACATTGGCAAGATGTCCCTCTCGATATCCCTGTCAAGGATACTCCATTTACCCTGGTAGATTGCAAACGGCGTCTTGCCGTTGTACCGCGCATACGCGTTCGCCTTCACAACGACCCAGGCGGGCGTGTCCGAGATGCCGAGGTAGAGGACCTTGCCTTGCTGCACCAGCGCATGCGGGCCGTCCATGACCTCCTCGACCGAGGACGTGTAGTCCCACCAGTGGATGTACAGGATGTCGACGTAGTCCGTGCGCAGCTTCCGGAGCGAGTCCTCGATTGAGTTGCGCACTGACTTGGCGCTGTTCCCGACGAAGCAGCTGTGCTGACCGTCCTTGCCACGCCTGTAGTCCGAGGAGTATTTCGTTGCGAGGACGATCTGCTTGCGTACGCCGCGCGCCTCCATCCATTCGCCGATGAACTCCTCCGAGCTCTCGTCCTGGCTACTCGGCCGTCAAGTCTACTGCGGTATGTGGTAGCGGTGCACTCACTAATTATTCGCGGTGTCGATGAAGTTGCCGCCCGCCTCGTAGAAGGCGTCGAGCAGCTGGAAGCTCTTCTCTTTGTCCATGCTTTCCATTCCAAACTGCGTCCATTTGTCGCCAATACTCATTGCTCCGAGCTGGATGGGCGACACATGAACGCCCGCGCGAGGTGATAGCTGGCGATGACGTCCAAGCTTGGTGGACGGGGGCGGTGGAAGGGTGAAGAAACTCATGGTTAGCGGCAGCGGCAAAAGCGTCGTGGCTGAGAGTGCTAGAGATGTAAACACGGGCGTGGTATATATACTAAGAATTGACCGTCTACGCTCGGAGGGAATTGCCGTGATTTACGACAGGCCGTGTGAGGTGTATGCAACATTGGGTGGTGTAGAACAGAAGCTCAGCCCCAACGGTTATCCGCTTTCTCGTCATCCGCGCAGCAGTTTGTGCAAATTATATCGATAGAGAACAAGAAGGAGGTACCGGTTCTAATGACTCGTGAGGCCGTCGCATATAGGGAGACTGATTGGGCGCGCTTCGGCAAGACGCGTATGCCAGCTCTCGGCAAAGCAGGCGATCATGTGCGACCGTGGGAGTAAAATTTACCCAAGCCTACCGATCTCGAGTGTTTCGATAGCGAACGGCGACTTGTAGGGACTCGTACACGGATGGCGAGAATGAGACGAGTGCCAGAGAAATCCCGCGTCGGGGAGAGCCTGAGGGCGACGCCGGTGCCGAACGCCACAAAGAATCACGGCCATCAGCTCTCCTCACGTGACAGATCCGTGTTTGGCAACCTCTGAGGGTACAGCGCACGGCCGGAGCTTGCACTCGAAGCCAAAGCGCTCGGAAGAGCCAAACGGTACGCGCGCGAGCTGCAAACGATGTCCCGCTCCGGAACAGGAGCACGTCCCTGACTACGATCTCTAATCCCGATCAGGTCCTATATATGAGAGGCTGCAATACCACCCAAGTAGCTATTCATCGAATATTCATCCGCCATGTCGACCTCAGATAAACGAACAACCGGCTCAGCGCCGAACACGGTCCTCAGACAATGCCAGCACTACTTTAAGGATCAGACCGAGGATAGGCCCCTGTTAACCTGCTCGCAGTGCAAGCGCTCGCATTACTGCGTGAGTCCATCTGTTTCGAGCATAGCGCACACTGACCTCGTTGCGTCAGAATCGGGAGTGTCAGCGTGCTCACTGGCCTCAGCACAAGACCACATGTCGTGCAAACGTGCAGACTCGTGCCAACATAAAGAAAGAATCCCAACAATTTCGACAGGCGACGGCCTCCTCCTGCCTCCAAGAGAGCAGTGGACGAACCACTGCCGTAGACCCACTGGCCATGGAGACGCTTCTGAAACGGTTCTCTCAGACGCGGCGACCCATCCTTACAATGGCCGCACTTGAAGCCCTCAGGTTGGATCTCCATCCGGAGAATGTCATGAAGAATATCCTCTGGGTTGAACTCGAGTACACTCACCAGCTCTACCCGCGTGAGATGCGCCTGAAGAATGCGGAGGTGTGGACTTTGGACGTTTTTCGTCAGAGTTACCAGGCGCGTCCCATCCTCCCCTGGCCGAACATGTTTAATCTTTACACTCACTGTAGCACACAGGTCGGGAATCACTACTGTAGCATATTGACACAATTCATCGACAGTCGGAGGTCATCCAAAAGCAGGGAGGTCTGGGCGTTGCAATTGCGATTATAACATGTGGTGGGATCAAGCATATGATACCTCTTGGCATCCCAGATAAGCCTACTGACGATATGACGCTTCCTCATCCCGAGCTCTGGCGAGAGAAGTTGGAGCTTGGCATCGAAGCTACACAGTACTAATCACGGTGTGCCCTCCCTCTGGAGGGCCACAAATGTAGTTGTCTATCTATGTAGTGAACCGATTCAGCTTCCAACCGTTTAACCTACGCGTGAATGAAATCCTTGTAAGCACACAGTTGTTGTTGTATTTGGGGCGCTGGCCGGATCTGATGATGTCACCGCTGGGCACTAATGCAGGAAGTATCGAGAACTTACCCATCGATGACATCATTGGATGGTAGACTACCCAGTGACATCATTACACAGTCCGGCGCTCAGTTTAACTTCCCGCTCACGTTTCTCATAGAGTTGTGAACCCGGCGCCTGTTCACGCCCGCGTTCACGCCTTTTCGCGCCGGCGCTCGCCTCGCCCGTTCACAGCTCTTTTCTGGCGATTCACAGAAAACGGCGGTCCACGGCCTCGAAACGGCCGGCGTCACGCTGCGATTCACAGAAAGAAAGGGGCCGTTCACAGAAAGATTCACAGTTCTCGCGGGGGCCTCGAGACTTTTCGCCGGCGCCTCGCACGACCTCACTTTTTACTATATGCGGCGTGGTCATATAGTCTCAGCTTCCTAACGAACAATGTATTGATCTGAATATACTATTAGGAAGTAGATAACCTACAAAGGACACGATGTATTATTCTGACAATTTATCATTGATTTATCGTGAATCCCCGCCTGCGCGATTCCGCTCACAACAGTCAACAGTTCCTGATTCTGTTAGATAAAGATCTAATACAGGCACTTTTGCGGATTATTGCTACCCATCGGTTTGGGCCCGAAAAGTGGGCAAACATTGGCGCTCAAGCGACGCTCAAAGCCTACCAAAACGCGCACTTCATCTTGCAGTGTCGACGGCTCTAGCCGATCACCGTCATCATCCACATAGAACATAGCCGAGAACCTCTCACGAAATACATGTTGGTAGCATTTCGGTATAACTCAGGTCTCCACCATTTCAAAGGGCCAACTGAGCTGATGGCCATCACACACCCTGGATACCAAGCTCCTCCGCAATAATAACCGCAGCTTTCTCTGCGATGACGAGCGCGGTCGAGTATGTGTTCTGTGTATACGGTGAATACACCGTTTGCCCAAGGGCCGGAGACTTACCGATGCAACATTTGACGGAGGAATGGAAAGGTCTAACAAAAGTGAGTCCGAGCGCTCCAATAAAATCGACGTCGCACGTACCCACTACCTTCAGGCCTTGCACACCATAAACGTTCAGCCTTGAGTCCACCACACCGCCTTTCTCGCGAGGCTTCATCGCACATGTGCCGAGCTGTACCAATCGTCAGCAGCCGCTATCCCACAAAAGTGTCCCGCGACCCACCGAATGCCAGGCCGTTTGGACTGGGTAGTGAGGGGCCGTCAGCGGTTGTATACACACAACATATAACGAGGACCACTCGCCAACTTTGCGTGTGTACTCATCAATTGCCTTCTCGTCGTCCTCCGTGTACACAATGTTGGGCGCGCCGACGTCTACGGGCCGCATCTCGCCATGGCACAGCGCCGCGCTGCCCTCGGCGAACTGTGGGTGGCCTGCCACGTACTCGCCGCGGTAGGATGGCATGCGGCGCGCGTACTCGCGGCTGTGCTTGTACGCCCACGTAAGGAGCGCAAGGTCGTCTGTGACCTTGAGATAGCCCGTCTCGAACTCGGGCGGCACCGTCGCGTCGGTGCCATTGCGGACGTGTACAAAGCCGAGCGCAGACGGGTGCATGACCAAATAGCACACGCTGAAGTACTTGCGCGCCGGACTGTCACTAGGGTCGCCGACGAACATTGACACCGACCCGATCCAGAAGATGGACTTGTCGGGGGCGGGTGCGTAGAACTCCTCCCACTTCTTCGTGAAGGCGGGCCCGATGGCCTTCAGTTCTTCAGCGTCGGGACGGAGCTTGACGCCAGCGTCGAGGGCACTAGAATAATGTAAGAATGCGCAGGTACGTAGAGAATGAGCCTACTTCGAAGACATGAGCCCTGAGCCGTCCTGCTTCCATTGCGTCGACCATTCTGCGCACAGTGAGCAACACTCCAGAGATAAAAGCGTCGCACATACTGTTCAAGTCAGGTTTTTGGTTGCGCACGATGCCATCGATGGTCTCCGAATCCTCGCTGGCAAGGTAGGGCGTAAAAATAACCTGATGATCTGTCTAATCGTTAGGCACGGTACAGGACGGTAGAAAACTGGCAGCAGAGCATTACCTTGATAGTTCTCGCCGACACCAGGTAGATCGACGAGCTGCTCGACACCAGCTTTCTCGAGCACTGCCCTGGCACCGATGCCTGACCGCTCGAGGATCACTGGGGACCCGAACGTGCCAGCTGATAAGACGACTAGCCGCTTTGCCTTCGCAACAAGCACCTGGGAGGACGCATCTGGAAAGAACTTTGGATTCTGCACATACTCAATGCCGATGGCACGTGTGCCCCTGCCAGACTTTACGTGAGCGAAAAGATACGAAGAATGATACTGTCCAGAATCCACACACTCAAAAAGAACACGCTTGACGAGGTGGCCCACGGTGAGGGTCACATTCGGATGCTTTTTGTTATAGATGAAATGATGAGCGACGTCCGAGCGCGTGCCCGTCTTCGACGAGATCCACCTGCAGTCACAATTATTAGGAAAGGAGTCCCCACAAGTGTGCATCCATGAACGAACTTCTGCCAGCGCTACAAATGGATTATTTAAGCTAAGCTGTCCCTGTATACAGCTAATGCGCGACGCACCCCGTACTTGTTGACGTCGAACAGGTTGTTCGGGTCGTCGGTAGTCCCACGCTTAGGGTCCCATTGCGCGGCGACCTCGAGGAACTGCTTACCGATGTTCGTGAAGATGCCGCCGTAGGAGACACGCAGGGGGCCCGAGTAGCCGTGTACGTCATCTTTCCCAGGTGCGACCTCGTAGGTTTCCGTCTGACATGTGCGAGCGCTGTCAGCCGCGGTCCGCGCTATGCATGTGCGCTACGCTCTACCTTCTTTAGAAGGGGAATGAGGTCCTTTGACCCCCAGCCCGGGTTCTCAAACTTTGTCACCCAGTCGTCGTAGTCAGACGCGGCAGCGCGAGTGTACATCATGACTATCGCCCCGTCGTCAGCACCAAAACACGATATCAACATGAGCCTTAAGTTACAGTTCACGCTGGAGCCGCCGCCGACACAGTTGCCGCACGGCACGATCGTCTGGCGGCCCTTGAGTGCCGACTCAGGATTCGCGACCATGAAGGACACGGTCTTGCTCGTCGGCGCAAGATGGCTTAGGTAGCGCGCCGGCTGGATGTGCGCGAGGTCGTCCTGGGTATGCCCGCCGGCCTCGACGATAAGGATGCGAAGCGCAGGGTCCGCGTCCGCGAGGCGGCTCGCGGTGAGGCACGCCGCGGTTCCTCCTACAGAGCATCAGGAGCAGCTTGCGAAAGGGACCAGGAGAGCATCACGACGGTACCTCCGGCGAAAATCACATCGAACTCGATGGGTGTGGAGGGCATAGTTTGTGCTGGTAGAGTACGGTTAAGGGTACGCGTGAATGCGTGGGTGCGGGGTACTTCCACCGAGTGCAGTTCTCTCACATATATACTTTCCGGCGCGTGAGCACCTCTGCCAGATTGAGGCGGTCTATGACATCTTCTTTGGTCAACGGGGCCCGGAAGACTCAGAGCCTTGCGTCTGCGAGCGGCTAGATCAGAGCAACAGAGAGACACAGGTAGTCTTCCCCTTGTCTGATCAGTTGATAATAGTAGTCGATCGACTTTGATAAAATTAGACAAACGGCAATAAGTAGGCTCAATACCAGTCACCCTGACCATAGTAATGAGCAGGGCCAGATGATAGTGCAACATTAGGGAAAACAAGATTTATCAAAAGTACCTGAGGCGCGATGCAGGAGGTACAAACGATGAGGGCGAGGCGCGGCACGGAGATGTGCCTCACTGCCTCCGCCTCAAAGCGTTCGAACGCCTGTCGGACCTACCCGGCCATTCCAGCGTACCGACCACCCATATACATGTACTTCGGTGCGCGTCCCACCAACTGCTAATTGGACTGGCCACGAGTCCCGGTAGTAGGCGTTATGCATAGCGAACAACCAAGCAAAACAATTGGAGCCTTGAAATCTGCCTCAGGACAAAATGACCACCGCAGGACTCGAACCTGCAACCTTTTGGTACCGTTGAGCGATCGAAGCCAAACGCGCTACCATTGCGCCAGGTAGCCATACCATGGTCTCTAAGATTTCAAACTATCATTACCGAGAGCCTTTCTGAATAAGCCCCCCTTTGGACCGTAAATTTGGCGGGGTTCAGCTCTACTTCGCAAGGCTCTTCACGTACTTACTGAAATAGTGCAGACAACAAATTTATTGAAATCATATCAGGAACGGCAGGTGGAGGCAACTATCAGAAGACATTCTGTACGGGATCGTAGGTGAAGTCGCTGAAGTAGGCTGGCGTCGTCGAATTGTGTCCGTTTCCTGTCGCAAACATCCCTACTAGTGTCTATGCGACTCGCTCTTCAGTTCTACTGGGTAAAAGTGTATGGTCCGGCACGGACTCACCCCAGTAAAGCCACCGCTCACTTCGCTTGCAGCCCCGTGTCCGACGATCTTCCATCCGTTCGACTGCGAGTTTGGCGAGTCGAGATATGAAAACGCATATGCAGACGCATTCACTGCCTGAACGCGGAGGCGAAGCTTCTGCATGTTTTCAGAAAGCGGCAGTATCCCCGGTTGCGAGAAGGGATCGGTCATCCCGTCAACACTCGAGACCGCGCTGAAGGTCCGCAGGCGTATGAACTTTTCCAGCTGGCCACTAGCAGAGTTTCGGAGAACGACGACACCCAAATCAAAATGTTGCGCCCGCTGAAGGAAGAGCGTCATTCCCGCTTCTTCATCTTCTGTCACGGAGTCCGACAAATTCGGAGCGAATTCCAGCGTCACTTCCGCAGTAAACTCCACCGCATCCTGTCGTCGAGTAATAAAGGTACTTGTACCAATGCCACCGTTACCTGTAATATTTTCCGCGGAACCCATTATCTGCAGGGTGTTAGGGTGACCAGGCGGTGAAACGGTGAAACGAGAGAAGTCTGGGTAGCGGTAGTAGACGAGCTGCCGTGGAAGGTCGGAGAGAGAGACATCTGGACCGCTTGGGAAGACGACATGCTGTGAGTGGCCCACAAGAGGATCTTTCGAGTCAGTAAGAGTGGGCTGTCGACGAATGCGCGTCAGACTAATCGAGGTCGTGCATCAAATCTAGCTCACGCCTACCGGATGAGAGGGGGGAAGTGGGCCGGTCATATTAATGTATGCCCGCCCAGGAATAGCACCGTTGAACACAGGGAATTGCCCTTCCTCCCATACCACCGGTACAAGAATGGTCTCGCGACCCATGGGACTGAGAGGACATCAGCTGAGACTGACAGAACAAAGACAGACTTAACCTACTAGTTCACCGTGGCGTTTCTAGTAGCTAGGGCAACTGCCCACCAGTTTCCAGCAGTATCGTTGAATAGATCAGCATGTCCTACAGTCTGTACTACAGGCTAAATCAGCTGGCGGTCGGTCAGGTCACGACAACGCATCCACATACAATACTCCGAGGTGTTAGCGTTGGTCAGAACTGGATTGTGGGCATATCCAGTGTAAGGGCCAGTGATATTCAGCGACTTCGCCATTCTATAAGCCAATTGCCAATGAGATAGAAAACAGATGTGCGAGCAATACGGCGGCACTCACGTCTCCATATGACCGAGACCTGTTCCACCTAATCACAAATAAGCTGCAAAACGGCTTGTAGATCGAGATAGTGTAATTATACCTTCGGCTATCATTAAATAATACGCATCTTCCCTCTTGTAAACATGTGGACCTTCAGGTGCCTAGTAGAGACGATCGCTTGGGTCTTCTTACCGGAATGGTGAAAAAGACTGGAACATACGAGGCCTCCGGTCCCATTCCATAGAATAATTGGTTCACTGAGGTTCTCGCCCGTCCTCACGTCTATCTTGAACTGCTCGATTGCTGGGAATACCTGCCATGCATGTGAACCTTCAACATACGCCGCGCCATCGTCATCCCAGAACAGAGAAGTGTCGTAGCCTTGGAAGATGAAGTGTACGGGGTCAGACCAGCCATTACCATCATTCGCCCAGATATTCGTAGTATTGAAAATCAGCTAGAACAACTGTCAACGCCACTAAACGACCGCTGTAGAACAAACGTACATTGTCCCAGCGCGTGGGCGACTGTTGTGGTGCACCATCGAACACAAGTGTTGTCGTAACGTAGAATACTTCGTCATGGTGCCGAATAGTCGCTGCCCAAATTCCGCCTGTACTTTGATTGACCTGTGCAAGTTGGGGAAGCTGTTCCGGCCTCGACAAGACATTTCCTGTAACAAGAACGAGCGTGTCAAATCAATGAGGAAGCGATCAAGGCACAAAATCTACCTATCTGTTGCCATTGCACCAGGTCCCTAGAGGTGTATAAAGGAATGCCGGGGAACACGCTGAACGAGCTTGTGACGCAGAAATATTGACTGTCCACACGTATGCAAGATGGATCTGGCGCAAACCCACTGATAACTGGGTTGTGGTACGACTTAAGTACCAAGGGATCTACAGAGCCAGAAGCACGTTCGGTCAAGTCTGCAGGAGTTGCGTAGAGCGACGGTAGGAGTGAAAGCGTGGCTATGGCAGCGCCTAAGAGCCTGAGCATTGTGAGGATTGCGGTGAGATCAACTTTGCACAGCCGTCCTTCACATCGTTGTGTCCCTCATTATATATCTCGCATCAGCGAGGAAGTATACGTGACAGCCTCCGACTTCAGGGCGAAGAGACATCGGAGCGCATCATGTGGCCGCGCATCATAACCTCAAGAGCATGGGGGGTGTCAGTGGACACGATGTCTCGAAGACGGACGGGCCGTATATAAAGACGGCCCGGATTTAATTTCAGTAGCGAGGAGAATACGCCATAATACACTAAGCACCGGGAGCTATAAAATGGTAGAACAGACGATGCCTCATGGAGCTGCAGCCAACCCTGCATCGTCCCTCGAGTAGTCTTCGGGTATGGGAGGTTATCTGAAGTTATCTGATTGTTCGTCAACGAACACGGATGTCTACAGGTCCATTATGGTTTGAAACGCATTCCTATCGATTTGTCCAACTTCTAGATCAGGAGCTTGAAGGGATAGCCTGAGTAGACAAAAATTTAGTCAAGCCGGGCCAAGTCGCACTTTAATGGACTGACCTCTATTCTTCACGCGGAAGAGCGAGACAAGAACAGAAAAGATAATGCAGATGACAGCCGACCATAGCCAAACTTGCCACTGCTGACGTCTCGGAGATGTTTGGTATGGCGCCACCATGGTGAGCATGAGGAATGAGGCACTGAGAAGGCCATCTGAAGGACTATCAATGCCTTCTCGCAGTAACCAAGAGTTCGGACACGTACACAGCAAACCAACAACCTGGGTCTCCTGGCCAAACTGATTCTGATAACCGGCAGCGATCCACTGGCCGTCATTTCCAGTATAAGGCATTTCACGAATGCGGACAAACATGAAGCCTCCCGTCATGGTGAGAATAGTCAGGACGGTGCCGATAGCCCAGACCCATCGAGACTTCAAGAGCGGAGAGATGACGCGCAAAGCTGTAACAGCAATGAGAAGGGTAGCCCCAATAGTTGCGTACTTCATCCAATCGACGGGTGGCTTGTAAGGAATCGGTACGGGAGTATGGCGAGATAGATACTGAGCAAGGGGCTCAGCATCGAACCCACTAAGATAATCGTCAGATAAAATAAAAAGGCTAACGATATCAGCTTGGTACTTACCCCGAGAAGTCATAGACGAGCGGGGTAGTCCTGCCGCTGGGGGCCTTGTAGGGGCCTTCGGTTGCAGGATACAAGTACACGAGGGGTGCGGATTGGATACCAACCTACGAGATTTAGCACACGGTATGGCCCAGATACCGACTGTGCCATACCTTTTGGAAGACCGTCATGGCGTCTTCGAAGTTCGCATAACCGAAGAAGTGCTGATTTCTGTGCTCCTGGGCTACCTTTGTCCAAGCCTTCGCAACGGAGTCATATGCAGGCTGGAATCCTCTATATCCATTGTCAGACACGTGCAATACTGGTGTACAGATGGAAACGTACTTGCAAGGACCACACTTCCTCCTGGGATCCATGGCAGTGAATACTATGGTTGAGGACCATTCGCGGTCAGGCAGGGTGAGCAGCTCAAAGGTGTGCTCGTCGACATTGACGACGCCATTATTCGCAGCGGCAAGCTTAGTGAGCTCTTCTCGAGCCTGGTCTTTGGAGATGAGGGCCTGACAGAAGGGCAGGGCCAGGAGTGTAAGGAGGGGCAGCAGCAACATCGCGGCTGCGGGTAAGCGGACAGTAGACGCCAGATCGACGTGTCGCCCTCGGTCGGTTTATGGGCGCTTGGCAATGCGTTCGGGGCGGGCGTCTGGGACCGTGACCGGCTTTCACGCTGCTCCCGCTTTGAACCCTCACGGCGTGGGCATAGTCCCCCGCGCAACCGTCTACTGGATGAGATACCCCTCGACGAAGTGACATGTCTCATGCCTTGCTATTACGCCTTTTTCTCTCGCCTTCCTTTTTTTCCGTCCATGTTGCACTCCAATATCTTAGGATTTATGCGGACAACATTGGAATCACGTACTACCTCACGCGGAGGTTGAGGGAACTAGACACAAGTGAACTGCGTGAAGTGTGGGGTTTTATATGGTGAGACACACAGGGTCAGATCATTCTGTGGATCTTCAATTCACGCAAGTTAGTCATTTACTGGTCACTAGACCTTCCAAGTCGAGAGCACTAGAATGCTTCGTGGTAGAAATATCTCAGAAGTCCACACATATAGCCATGTTGGTGCGTTCTACGGATATCTACATTTATATCTGTTCACCTTATAGTGGCAGACGCTATGGTTCATGCATGCCCATCTCAAAGATCTCGCAGTGTCGCGTTATGATTCAGAGTCCTTCCACATATGCCAGCGCGTCCTGAACCAATGTCACGAAACAATTTACGGAGACCTACCTGCGTCCGGAACTCCGTATTCATCGCTCGATCTACCGACACTTCCTGGCTTCCTTCGCAAGAAAGTGAAACCACATATCGAGCCCGCGCTAGTCGGCATGGGCTTGATTCTGGTCGCTGCACCGGCAATGCCCGCACTTACTGGCATTATGGGCGAGGTAGCGATCGAGCAAGGTCGCTTGGACGATCAAGGCGAGGATCTCCGAAGTTTGGACAACCCAGATGGTATTGTCCGGACGAAGTCCGACCGTTCGACAACTTCGCAGGACGAGAAAGACGAAGATGATCTCACGGACCCCGAGGACGAGAGTAGGAGAGTGAAACAAGCTCTTGAGGAGCCTCGCGGAGGGCAAGCACCCGTTAGCGCCGCGCGGCTCGGTGGACAGTCCCATAGGGGCGGTATGGCCGTGCGAAGGCAGACCATCGCTGTGCAGACTAGCCCTGCTTTGCCTCTACATATTAGGGATCCTAGGAAGTCAAGGCTTTCTGAAGATCCGTTTGGTCAAAATGATCCGCCTCCATCTGTCATCGTCCCTTCTCCCTCCCCGTTCCAATCCACCCCAACTTTCTCTCAGTCTAGACATCTGCGACGCAACGGAAACAGCATAACTTCGGCCGACATACTGCTACGAAAATACGATCCAGAGGCACAGAAGTTCCTTTTACGGACACATTTCTGTCGCTCAGAGGTAGTAGCCCTTACTCTTCTAACTAAACATGCTCACACTGAGCTATAGATTCAATTTTTGCTGGCCCTCGAAAATATCTGCAATCGGCTACTTGTTGTACCGAAGCCTGCCCGCGTCAGTGCTCTCAGAGCTGAGCTCACTGGTTTAAACCACATGCTGCCCGCTGAGGTGAATGTTTTTCATGTTGTGTATCGTGAACCCGGCTAAACGAGCTATGACGACACAGGTGTGCATGCCTATGTGGTGCTCTTCTTCTGACAAGCCCGACACAACAGCTGGAATAGCGGAGCCACATCACCGAATAGTGCGCATACCCCCTGGCGAGAGTGTCGTTCTCAACTCTGCAGAGCGAGCGCCGTACTTGCTCTTGATCGAGATACTCCATGGTGATCTCGATTTCGATCCATTCAAGCGGAACAACAAGGAGGTCCTCAAGAAGATCGTAGTCAAGGAGAATGAGCGGAAGGGTGCCTCGCGAGATCTCATCACATTCAATGGGGCAGGTCCTGTGATCTCCCAAGGCCCTGTCCGCAGTTTGGATTCCGAGAGGACAGACGAAGACATTGAAGTTGACACCACGAACCTCACAGAGGGCGGCTCGGCGGATGTTCCCAGTGTCCTTTCGCCGATTAGCCCGTCAGATGCTCCTGAAGATGAAGAGGAGATCGATTTAGTCGAGCAGCTGTACGGGTCCAATAACTCTCTGCGCGCTCGCTCGATAGACCTGTCGGAATCGATAGTACTTCCGCCTGCGCCAAAGAACAAGGAACTCGACAACTTGACGTGGTCATCTATGCCAGCGATACCGCTTCTTGTAGGCGCAGCGCCACGAAGAGCCGTGCCTTCGCAAACAGTGTCTTCCTCGACTGTACAGAGAAGCTCATCTGGAGACGCGGACTCATTCCCATCGGAGACGGCACGTGTCTTGTCTTTAGACGAGTATTCGGAACGCATGAGGACCGCGGCAGTCATGCTTGCCCAGCTGAATGCAAATCTAGTGCGAGAGCCCGTGTCTATACCCGGGACTCCTATGCCAGAGTCCGCATCTCCACTACGTTGGCTCCCCGGCTCGAACTGGCTCACAGTCACCCCGCCTCCATCCGACAGCCAGAACCCCGGCGAGTCCAGTATCCCTGTGCATCCTTCCAATGCATCGATGCGCATGAAACTCCAGCCTGCCGAGGCTGCCGCCATTCGAAATCGCATCATGAACGAAATGCTGGCTCTTGAAGAGGAGCGGATGGAGCGTATGCGCGAGAATCGTGTGGGAGAGGGCACGCTTAGGATCGGTGATGTCGGTGGAAGCATGAAGACGGCGGAAGACGAGGGTATCATTCGGCGCGAGCTTAGCAAGGCTGACCCGTCTGCAGTTGTTGTCGGAGAGTCTTGGGCAGCGAAGAAGGTTTGTGCTGAGTTCAGCGCATTGATAAAACGGTGCTGATGTGCTTCATTTCAGAGTCGAATACGACACGCCTCTCCATATGGTCATTTAGGTAGTACATCCGCTATCTATCTACGGGATGCTTATACTGAAGAGGTTTTCCAGCGAGTTGGGACTGTGTGTCAGTCATTGTCAAAACAGGCGGTGACCTACGACAGGAACAGCTTGCAGTGCAACTAATTCAGGAGTTTGAAAACATCTGGAAGGACGAGAATTGCGCCTGCTGGGTGCGATAGTACGTCGCCTCCTGTCTTTGCAAATGATCCATGCTTATAAGATGACAGCTTTAGGATCTTAATCACAGGCAACAACTCCGGATTGATTGAGACCATTACGGACGCTGTCTCCATCCACTCTATCAAAAAGGCAGAGTACGCTCGCCGACTGGCAAGCGGTCGGTTAGGCCACGTAACGTTGTTCGACCACTTCAAGAGCGTGAGATTTTTTGGAAGTTGGGGTTCTGACGCTTCGCTGACATCCGAAAGGCCTACGGTGACCCAGTGTCCGCAAAATTTGTCCGAGCGCAGCGGAATTTTGCTAAGTCACTAGCGGGTCAGGCCATACCTCTACAATGGCTCCTGCATTTGCTGACCATTTTCCAGGCTACTCGGTCGTCACGTATCTCCTCCAAATCAAAGACCGGCATAACGGAAATATCCTCGTTGATCGGGGCGGTCACCTCATCCACATCGACTTCGGCTTCATGTTGTCGAACTCACCGGGGAATATTGGCTTTGAAGCTGCGCCGTTCAAGCTGCCGCTGGAGTACATAGAGGTCCTTGGCGGTATTGATGGTGAGGCTTACAAAGAATTCAAGCGATTGTTCAAGGAGGGATTCGAAGCTGCGAGGAAGCACTGCGATCGGATCGTCAGTGAGTAGTTTATTGTTAGCCGTAGAATTGCAGTATGCCAATGTGACTTTTATTATTATTTAGCTTTGGTCGAACTCATGCAGAAGGGTGAGCACAGAGCGCGGGGCTTTGTGCTGTTACGTATGCTGAACTGGTTCTCTAGACTCGACGCTTCCGTGCTTCGCTGCACTCGGCGAGCAAACAGCACAGCAGCTGCGGGACCGCTTCCAACAGGGCCTCACACAGTCGGCAGTCGAGGAGCATGTCCAGCGTTTGATTGATACCTCTGTTGGGTCTAACTGGACTAGGCTGTACGATTCAGTGAGTGTCCTAGAAATACCGCGCGTTGTCCGTCGGCAAAGCTCACGCAAATCCTCCAGTATCAATATTATTCACAGTCTATTTTATGATATCATTACGATTGATAACAAGAACAGTACTGTGACGAAAGTCTACGAGATGGAAGAAATTCACACATACGAGGAAATTGCTATATGATCCATTCCGGCAATCAACACAGGGAGAACTTAAATATTGAGCAGAAAAACAGATGTGTTACACGCTGTGGCGCGCTCGAAGCGCCGACGTTTAGAACAGCTTGTCGTAGCGTGCAAGGCACGAGTACCACTCGTAGTCGAAGTTGTCCTTAGGGTTGCACCAGCATTTGCCCTTCTTGTGGAGATCGCCTTGTGGGCAATGCTGGAAGGGGTTGTGGCGATAGCCTGAGGATGTAATCAGCATCGATACTAATTGTCTTGGTGAGACGCGTACCGATATCGTTGAAGAAATGAATTTGCTCCTTCTTGGCGAGCAAGGCGGCACCAATACTGTGTACTGGTGCGTCACCCCATCGCTGTAAACATTTGTAAGATATCAGGGCATGGGGGTGACATAGGAACTTGCCTCATAGTAGAAGCCACCCTTTGAGTCTAGGTGCTCGAAAAACTTCATGTACGCCTCGCCTCGCCAGAAGTCGAGGTCGCCGAGTTCGAAATTACTCCAGACTAGGGCAGACATGTAAGCTGGAGGCCGAGACTACGTATATCTGAAAATACGCACAGTGGCAGCGGTTGTAAGTCTCGCCGCCGTTGTCCGAGACGAAGCCCATAGCATTGCCCTCCTCGATGAGGTCAGGGTTCTCACTAATGAAATCTGGGTAATGGCAAGGTGAGCTTTGAGACACAGTAAGAGTGAGAAATGGCACTTACCCTTCACTGCGTCCCACAAGGTCGGAATAGTTGCCTCGTATTCGTAAAGAGAGATAGTAAAGCCTGGGCATCAACATTAACGACATGCTTTGAGGTTGATGACTGGTGAGTACATACCGTAAACTTTGTTCTGGTCCTGCATGATCAAGAAGGGCTTCGTCGACGCTGATTAGCTTTGTGTTATAAGGCTCAACTGGCTAACCACTTACATCATAGTCCAGATCGCAGAAGTAAGTGACATCCGGCCTGTGGGGCGTTCAGGATAAGGGTATGTGAAGGTGGATGCTGCTCACTCAATACGCCAGTAGTATTTGTAGTTCTGGAGGAGTTCGTGACGGAAGAAGAACTGGAGAGCAAAGTGAGAAGCAAGAACATAGATGCTAAAGACACACTTACACCTGAGTTGTAGCGACACATATTGCGGTACCTGTAGGTTAGTCAGTTTCGCAATTCGCTTCGCAGGTGCGCCTGTAGCTTACGGTACACTGCCTGACAGTCCACTTTAACAGAACGTATATTGCTGATAAGAAGGCATGCTTACCTCCATAGATAACCTGGTTCTTGACCATCTGCTCACGTGCAGCAGTCGCTTTCGCTTCGTCGATCGAGTCCGGCTGGTACCAGTGGTCCCGAGGGATCAGTCCGAATTGGACGGGGGCATCTGTGAGCTCGAGGATACGCCTAGCAGCATGTCTGAGTCGAGTTCTGCGAGAGGCACTGTATGCACGTACTCCTTGAACTCGTCCGAAAATGGTTCCTCGTTCAGGAAGACGTAAGGGTACTGAAACTTTTTGTTGAAGCGGTCCTCTATGAAGGCTTCAGTTACAGGATTTATGTACAGAGAATTGGGATGGCACACCCATTTGCTTCATGCTCATCATGACACCGTTCAGGTCACCGTTACGAGCCAGCAGAACGAAGGTAGCGTTCGCACGTCGTGCCGAGGGAGGGAGAGCGACATCAGCGGGATGGCGGTACTCTTCCGGCACGCCATCCATGTACGGTGGACGACCCGTCGAGCCCTTGATTTGATTAGAAATACGAGATATTGACGTTGCACGACCATAGTCCTCGTGCGAGAAGCTGAGGATGAAGTGCAGACTGATCTGTAGGTGTACAAAGTCATGACGCCCAGTCGCGGCCGTGGGACGTAGCACGCACAATGATGCCTAGCACTAGTAGGACATATCGCATTGGCGTCATCATCTTGCCAGCGGGGGTCCTCGTATGAGGATGTCGGAGGCTCTCAGGGCGTGGCAGTGAGCGTTTGGGAGAAGGAGCGTTGGCACGCAAATCTCGCCCGCAGCCGTGGAGACCTGAATCTGCCGCTGAAAGCTTTGACCACTTGACCTTTGACGACCACTGTCCTCGCACTTCTTTCCAGACCTCTTTCAGTCTGCTAACCACAAGCAAACCCTCGTCTTTGTAGTGCAAATCTGTCCGCTATGCCTGTGCTGTTCTCTCAGTCTTCCCCTTGCAGTGCACAGCTGCTCCTCGCAGGGTCCAAAAATAGACTACACGGCATTAGTGACATCTCTCACTCCCCCGCTGATGCCCATTGGGAACGGCACCAATAGCCCGCGCGCACGTCTTCAGTTTGCCAACTCTCGCCTGGTCCCACCGCTCGCCGTCCGTCTCTTTGGGTGGCTTCGGCCTCTCCTGGATTTGCCGTCGTTCAAAGACCCTTTTGAGCAGCTTTTCGCATGACGAGGAGCGTCCCCCTTTGAATTCGACGCTGATCATGGGAATGCAACTTCCAGACGTACACACCAATACAAGTCGGGCTTCCTGCTGTCAGTGATTTCTGTGATAAGCCCGGCGTGTGGCACGTCCAGCTCGGGGATGCGACGTGCGTTGCGGCAGGCTCTGCTAGCTACACGCAACTTCAGCACTTAGCCTCCGAGTCGCCGTCAGCGAGTGGTACGCGATTCGTGATCTTTGTCCTGCTGTGTACTTAGCAATAGCGCGCGGTAGGCTATAGGTACATGGAAGTCCAAATCTTGAGCATCTGTCCCAGTGCAAGTGTTCACGATGTGAAGCACGCAATTGCGGACGTTCTACACGTACCCGACTTCCAGCAGGACGGGTCCCCTCCCATAAATTTCGAGGTCTTCTTTTACCCGGCGAAGAGTGAGGAACTGTGCCGTACAGGAGTGCTCACACTCCCCAGTCATGACATCGGTGAACAGTTCCTGCAGAGCTATGGAGGCTCACCGGCAGATATGACTATTTCAGTCGGCTGGTACGACCTTGAATTCAGGAAGAGCAACAAGGAGCCTCGGCCTGCCATCTTGAAGAAGATAACCACGACGCCATACGTTGATCCTAAGGACGAGGAAGAGCATAAGCAGCTCGAAGCAGACTTGCGCACACGCTCTGTCTCTGTCTGTGCAGTCCAGTTTGGCTGGGAATGTCGCGACAGCGTTTATTCCGTGGAATACGAAAAGTCGTGCGAGGGCTCAAGCAAATTGACATTCGATGGAGCACGCAGAGAATTTCGCGTACGGGTAACAGATGCAGAGACAAACAGTAGCGTCATCATCGTCATTCGCGCCATGCAGATAGCCTGGGCAGCGGTCCACGGGCAGTCACCCACCCAGACTGTGCTCTTCCTCGCCTTACACTGGTCGCCTACTTACGAGTTCGAGCAGGCCGACGAACCTGAACCTTCCGACTCGCGTACTAGACCGCGCAAGCCACCTCGTCAGTGCTTGACCGCTCTCGACCCCGAGCATGCCATCTACTCCATCTACACCTCCCTCGCCCTTCGCTTCGTCTGCGACGAGGAAAATGCGCTTGACAGCCTTCTTTGGCTTTGCAAGCACGCGCGTGTCAAACGTAACAAGCATATCTATCCCGTTGCTCAGCCAAAACGCAACCTCTTTGCACCTAACCTCCAAAACGATTACCGCGATTGGCTAGCCTCCCTGAAATGGGAACTTGCCTTTCAGGTTGATACTCTCGCGAGGAACAACATCATGGATCTTCAGGAGATCCTATCTCTACGCTCGCAGCTCTGCAGGATGGCCGCGGACAAGGACGCTAAATACCTGGCCTCATTCGTAAGGCATCTCGCTCGCGAGGCACGGGACCCGTCCTGGTATCGTGGTGCTGCGAACCCGAAGGATGCGTTGAAGGAACTGTTCATCCGCTGCCGGAAGGAGTTTACCCCACCGCGAGACACCCCTTCCCCAGACGACATCGCGAACGGCACCCGCCCGGAGTTTGAATGCTTTCACGCCATAGTCACCCCGTCTACCGTACGCCTTGAGGGCCCGTTCCTCGAACAGTGCAACCGCGTCATCCGAAAGTACGCGCGGAACACGTCCTGCTTCCTTCGCGTCCGTTTTGCGGACGAGGCGCGTCTTCAGTTTCGTTCTGAGCGCGAAGTAGATTGCCGTGCATTCATCCACAACCGGTTCGGCAACGTCCTCCGCCGCGGGCTAGTCATTGCAGGTCGTCACTTCCATTTTTTGGGCTATACACAGGCGTCCTTGAAGGAGCACACAGCTTGGTTTGTTCGGAGCTTTAAGCAGCCTGCGGTGACCTCGGACGGTACTTCGTGCGAGGAAACTGTCACTGCGGACACGATCATCGCCGGTCTCGGGGTTTTCGACGGCATACTGTATGACCCTGAACTCATCATGTGTCCCGCTCGGTATGGTGCTCGCCAAGCACAATGCTTCTCTTCCACTAGCGCCTCTGTCACTATTGACCTGGACGACATCGAGGTCGTCGAGGACATTGTGGACGCGGATGGAGAGCGGTCATTCACCGACGGAGTTGGTACGATCTCCCCCAACTTGGCTGCGGAGATTTGGACGCGACTTTGTGCCGCGAGTGGCAGACCGCCCAGCGAGCGAGGTCCGCGGCGCTTCCAGATTCGTATACAGGGCGCGAAGGGCATGGTCAGCGTGGACCACCTGCTTCAGGGCCGCAAGCTCTGCCTCAGGCCATCGATGATCAAATTCTATGCAGCCGATTCGAGGACGCTGGAGATTGCGGATGCATTTGTCAAGCCGAGCAAGTTCTACCTTAACAGACCCCTAGTGATGCTGCTAGAGGAACTCGATATCCTCGGCGGCTACGATTTCCTGAAGTTCTTGCAGGAATCGGTCGTAGAAAAAACGGAGGCAGCCGTTCAGTCTTTGTACGCTGCCGCAGATCTGTTCGACGACTTCAACTTGGGCCGGACGTACGACTTATCGAATGTGTTTCGAGAATTACACCATATGGGGATTGCGACTCTCGACGATACGTTCTCTCAGCAAGTCCTGTGTTTCGGAAGACATCACGTCCTACGCGATCTGAAGTACCGAGCCCGAATTCCCGTGCCGAGTGGCTGGAACTTGGTCGGTGTGGCGGATATTCATGGATGTCTGGAAGAGGGAGAGATCTTCGCCTGCGTCATTCCATATGAAGGCCAGGAGCCGATATACTTGCATGGCCCAACCTTGATTTCCCGGTCTCCTGTCATTCACCGAGGTGATGTCCAGGTCGTTCGGGCCATTGGGCCTCCGCCACCCGGATCCCCTTTCGAGATCGAGCCTCTTCATAACTCCGTCGTGTTTTCCACCAAGGGTTCGTCTGCTTTTACCATCTGCGTCAGAAGCTAGTTCTGACTTTCACTATAGGGGCACGGCCGCTACCGTCCTGCCTTGGCGGTGGTGATCTCGATGGTAATTCCTCCTCGTCTCTCTCCATTCTATCTGATACACTCTGTTCGTAGGCGATGAATATGTCTGCTCAGATCTTCCCGCCATTCTTCCGCAAGTTGTCTATGAACCTGCTGCGTATGGCAAGGCGGAGCGAAAGACGCTGAACCGCTCAAGCACTCGCCTTGATGTTGCCGACTTCCTGACCGAGTACCTATACAGCGATGTGCGCGGTCCCGCCCCTCGATCTCCGGTAGAGACAGCTGAAATTTCCTTTCCAGACCATAGGGCTCGTTTCGACCAACTGGCTCTCGCTCATGGATCAGAGTCCGCAAGGCGTCTTAGACCCCATGTCTGAGCATGAGCACAGGGAGGCTCTTGAGGTGCTCGCGGAACTGCACAGTAAAGCTACAGACTATCCCAAGACAGGCATGTCTGTCAGCATGCAAGAGATCCCGCGTAGCACTTTGGACTCGAGGCCGGACTGGAGCGCCCCTGAAGTTCAGGATGGAGACTCTAGGGTTTACTACGAGAGCAGACGGTGGATCGGCTGCTTGTATCGGGAAATCAGCCTCACCGCGCCCGACAATAGCAAGTCAGGTTCGCGAAAATCTCACAGCTTCCCCTCTATCGACAAAGTGATTGAGATCTTCGATAAAAACAAGTTCCCGACGAACGATCCAGTCGCAGAAGCCCTTCTCGTACGGATCACGCCTTATGTTGCGTCGCCATATCGCTACAGCAGAAAACGTATAGAGCCCATCTGGGACTGCTTCAGGTCCTACGTGACGTCTCTCCGCACACTCTGCACCACTTTCAGCCTTGTTCAGCGCCATGCGGCGATGCTCAGCGAAGAAGAGGTGGTAACCGATACGATTGTCGCGCAGACCAACCAGCCGCACATGCGCAAGGAGAGGATGGCGAAGATGCGGGAGCATGCCGGCCAGCTTGTCGCCCGCGCGGCGGCGCGTATGATAGATTCTGAACGGGGCGACAAGAAGGAAGTGGTGAAACGGGCCTGGGTCGCGTTTAGGGTTAGCACGATACAAGCTGAAGCGTTTGGATCTCGGAGTTTCGGGCTCCTGGCTATACGGGAGCTCCTCGAGGCTCTCAAGCAGCTTGAAGCTTCAGGGCCATGATTGTAGCATTCTGATCGCTGCTTATTCGGCGTTGTGGGAGTGGCGTGCGTCTTTCTATTGATATTCAGCAAATGGGAAGTCGCACACTAAGTGTTAACATAGTCCGTAACACTGGTACGTACCAGTGTGCGCCCCAGCTCGGCCCCTCAGGCCTCAGGCCTGCAGCTCGGGCGCTTCAGCGGCTACTGACCACTCGTTTCGCCCGCCGCAGCACCGCGGTCTCCCTCCACCGCAGAAGCCGCAGCGGCCACTTCCTGCGACTGCCCCATTTGTCTGAAGATCTGGCCAATTGGCATGCTGGAATGCATCCAACGTGGTTATTTGGGTTTGCTCTTAGACCTCGAAAGCCTCAAGGCTGGAAACTTCTCCTCAGCTGACTCCCATTTATCCGGGGATAGCATTCGAGTCTCAGGGTTGTCTTTTCAGGAACCGTTATTCCGATTCGTCTGATAAGGCCAGCTTTCGTTTCGAGGTCTGCTCGAGGTCTGCACCTCCTTCCCCCGCGGTGGCCCTCCTCCCCGTGACCATAGGCGAAACATAGTCCACCTTCTAGCTCCTCTCAAGCCTACTCGCTTTGCACCGAACCAGAAGGTATGTGCTCGCGCTGCATGGCTTGTCAGCCAACTCTAATTCATGGCAGATGGAGCTCGCAGTGTCCAACATCGATTCGTCAGTACAACCCTCTCAACTGAGGAGCGCAATATTAGCTGCTCTCCACGTGCACTGCGCACTGCCGGACCACTGTCTTCCGCTACTCTCCAGCTTCCAGCTCTCAGTACTTTCACTCTCTGATGCTTGCCAATCTCGCACGGGGGCACTCCTGTTACCCACTTACGAGATTGGCTCGTTGTTCATGAGAGAGTACTGTGGCAAGCAGCCCCGCAGAGCCATCAGGCTCGGTCTCTCGCGCACGCGCCTCGTATTCAGGTTAAAGCCACCTTCTATACTATGCACGGTGCAACCGGCTGCCTTCCCCGTTGCAGGCCCTCACAAGCAAGTTCAGTCACAGAAAGTGCAACAGACATTGTCATGTGCCGCACGAGTACAGCAAGGGCCGACGGTAGGCATTCACACCATCCAGTTCGGGTGGGAATGCCGCGATAATACCTACTCCATCGAATTTGAGAAGACTGGTCTGGCCAGAAGTCATCTCATATTCGACGAAGACCACCGGCAGTTCCGTCTCCACCTTGTGCAGTCAGAAGAAGTCTTGTCAATTGTCTTGCGCGCATCGCAAGTCGTCTGGGCCTCCATCGATCCCTCAGGAGCGGCCATGTTTTTCTCGCTGGCCTCCGCACCGACATACGAGGCGAGCGGCTCCGTTCCAGACATAACCAGAAGGGGATCCATCCAGCTGTCAGCCCTCGATTCCCAGCATGAAGAGTACACGCCCTACACGTCATACTCTCTCCGGGTTCTCTGCGGTAAATCCGCTGGGAGATACAACACTTTGCGTAGCATGTGCCAAGCAGCGCATATATCCGTTCACAGCTATGTCTACTTTATCACTCGACAGAATATTTTCTCTGTTGATGTGCGTGCACGCTACAATGCCTGGCTTGCAGCCGAGCTCTTCGATATAGCATTCCAGGTAGACGCCATAGCTCGAGCTGGTGTCATGGACCTCCAGGAACTGCTGAAACTTAAACCTCACTTGGAGAAGATGCGGTCGTCACTTGGCAGCTCCTACACTGCCGGTTTCATACGCTATCTCGGGGAAGAAGCACGGGCCACTTCCTGGTACACAGCAACAAATCCGACAGGTCCCGTCGCGGTCGATCGCCTCATCAAGTTCTACTTGCGCTGCAAGAAAACATTCAACCCTTCCATGATGCTACCATTCAGCGACGCAGAGACATTTCCTTGCTACCATGTCACGATCACGCCATCTCGGTTTATCTTGAGCGGACCGTTCCCGGAGAGAAACAACCGCGTCATGCGAAAGTACGCCTCTCACACCTCCAACTTCTTGCGAGTGGACTTTGCGGACGAGGAAGGTTTTCAATACCGGATGGACCGCGTGCTCGACAGTCGTCGGTTCGTGCGCGAGCGGTTCGGGCGTTTCCTCTCGCAGGGATTCGTTCTCGTCGATCGTCATTTCGACTTCCTGCAATGGTCACAGTCCGGGCTCAAACAGCATGCCGTCTGGTTCGTCAAGGAGTTTCAGATGTCTCACGATACCGTCACCGTTGACTCCATCATTGCTGACCTGGGCACCTTCCACGACACGCCGTACGACCCTCGGCTCATGTACTGCCCTGCGCGTCTCGGCGCCCGTCGAGCCTTAGCATTCACGACCACGGATGCTGCTGTAGAAGTGGAAGCCGAAGAAATCGTCGTAGAGCCGGATATCGAGGACGCCAATGGGAAGCGATCTTTCACGGACGGCGCAGGTTTGATCTCGGAGGAGCTGATGACAGCCGTGTGGGAGGAGCTGCGAAAGAAAAGTCGCCGATACCGGCGGGCCCACATGATGCCAGATGTCATTCAACATCGCTTCCAAGGCAGCAAGGGTACGTCGACAGTGAGCCGCCGCTTACCGGGGCGAGTCCTCGTCATAAGGCCATCGATGATCAAGTTTGAGGCGACAGGGTCCAGGATGGTGGAGGTCGCGGCCGCATTCACCAGGGCGGGTCCCTTTCGCTTGAACCGACCCCTGATCATGCTTCTCGAGGGCCTTCGAATCCGAGGCGGGTACGAGATCCTAAAGAAGCTGCAGGACGCGGTCATTCAAGAGACTAAAGACGCCGCAAACTCGCTATCGACGGCAGCCAGGCTGCTTGAACCGCACGGCTTGGGTACGGGGTTCAAGGTGTCTTCGGTATTCGCGAACCTAGCAAGGCTCGAGTTGGACAGCATGCCGGACCCCTTCTTCCACCGCGTGCTGAACGTCGCGATCTACCACATCCTTCGAGATCTCAAGTACCATGCTCGCATCCCCGTGCCCGGTGGTTACACCCTCGTGGGGGTGGCGGATCCGTACGGCTACCTCGGCGAGGGAGAGGTTTTTGCCTGTGTCACAACTTCGACCAACGCAGAGCCCATCTTCCTCGAAGGAGAGATGATGATATCTCGCTCTCCCACCGTCCACCCTGGAGATGTGCAGATTGTGCGCGCCATCGGACGGCCTCCGAAAGGCAGCGAATTCGACAAACATCCTATCATGAACGCATTAGTCTTTGCTACCATAGGTAAGTCTTCCACTCTCATGGTGTCAGTGATATTCAACCGTACTTGGTAGGAAAGCGCCCGCCTGCATCATGCTTGGGTAATGGAGATCTTGACGGTATGTTGCGGATTAGTTGACCGTGACAGCGAGCTGACGCATCGGCAGGCGATGTCTACGTGTGTACAACAAAGGAAGAGTTACTCCCAAAGCAGACTCGCGCTCCAGCTAGCTATGATGCCGCGGCGAGGAAGGAGGTTCCACATCAGAGTACGCAGCAGGATATGGCGGATTTTGTGACCGAATTTATTTGTAGCGACGTGAGTGCGATATAACTCACGAGACACTGTGCGTACTAACTTCTTTATGACTGACAACAGAACATTGGCATCATTGCCTCGCGGTGGCTCGAGCTCGCGGACAAAAGAGGTATCTTCGACCCTGGCTGCCTTCGCCTCGCGTACCTGCATAGTCTGGCTACGGACTATCCCAAGACTGGTCTGCCGGTGCCACTCGAATATCTTCCGGGAACTGATATGCGGCGAGGAAGGCCCGATTGGAGTGCACCTGAGACGGAGGGCTCTAGGCGGTTCTACCAGAGCACCCGCTACCTCGGCCGCCTTTTCCGTGAAGTCCGTCTTCCCGTGCCCCCTCACCCGCAACAGCCCAAGCAAACATACGAAGAACGGTTGGAACTGGGCAAAGTCACCGCCTTCTTCCGCGATGACAGTCGCGCTTCAATGAACGCGATCGACGCGAAGGTTCACGACTTTGTTTATCCATATATTCAAGCCGCTCCATTACGCCACCAGCAACGCATCAAGCAAGTATGGGAGTTATTCTCGGAGTACGTACCGCGCTTGCGGTCGATATGCTTATCGTGCAATCTCTACCAAAGACGCTCAGCGATGCTCACGGAGGAGGAGATTGTTGCTGGTACCATTGTCGCCCACACGAGCCAACCCGCCTTGCGCAAGGAGCGCATGTCCCAAATGCGAGAGCAGATATCCCTACTCACAGAGCACATTGCCACGCGGCTCAACGGAGACGACAACAATCCGCACGAGGTCTTAAAGCGAGCCTGGGCAGCATATAGATTACCAACACTCAGGCCAGAGTCTTTCGGATCGAAGAGCTTTCGTTTCATCGCGATCCACGAAATATTTGACGCAGTCAAACGAATCGTTGCGGAGGACTCTCAGGCGGGAGAAGGAGCCGGCGATGGTTAGAATGACCGCTAATCATCTTGTCGCCATAATCTTTACGTCTTAACGTATGATTTCGAAATATGTGTAGTGAAATGCAGTCGATTCGGAAGCCGCAGTACAAGGTGACGCGAGAAAGGATACTGCTATACCCTACTTGCGCTTCTTTACCTTCTTCGCAGACTGAACGAAGAATAAGTGTTGGTATCAGTATCAAAACACGGTCTATGAACATACCTTTGGCGTACGAGGGGTACTGGATGAAGCCGGACCGTCACCTTCCCCGTCGCTCGAAACTACGCTGCCGGCACCTGCGCTAGACGAGGAAGGGAGCTCGTCAGCTATCGGGACAGGCGTTGACGGCGTGCTTCTAACAGTCAGCGCAGGGGATGCGGGTGCCGGCATGGGTGACCGTGGCGCGGAGCCAGGATTCGGATTCGGCACTTGGACTAGGTTGAGTTTGGCCTTGACACCGTACTTTTGCTCTGAGAACCGGATAATGCATTAGATCGCTGAGTAGATAGCCGGGACAGAAGGTTCACCTTTCTCGGCTTTCATAGACTCGATCGAGTCAAAGATAACCTTCATCTTCTCATTATGAAGTACTTCAGTTGCTGTCTGGTAGATGATTTGCCCCCAGCCCTCAACGAAGGTGTTCGCCTCCGCCGCCGTCTCGAGGACTTCAGCCTCAAGTTCTTTCTCCGCGGCAAGAAGGCTGTTCCACAGTTCGTCACCTATTGAGCCTTTTTGAAGCAAGTTCTGAAGGGCGGGCTTGTCATCACGTAGGCGCATGATCCGACTGACATTTGTCACGGCGCGACGGACTAGCGCAGCTTTCAGTAGCTGGTCAGGCGTAGGAGGGTCTATCCTTTGTAACAAGGATACATAGACGTCGCGTTCGCGATGGCGGGGAAAATACGGTTCGATTACTTTCCCTGTGGCACACGATTTCAGCACCAAACACGTATTCGGCTGTAAACCTGGACGTACTGGCAGCACGCCGCTTGTAGAGTGTGCTGAAGACCCACAAGCCTCCAAAGACAATAAATACATAGAGGAGAGGGACGATGAGGGAGGCCATCGTCGCGGAGGCTCGCGGGGCTTTTGACGTCGTTGAGGTCGATGACTGGTCAAAACTGCAAGCGTGAGCTGGCACAGACGCGTCGCGTGGCAGGCATCATGACTGCACCAAATGTAGAAATCTCATCATCGGTCACACGCCGACCGTCACGGGTCTCGGCCGACATCAGCCCGGACCCCGATCTGTGAACTGGCCTAAGTCACGCGTAGCGCTGTATATAATCCAGCTGGCGAAATGCAGCCCTCCCTGAACTCTCCGTGTCGTCTTCAAGTTCACTGTCTCCACTATGCTCAGACGCAGCAGCGTAGTCGCCAGCGCATTCGCGAGAAATCTCGCTTCTGCGGGACAGAGACGTCTTGCGTCCACCAAGGTAGCCTCTTTACCCCGTATCACGCATAGCGCAACCGCGTTAACGTTCACAGACGATCAGGGAGGTACTCGAGGAGGTCGTCCCTGCCAAGAGGGCTCAGCTACAAGCTCTGGTATGTCCTGACGGTCTTGGGCTCGTGAATGAAGCTTACATCACGTACAACGCGTAGAAAGCTGAACACGGGCAAGCTGTCCTGGGCGATGTCAAGGTACTCATTGGACGCGTGTAGTTGCTAAACTACGGTGTTAACGCGAGACGCAGGTTGAGCACCTCCTTGGAGGCATGCGCGGTCTAAAGGCCATGCTGTGGGATGCGTCTGTTCTGGATCCGAACGAGGTGACTGTGGTGGACTTACGCGTGGGCATACTTTGAGTTAACTCCGCACCTATAGGGTATTCGCTTCCACGGGTTGAGCATTCCAGACTGCCAGAAGGCCCTCCCTCCGGCTCCGGGCGGAAAGGAGATTATCGCCGAAAGTATGCTCTGGTTGCTTCTGACAGGCAAAGTGCCCACCGAAGCCGAGACGCGTCAGCTGTCCAAGGAACTCGCGGAGAGAGGACAGCTTCCAAAGCATGTTGAGAAATTGCTCGATGAGTACGTGACTGTGCATCATTTGAATCACATGTGCTGAATATCTGCTAGGCTTCCTGCGAGCTTGCATCCTATGACGCAGTTGGGCATGGGTGTCGCTGCATTGAACCACGATAGCGCGTTTGCATCAGCTTACGAGCGGGGGATTAAGAAGACTGAATACTGGACATATGCTCTGGAAGACTCCATCAACCTCATCGCGAAACTTCCCGCCATTGCCGCTCGTATCTACCGGAATGCGTACAAGCCTGGTACCCCCATTGCTGGCGTTGACAAAGATTTGGATCTTGTCGGTAAGCACCCCGCGTACCTTTTAGCTGCTCGGTTGCGTGCAATGCTGAGCTATTTCCCTCCACCAGGCAACTACGCCAATATGCTAGGCTTTGGTGATAACCATAACCTTACTGAATACCTCCGTCTCTATATCGCTCTCCATGGTGATCACGAGGGTGGTAATGCATCCGCGCACACCGCTCGTAAGTCTTTTTTCGACGAGTCATGAAATCAGACGGCTCAGTATGATATAGATTTGATCGGCTCGACTCTGGCGGATCCTTTCATCGCCTATGCAGGCGCGTTGTATGCCCTTGCTGGGCCTCTCCACGGGTGCGTGAGCCAAGATTGAATATTCTACCGGCTCGTACTAAGAAATACCCAGTTTGGCAAACCAGGAAGTGCTGCGCTGGCAGCTCAACATGCGCAAGGAACTCGGCGATAACCTCACGCATGATCATATCAAGGAGTTCCTGTGGAAGACCCTGAAGGGCGGACAAGTTGTCCCGGGGTGCGGATACAGTCACCGTTTGTCTGCTTTGTGACACTGACCGTGATTGTGGCGCAGATACGGCCACGGTGTCTTGCGCAATCCGGATCCGCGCTTCACAGCTCTGTTGCAATTCTGCGAGACCCGTCCGGAATTGCTCGCTGACCCAGTCATTCAGATGGTCAAGAAGGTGGCGTGTGGGTGTTATTGATGGTCAATACGCGAGCTGACAGTGTTTTTAGACCTCAGAGGTTGCGCCGACTGTGCTCAGGGAACACGGCAAGGCAAGCTGTCTTTCTTGAAAACCCGAGGTATACACTGACAATCATTCGTCCCTCTAGTCGAAGAACCCACATCCGAATGTCGACGCTGCATCTGGTAAGTCAACGTGTCGCTCATTGAACGCCCGGGACGCTTACTCGAGGCGTTCCTGCAGGCTGCGTCTTGTACCACTACGGCATCACCCAGTTTAAGGTACTGTTCACTGGTCCTCTCGGCAACAGCCACCGCTAACCTGTGTCGCCTAGTACTATACGGTCATCTTCGGTGTTTCAAGAGGTCAGCAGCACAAGTCACACGACTTCAGTAACATGCTGACGTATTGTTTTAGCTCTCGGTGCTCTCACGCAGATCGTCTGGGCGAGAGCTCTCGGCCTCCCAATTGAACGTCCGAAATGTGGGTACTTTCAGCCTTTGTATTGGCATCATTCGCTCACCTCATCGCAGCGCTTTCTATGGACGCTATTGAGAAGCAGATCAAGCAGTAGTCGTCATTTATCAAGCTACCGGACTCGTGTTGGTGCAAACAGTACCAATGAAATCGGGGGTTTCAGATGTTTTATTCAAAGTATACATAGGACTTGAAGCTGTCGATGTACCGAGGTACAACCCGAAACAAACGACTTATATAACGTTGGCACAAAGCAGTTGCGCTTTGAGACGGGTGGCGAATGAAATGGGAAGCGAATGACCGGTCATGCTAGGACGCCATGGCAATACGTGGGTGTCAAGACAACAAAAGGATCAGAAGTCCGCCAGAATGTTTGAAGATTACAAGGATACCGATACCAAGAAACGCCATCCCAGCTGGAAAGCAAGAACTTGTGAATCTGTGAATATTAATGTCCCAGAAAGAGGTGCAAGTGATCAGAAAACCCGAGAGTAAAAGAGATGGGACCAGGTAAGGGAAGCGAGGCAGATACTTAGAATCGGTTGCCGGGCTGAGGCGGGGGGCCGCCGCGACCAGGTCCCGGGTAGCCGCCGTGCGGGGGTGGCGGTCCTCCAGGGCCAGGACGGGGACCAGGATAGCCTTGGCCTGGGCCAGGCACTGGGTATCCTTGAGGCAGTGGGGCGCCGTATCCTGGAGCGGGACGGGGCCCACCATTGGGGTATCCTTGGGGTGGTATGCCCTGCAGGGGCATAGGACCGCCGCGCCCGCCGGGCGGGGAAATCGACATCCCCTGTGGCGGCATCCCTTGAGGTGGTGACATCGGACCCCCACGGCCAACAGGTGGCACCGAACCTGCGCGCATAGGCTGCTGCGGTCCTGGCGGTGGCGCAGCACCAGGATCGCGAAGCGAGATAGGTGTACGGCCGTTTGGTACACCTGGAGGAACCTGAGAGCCTGAAGCTCCTGGGGTGGGAGGGTTCTTGTCCGCTGCTTTGATAATCTCGTCGCTGAGATGGGATAGTGTTAGCATTGATTAAGACGCTTGAACACATATCACTTACTCGAGCAAGTTCAAAGCGGCACAAAGTACCACCCATTCGACACAGTCTTCGTTGCCTTCACCAAGCGTCTGCCAGACCGCCTTCTCCTCGGGAGTCTTGCCAGTGATGCTGATTCGAGTTCCACCACCATTTGGTCCTGGAGGATTCTTTTGGATTTTGCCAAATTCGATACGCTTGGGAGGTATGTTATGTCCAGCATATGCAAAATAGAACATGCTCCAGAATGCAGCGTTAGGATTAGGTTTCGAGATCTGGAAGAGCGGAAGATCTGCGGAGTCTGCAGAGGGCAAGGAAAGCTTATAGATCGGGGACAGGACGCCTGTATTGGTTATCGACCATTTCAGGTTGCGTGAGGCCTCGCAGCGGACAACGCGTGAGCTGGAAGAGGAATGGCCAGGGTCCGATGCCGTCGCTTTGCCTGGTCCTGCATTACCTCGTGGCGGGAAGAGCTTTGCGACACACAGATCGCCTTGCGGAGATGGTGTTAGAAGATAGTTCTCGGTGTTCTGGGTCATCTTGTGAGTGGGGGGAAATGCTTGACGTCGAGCATCGGACTCACGTAGTTGGTATGCAGGTACGAATACAAGATATTGGAAGGTTGGCCTGTGCACAAGGTAGGTGACCGCGTTATACCAGGCACACGAGCAGTGCATACCATGGGGTGTGACAATCAACGTTGGCAGGTGGTTGGGTATTGGTGGGTGTGTCGGCGACGTGTATACGGTATAAATAGCTAACGCGCAGGGCAGAAGTCAGGACATGGTTCAAGGCGGGAGAGGAGAGGGGGAAATACCAGCCATTCCACCGTGGAACAAGATATGTTGTGAGGAACGAGTGCGATGGTTGGGGTAGGGAAGAGGCGGAGAGAACGATAAATTAGAGCAAGGCGAGGACGCTGTGTGCCGGTTGCTGTTGCCCAAAAGCGCGCAGCAGTGTTCGCGGACATGCTCCGGCGCCCATTGTCACGCATCACGCGCGTTGCCGGACGTTGCCGGCGGTTGCCTCATCCGTCACGGTCGAGTCACGGACATGTCACGCTTCGTGACTGACTGGCTGGACATGCTCCTCATCGATTCTTGGTAGACTTCTGGTGGCCGCAACAACCTGGCCGCAACAACTCTCGCGCTCGCGCTCGCTCTTCTTATCCATACCACCACTGGGCACGTAAGGCTGTATCCCGTCTTGTCTTCTCACCCGACATGAAGGGACTCAAGAAGACTCTGGTCAATACTCTCCGCTTGTTCGACCACCAGAACGCGCTTCTAACACTGTCTCACAGCTCAGAAGTTCCAAATCTCAGGAGTCGTCCTCGTCAAAAACAAAGGAAGCAAAAGCTGCCGCCGCCGCCGCTGCTGCTCCGCCTCCCCCGCCCCCAAATTCTGCGAAGCCCTTGCCGCAGCCGTCGTCAGCTGTAGCCAGTCTCAGCCATCTTGCCAACAACAGCAGCAACCACTCATTGACATCGTCCAACGGGTCGATCAGCTCGACACGTGCTGCATCATCCAACGTTAATACTGGGGCCGTGCCCCAGCGTGGTTACAGTGCGCCGGATAGAGCTGCGCCAGCACCACCGATAGTCGTAGTCAGCCCAGACACATCTGTAGAGCCCATCGAGCGAACTTCGTTAGATGGCGGTCCCAACACCCCCCCTAGGGCGGGTACGCTTAACCGGTTGAGGACAGGGCCCAAGGACACTATTCCTATCGTTGGCAAACCGCCGCGGAAGCAGCGAAGCAGCCGGTTTGTGATTACAGAGAAAGTCGAGATAGAGAAGCTTGCGCCGTTTATGGGTACGTGGTATGACTTGACCACGTCTTGCAGCAGCTAAAGCATGTACTCGCTCAGAAACGCCACCTGCCGAGCGACCACAACTCTTCGTCAAGAAGCTGCACCAGTGCGCGGTGCTGTTCGACTTCAACGACACCAACTCCGAGCTTAAAGGCAAGCAAATCAAGACCCAGACCCTGCACGAGCTGCTAGAATATATCACCACGCAGCGAGGTGCGATAACAGAAAACATATACCCAGAGGTTGTCAAGATGGTCAGTTCCCTCCGTTTCTTGACCGTGGAAAGCGTAGCACTGAGTAGCGCCCGCGTCGTCCGACAGTTTGCAACAAACCTCTTCCGTTCGATACCCCCTCCTGTCAATCCCACTGGCGACGCATACGACCCTGAAGAAGACGAGCCTGTTCTTGAGCTTGCTTGGCCGCATCTCAAGATTGTGTACGAGTTCTTCCTCCGTTTTGTAGAAAGCCCGGACTTCAACACCAATGTCGCCAAGCGATACATCGACCAGAACTTCGTTCTCAACCTCCTCGAGCTGTTCGACTCCGAAGATCCGCGGGAGCGGGACTTCCTCAAGACAACGCTTCATCGGATATATGGCAAGTTCCTCAACCTCCGTGCACCTATCCGTAGAAGCATCAACAACGTTTTCTTCCACTTCATCTACGAGACTGAGCGGCATAATGGAATTGCGGAACTCCTGGAAATCCTTGGATCCATTATCAACGGTTTCGCTCTGCCCCTGAAGGAGGAGCACAAGACCTTCCTCATGCGCGTGTTGATCCCTCTTCATAAAGTGAAGAGCTTGTCGATGTACCACCCACAACTCGCATATTGCGTTGTACAGTTCTTGGAGAAAGACGCAGCGCTGGCTGAGGAGGTCGTTCTCGGACTGCTCAAGTTCTGGCCGAAAGTCAACTCGCCAAAGGAAGTCATGTTCCTGAGCGAGATGGAGGAGGTGCTTGACGTTATCGACCCTGCCGAGTTCCAAAAGATCCAGGTCTCATTATTCCAACAACTTGCGCGGTGTATCAACAGTCAACACTTCCAAGTCGCGGAGCGAGCGCTGCTGTATTGGAACAACGAGTATATCGTCAACCTCATGAGTGATAACCTCAATGTTATCCTCCCGATTGTATTCCCGGCCTTGTACACAAACTCAAGGTCACACTGGAACCGGTAACTAAAATCGTTCGCTTCGTAAGGGCTCGCATCTCACTATCATCACTGTCCAGCACAATCCACGCCATGGTCTACAACGCTCTGAAGCTGTTCATGGAGATCAATCCTGATCTCTTTGACGCTGCAATGCAGCAATATAAGCAGCGCAAGCTCGAGTGCGTTAAACTGCTGCACGATCGTTAGCACATATCATTGACTTTGAGTTTCAGAGAGCGTCAACATGCTGTTGACCGGTATGAGCAATGGCAGAAGTTGCGGCAGAAGGCGGCACAGAATGCGCATGGCAAGCTGCCGGAAGGCTTCTTGGAGGACGAACCTTCCCCTCCACCGCCACCAGTCGACGAGAACGATATCCTCGATATCTCGATTGACCTCAACGCCGTCTCACTTGACGCCGAGGTACCCTTAGGAGAGCTGGATGAGAGCGGAATCGAAAGGGTTCCGGTGGCTGATCTGGGGATGGACGTGAGTATGGACTCTTCGTCTAACGCACTGTGCGATGGTTGAGGCTTGTACAGCGGCCATTCCCCGAGGTAGGGGGGCTTGAACATTCCCCTGGTGGTATGAATCTACACTCGCGGCGGAAGAGTGCTCTTCCAGGTGCGGACGGTGTTCGTAGTTGGGTTCACCGTATTGCTGACAGGATGCACGTCCTCTCTGCATCAGTCGATCCGACCGTACTTCGAGACCTCCAGGACCACCGAAGTCTGGATGATGCTGGCCTCCACTCAGGGTTGCCGCAGGACGGCTCGTGAGCAGTCCATGGACATGCTGTCGGATATGGCGCAGTGTACAGTTTTTCCATGTGCATATCTCACGTGGGCTTCGTGTTCATTTCTCATATATCCCAACGATGACTCTTCTCATCCCGTGAATCGGCCTTTTAGCGTTCATATTAGCCAACCAGACCTCAAACGCGTACTAAACATTCGTCATATGCACATGTGCTCTCCCATTACTTGTTTATCCACCCTTCCTCTTCAGGATAATTATTCTTGCCGGGCAGGTCACCATCACACTGAGATATAGAGTGAGCGCAGAGTGAGCGGCGTTGTGGCTGTATTTATGTTACAAGTCCGATGCGACCCCGGGATACTCGTTCTTCATTCCCGCTATACCGCTGCACAGAACTTCTCCCTTTCCCCCATGGCCACAATCCATTTTATGGCGTCGAATACCTCGTGCATCGCAACCAGACCGAAGCTGCGAAACCCAAACGCATGTGGTTGCAGGGTGCTTAACCTGTAGGCCAGCCATGCACGAGTTAGTGCCTCGTTCTTGCCGCCATCTCCCTCTTTGGGGCCGACAATACGGGCAGCGATACGGCTGACAAGGAAAGATGACTGCTCGCGCATCTGAGACACCGCCTCTTTCCGGACACGCGGCTGGCTGGACTGGGCAACGATCGTGCCAGCGACAACCTCCTCCTCGCTCAGCCGCGCCGCCCGCCTATGAGATATGTTGAAGGAGACGCATATCTGGCGCAGGGTCCGCGCGTAGTCCTGAAGAATGGAGCAAATCTCTGTGATGGCGATATCGCTATGGTTCAGTACGTCCGGCATAGAAATGAACTGCGAGGTGCGATTGTACATGACGCGCTCCAGGACATCCCTTGGCTTGAAGCTGACACGGAATATCGCAATGGTGTCCGCGGTGTTCAAATGTACATCAAATGCATTTGCAGGCGGCGGCTGGGCGCGCGGGACGGGAAGCTGGACCTCGCGGTAGAGACGACCAATGGACCGCTGGCTTTGGTAGAAGAGACCGAGCCTGTCCTGGATCTCCGGGGCACTCCAGTCTGGCTTCATGGTCGGCAAGGCGTATCTGGGAACTTTCCTCATGGACACCGGATTACCGGTCTTAGGGTAATCGGCTGCGTCGCTGTGCAACTCGGCAAGGGTCAAACAGGCCTCATCGAAAATGCCTTGGTCGCTTTGGTCTGCTTGTACTAGCCATGACGAGACGATCATTCCAATATTCTGCTGGGCAAGTCAATTAGTATTGGGAAGCCGCGAGAAGATGGTTCGAAGGGACTTGCATCGCTGTAGAAATATTCGAGAATAAAATCGGCAACGTCCCTCCGTGTGCTTGTGTGAGGAACTGTCTTTCGTTGTGCTGACGCATACTCTGCCGGCTCATATATCTCTGTAGGTAGTAGGCCCTCTAGTGTGGTAAGCATGAATACATCACCTGTGAGTGAAACGTTACACTTTCTTCAATTAAAACAGGGGAGTCAGAAGCGCACCGTCCAGATCACCACCGGAGAGGCAAGATGCCAGAGGGCGAGTGCCTAGTACATCATCACGTAAGTTTTGACATAGCGCATAAACCTATTTTTCGTACCTCTGGTAGAGAAAACGACTGTATTAGTCAACGGCTCTTCATCAAAGACAGTTCCTGGTGGCGGACGACCGATAGCGGTTGCCACCTGTACGTCACCCGGGTGGATAGTCGATGACCTCGTCATCATGGTCGGACCTTCAAGGTAGACCAGCTCTGAGCTACGCAAGCGAAGATCTCTCCCTCCTTGAGATATCCGTGGATGTCGGCTACGCCAACCAGTGAGTACCCCTTTGGAACGGGGATCCTGGCGTGATACTTCAGATCACGCAGAATGTGATATATCCCGAATTTGAGGCATTGCAGCAAAAATGGGTCTTCAATCGCTTCGCTACCGAACTTCGCCAAGTCCAAGAAGATCGACGAAAGCTTGAAGGCGGTTCCGAGGCCGTACGCTTCCCACAACGTTGCCGCTTGCCGGAAGGATCTTGTGGCTTCTTTCGTGTCCTTGATAACCGCGTCCTGCAAGGTCTTGAAAATCCCAAAACCGCCTCGAACTTTGAGGCCTTCAAGAAGCATTGTCAGCGGTCGACTCAAGTAGAGTCGTCCTGGCTTGTTGAAGGCTGAGGCAACCTCGATCGTCATGGACTCCGGTGCTTCGAACTTCTTCATCGACAGCCTCAAGCAGACGGCTCTGCCAGAGAGGTTGTGATCCACGCTGAGCATGCCTTTAAAACCCTGGAAGCGTATTTGAAATGCTCTGGGCATACATCTCCCATAACGGCGATGACGGACACTTTTCTCTTGAAGTGCCCCCCAAATATCTGCTGCAAGTTCCTGGGATACTAAGCCAATCCCATCAGTGAAAGAGCGATAGCCATTAGGGTCCATCATATCTTCTACCGGGAACACTTCTTCGACTTCTACCTCGACTGCCGCCTCCGTGGTGGTAAAAGCCTGGGCAACACGAGCACCATAGCGGGCGGGGCAGCGCATTAGCTCTAGATCCTGAGGTACGTTGCGAAAGATACCAAGCCCAGCGATGATGGAATCCACTGTCACGTGGACCTCCGTGCCGTTCTCATGCGCTGTGAAGTCTCGGACGAACCAGACTGAATGATTCTTGAGCGCAGACTGAGAATAGGCTAGAAACTTGAAGTGACGGCCCGCGATCCAGAGACCTTCAAAGAGGAGCGTCCCGAAACGCTTTCGAATGAAATCGTATCCATCGACATCTCGGTCAAAACGATACTGCAAGCGATTCTCGTCCATGAAGGAGACGCGTAGGAAGTTGGAAGTGTGGCCTGCGTACTTGCGCACAACACGATTGCATCGTTCGGGGAATGGACCTTCGAGGAGTAATCGGGAGGGTGTGACCTTCGCATGGTAGCACTCGAAGTAGAGCTGAACCCCGCCAAATTTACGGTCCCGCGCCGGATGACGTAAGCATCTGCGGGCATTCCAAAGGTGGAAGCGAGCCAGGGAAAGGCCTGGGGACGATGTCAAGGAAGCCTCGAGCGTCGGGAGGTCACAAAAATTCGTAGACACACAAATAGAGTCGTTATTAATGTGTGACAATATTTTTGTGATTTATGTCGCGCCAGGAGGTACATTGTGACGCGACCTGCACTGAAGATATCTGCACTGAGGAGGGGAAGGCACACGGTGCGCAAGGCATTGGCAAAAAAATTAAATTTTTGTTACGTACAGGTTCTATGCTGGTTCCGTGCGCTTACGGTCCCAGGGGGCGCCTATACGGTCCCCAAAGGGGGAGGTTTACGGTCGCGGGCGCCCGTCCAAATGAGGCACCGGTGCGTCTGCCGGCTACGCCGCCTAAGCGCCTTCCCGTCATCAAGGGCGCATCACCGTTTGTTCCGACGCCTATGGGACCGTAATTTGGAACCGTAAATTTGCCAGGTGGCACATCAGGTGCGAGA